>NC_091282.1:1064109329-1064414508 GCF_032444005.1 Ranitomeya imitator | reverse complement strand
CCTGTTCCCTCCTGAGAGCAGGATGTATTACCAGTACAGTGAGCATTATTTTATGTTTTCTGAGCAAAATCTGTTTCAGTATATTTAATTATACCTAAATATTATCTAAGAACGTGTGAACGTGCGCCTGTAAAGATTCACTACACAAAACAGGTATCTGGCTTTGGGGACATTTCTATTATGTGTCTTCCTTTCATGGTTACATGTAAGTTACATAAGGTCAAGGAAATGTCTTTTATTCTTTGAGATCGATACTTGCAGTCTGTACACACTACATGTATTTGTATGTAAAGTCATCGATAGATACATGTGTGTAGATAAATCTATGCAGATAGACTTATTGTAAAATCTGTGTCTAGTTATATATATGTAATGAGCTCCTCTAAAGTATGTACAGCATGTGGCTGGATGTATTCTACTATGTGCACTGTAAATAGGTGTATATACAAATGTTAAAGCTAAAAAAAAAATACCTGTGGGCAGTGCATTGGCTCAGGGTGCAATCTCCGCTAGCTGCAAACTTGTTAGTTCAGAAATAGTGGTGACCCCGTGTGTTAACCCTGCTGTTCTGTTCGGTCTGGGGAGACCTATTTTGAACTTTGGTATTTTTTGGGGTGTTCAAGATGCGGTTCTGAAACTTGTGGTTGATTGACTTAAATGAGGATGGGTCGGTCGGCCACGGGTTTCAGAGCCGCATCTTGAATATTTTAAAGAATATTGAAGTTCAAAGTCGGTCATTTTTGACCAACAGAACAGCAGGGTTAAAGGTGACGCTGAACAGAGATACTGTTACATCTAGAACATGTTAGTCCATAGTGCTGAATACATAGCAGCTCATGCTGGTATATGGATACACTAATAATGGTGTTTCCTCTGTGGCTTTTCTTTTATGCAAATCCTTTATCTTGGATGTTCGTAGAATTCAGAGACATTTGCCGTTTACCCGCTTGTCCTTCTGGTTTCAGGTATTAGTGTGAATTACGATCTGTATCTAACATTGCATTGCCATTGTTGCATTCTGGAACTTTACATATTCAGATGTTTCAGTTTTACATGTCAGGCTCGAAAGGATTATATGGCTATTCTTCTGCTGCGTTTCTTGTTTGGAAAAGGGTAATTACAATTTGACCTCATCTTCCCAGTCGGAAATTATTTACTACCAAAAATCTCATTTTCTTAAAAAAATCCCAGTAATTGAAAAAAAAAAAAATAGATACAAAAGTGTGAATCACTTTAACCCCTTCATGACCGGGGGATTTTTCGTTTTTCCGTGTTCGTTTTTCGCTCCCCTCCTTCCCAGAGCCATAACTTTTTTATTTTTCCGTCAATTTGGCCATGTGAGGGCTTATTTTTTGCGGGACGAGTTGTACTTTTGAACGACATCATTGGTTTTAGCATGTCGTGTACTAGAAAACGGGAAAAAAATTCCAAGTGCGGTGAAATTGCAAAAAAAGTGCAATCCCACATTGGTTTTTTGTTTGGCTTTTTTGCTAGGTTCACTAAATGCTAAAAATGACCTGCCAATATGATTCTCCGGGTCATTACGAGTTCATAGACACCAAACATGACTAGGTTATTTTTTATCTAAGTGGTGAAAAAAAATTCCAAACTTTGCTAAAAAAAAAAAAAAATTGCGCCATTTTCCGATACTCGTAGCGTCTCCATTTTTCATCATCTGGGGTCGGTTGAGGGCTTATTTTTTGCGTGCCGAGATGACGTTTTTAATGATAGCATTTCGGTGCAGATACGTTCTTTTGATCGCCCGTTATTGCATTTTAATGCAATGTCGCGGCGACCAAAAAAACGTAATTCTGGCATTTCGAATTTTTTTCCCGCTACGCTGCTTAGCGATCAGGTTAATACTTTTTTTTAATTGATAGATCGGGCGATTCTGAGCGCGGCGATACCAAATATGCGTAGATTTGATATTTTTTTTATTGATTTATTTTGATTGGGGCGAAAGGGGGGTGATTTAAACTTTTATGTTTTTTTTATTTTTTTCACATTTTTTTAAACTTTTTTTTAACTTTTGCCATGCTTCAATAGCCTCCATGAGAGGCTAGAAGCAGGCACAACGCGATCGGCTCTGCTACATAGCAGCGATCTGCTGATCGCTGCTATGTAGCAGAATTGCACGTGTGCTGTGAGCGCCGACCACAGGGTGGCGCTCACAGCGACGGGCAATCAGTAACCATAGAGGTCTCAAGGACCTCTATGGTTACCATTCACAAGCATCGCCGACCCCCGATCATGTGACGGGGGTCGGCGATGACGTCATTTCCGGCCGCCCGGCCGGAAGCGGTAGTTAAATGCCGCTGTCTGCGTTTGACAGCGGCATTTAACTAGTTAATAGGTGCGGGCAGATCGCGATTCTGCCCGCGCCTATTACGGGCACATGTCAGCTGTTCAAAACAGCTGACATGTCCCGGCTTTGGTGCGGGCTCACCGCGGAGCCCTGCATCAAAGCAGGGGAGCCGGCATCGGACGGTATAGTACGTCCGATGCCGGTAAGGGGTTAAGAAAGAAAATAATGTGTGAGCAGATGCATCAGGTCATACTGAAGAGTGAGGATGTTCACAGTTGTGCCCTGTCCATTTAAATGGAAACATCTGTCCTGGTTTTATTTTGGAAGTTTGCAGTGTGTAACTTGAATATAAGTAGAGCACAGATTTTGTTTTGCAGTGCCGCTACTGGTCATAACACCACTGACAATGGCTTGCCTCCATGAGTGGCGACGTTTGATCTGGAGCTACACAGTACGTTCCCACATATAATCTATGCACTCTCCTGTGTGGAAAGAGCACTCCTACTATATGCTTATTTTAGTCTAAATATAACGTTTTCGAAATGTTAAGAAATAAGGGGAATAACTAAACTGTAAACGGCCCCATGGAAATATGAAAGAACTGTTGCAATGGCCATACAGCATAAATGTTCTTACTCCAGCCGCAACCAAAGTATGGATAGTTATGTCATAGGTGCCACCATTAAAGGTCTGGGCACCTACTTTCATGCACCTCCACCCTGGGCTGTGCTGAACATTTACTCTACTGCATAGGGGCCACCATTGGCATACATAGAAAGCAGAGGGCCCCATAGCAAAAGTTCTAGTCCCCCCTCAAAAAAAAAAAATATACTTTTGGAAGTGTCATATCTCCCAACTCTTATGAACCAGGAGAAGGACATGTATTGTGACACGTACACAGTTATTATGTCGCTACTGAAACCTCCCAGTATTCTCACCAGCGATCCCCTTTTTATGGCCATTACAGAGTATGATGCTTCAGAAATGTCCCCACCCACTGAGTATGGTAACCACACAGTGAATCCCACCTGCTGTTTCAACCCCCACATACTGTAGTATGAATCCACAGTGCTCCAGCAAAGTATGAGGTCCCCACAGTGTCACTGACACAATATAATACCTCCAAAAGTGCACAGTGTGAAGGCCCCCACAACTGACTATTCAGTATCAGGGCCCCCCACACAGAATGAGGGCCTCCACACAGAATGAGGGCCTCCACAGCCTTCTGCACAGAATGTCGGTTCCCACAGCCCCCCACTCAGTATCGAAGCCCCCCACAACCCCCCTACTCAGTATTGAAGCCCTCACATTCCCTACTAAGGGAAAGCCCCTACTGTACACCACTCAGTATGTGGGCCTAAATCAGTATAAGAGCCCTCACCGTCCCCCACAGAATCCCATTCAGTATCATTTTCCCTACCAGCCCCCCACTCATTACAATGTCAGTATGAGGGACCCCACCAGCCCCAAACGGTATTAGGGTCCCCTCAATTACTGATATTTAGAGAGAGAAAAACACTACTCACTTCACATTGTTCCCTTGGCGAGCTTCTCCGGTCTGTGCAGTGTGAGCACTGAGGCGCCACACTGCAGGCATGATGTAGTGACTAGTGATGAGCGAGTGTACTCGTTGATCGGGTTTTCCCGAGTACGCTCTGGTGACCTCCAAGTATTTGTTAGTATTCGGACATTAAGTTTTCATCGCCACAGCTGAATGATTTACAGCTATTAGCCAGCTTGATTACATGTGAGGATTCCCTAGCAACCAGGCAACCCCCACATGTGCTCAGCCTGGCTAATAGCTGTAAATCATCCACCTGCTGCAATGAAAACTTAATCTCTGAACACTAACAAATACTCGGAGATCTCACGAACAACAAGTATACTCGCTCATCACTAGTAGTGACATCATGTCGCCTTCACTGCATGGAGTTTCAGACTCACAGGCACAGGCTGAATGGTGCTTTAAGCTCCCTGATCCAGCATTCTGTTTAGTGGTATCTACGTCCTGGGGATGTGGATAGTGTTGAAATTGCGATGACAAGGGAAGGGTGTCCAGTGCCGAGACACCCCCCCCCCCCCGACAAACAGGACCGATAGTAGCCACGTGGGTTGCTGTTAAGGGCGGTACACCCCTGAGTGCCACCTCTCCTTCCCTGCTGGCTTGTGAACCCCATAGTAGTTACAATAGCTTCTATTAAAGTAGTTACACATGTAACTTTATTTTATTTCCCTATTGAACAAACTACTGTATATACCCTAAAACATTAGTGCACACCTTTTTGGCCCATGTGCTTCATTTATACTTTAAACATTGTTTACAGTTTATTTTTTTATTAGACTTTGATAAAGGAGAAAGCTGCAAATAGCAACAATCTAGCCTTTTAGGGTATGTGCACACGGTGCGGATTTGCTGCGGATCCGCAGCGGATTTTGCCACGCAGAAACGCTGCCGATTTGCACTGTGATGTACAGTACAATGTTAGTTAATGGGAAAAAAAAGATGTGCAGACGGTGCGGAAAAATCAGTACGGAATTGCTGCGAATTTCAAAGAAGTGCATGTCACTTCTTTTGTGCGGATCTGCAGCGTTTCTGCACCCTCCATGTCAAAAATCCGCAGTGGCAAAATCCGCAGAAAAGCCGCACGAAATCCGCTGCAATTCCGCATAAAAAATGCATAAAATCCGCATAAAAACTGCGGCAAATCCGCGGCTGCATATTCTGCCAGGAGCTGCGGATTTTGTGCAGAAAATTCTGCACCTCTTTTCTTACGTGTGCACATACCCTTAAAGTCTGATTATATCATCTCAATCCTGACAAATGAGTGTCAAGGATATTCTAAGGCATGGATTCAGTATGAGAGATGTTCTTTGCAATAACTCTCTACTGTAGATAAAATAAAAGGGTATGTTTGAGGGCCACCTTTTTTCCCAAGGAATTGCCTGGCACTTATGAGGTTATCCAACTTTTTCTTTTAAACAGCTGCAAATGTTTGAAAGCAATGAAATAAACAATAATCACCTCTTTTTTCTTTTGGCAATCCAGCACCCACTCCATGGGTCCTGCCAGTCTATACTTACAAGTAAGTAGTCACATGCCACAAGTTATCATTTGTCACAAGTAGTCACATGACACAAGTTATCATTTGTCACAAGTAGTCACATGACACTAGTAATCATTTGCCACAAGTAGTCACATGTCACAAGTAATCATTTGCCACAAGTAGTCACGTGCCACAAGTAGAGTCATGCCACAAGTAGTCACATGCCACAAGTAATCACTTATCATCACTTGCCACAAGTGGTCACATGCCACAAGTAATTACATGCCACATGTAATATATCCAATGATGTCTAAATTTATAAATTATGTAGGCACTGCAAGTAACATATAACCTAATTCGGACTTACATTTCTAATACTTTTTGCCGATAGAAGAGATCTGTACATGAGATAAAATATACAATTTTTATCATTAATGAGCTTTAGAAATCACATAGAAAAACAACAGATAGATAATTGCACCGTACCCAGTATAATATTATAATTGAATTATAATAGACCTATTCTGAGCTCAAGGCCACTTATTCATTGGCACTTTATGATAGAGTACTAGCTCTGGATTGGATTGGGTTCCCCCTACTGGGCACCGGGCAATTATCTATCTGTTGTTTTTTAATACGTGACTTCTTAAGCTCGTTAATAATAAAAATTTAATTTTGTATCTCAAGTATGGATCTCTTCTATTGGCAAAAAAATGTAGAAATGTAAGTCCAAATTGGGTTATACATGCCACAAGTAGTAACATACCTTAGTACTGGCATCTCTTCTCAGCAGTAGAAGCCATGATGCCCAGGGACAGTCAAATCATTGGTGTAACCTGTATTGGCCCAAGAGTGTTGCCTGAAAGGTAAGGTGGTCCACTTCAACCCCTAAAACAGGTGGAAGTTTACATTATGATGAGCTATTGGACTTCAAAGGGCCATGTAGTGTTCTTCCACATGGGCCCTCTTCTGTCTGTGTCTGCTCCTGATGATGGCAATAGTGTGGCATGTGGGCACTTAGGCTGTGACTATAGTGATCTTGTCCCACCTGCTTGTGAATAAAATCAAGGAAGACCACCAAAGCATTCTAGCAGTTACAAGTTCTCTCTTATTTTACAGAGTAAGTTTCCATTTGTTATATGATACAATGATGGTTCCAGTTCACCAGCACTTCTGTTTGCTTGCTGTTCCATGTCGTAATTCATAGAAGGGGGTACAACTGGGAAACTCCTAAGATGTTCTTTTGCTGTTATAACGCATATGGACAGGGGTTGTCATTGTGATACAGCCACCTTTAATTAATTACTGTACATTTTTCTTGCTATCTTTGGCGGCATCATGTCATTTGGTACGTGCACTCTTGGAATAAAAAGGAATAATTACATTATTAAAGCCCTTATATCTGTTAGTGTTCCTATAAGAGCACCCAACTTCTCCTGGTAATGTAGCTATCAATTATCTAGTAATTATCTTGATTTGCCATTTTAGGTGCACATGATATTTAAGCAATGTCGTAATGTTGTAATGGTTATTTTAAAGGGTAAGAATGTTTATCTTATGAGCTTCATGTGTTTATATTTCTCAAGCAGTTAAATACTTTTATGAATAGATTATTCTGTCCATAAAAACAAAATGGAGCTAGTAACACTTGCCATGAACTGTAAGAAATATGAAAGATGATGAATTTTTACACCTTTTTAAATGTTTCTAAAATTTTGTAACTTTAGTAGAACGCAGAATTGATTTTGGAACATGAAATATTTAGTGAGTAGGAAACAATAAATTGACGTTAAACAGTTTTACAAGGAACAGATCCCTGGCTCTCATCAAGGTTCTTTATTTTGTCACCTTCTGCGATGGATCATTTGTATCCTGGAAGGAGCAGGTCTTACTGTGGTCTGCAGATCATCAAGTACTGACTGCTGAAGTTTGGTTATAAAAGTGGTCTTTACTGAATACAAATTTGTCATGTACAGGTTAGAAAAGTACATTGTGAACAGATGAAACGGTAAAAAATGGAATGAAAGTTACACCCATCATTCATTAGTCAAAATGCAGACATTCTACAATAATAACATTTGTATGTTCTGGTTGTAGGACTGAACATTCTATGTGGACACTTTTATGTCCAAAAATACAAAAGTGTACAAGTGGCACCTTTATTAGCTAAACAGAAAAATTGTATACTGTATGTTACAACAACACATTTGTGCATGGGCTGGATGGGCTCGCGTATTCTAAAGATACGACTGAGGTTTTTGTTACATATGAAGAGGTAATAGGGGTGATTATTATGGAGATTAGGGATTTGGAGTCAGCTGGGTGGAGGTGTGAAGCGTGTCCAGGTAGTGGGTCATAAATCCAGATGTTAAATTGAGTCTTTAATAAAAGCCATGAACATCTCAGCTTGAATTGCCAGATTCCTCTCTCACTGTTGTTCTTAAAATGACCTCTCAGTGTTACGACTTTTAAATCTGTCACACTGTGTCCAGGTCTTAGGGTACCGTCTCACAGTGGCACTTTGGTCGCTAGGACGGCACGATCCGTGATGTTCCAGCGATATACTTACGATCTCGCTGTGTCTGACACGCTCCTGCGATCAGGGACCCCGCTGAGAATCATACGTCGTAGCAGATCGTTTGAAAATTTCTTTCGTCGTCAAGTGTCCCGCTGTGGCGGCATGATCGCATCGTGTAACAAAGGTGTGCACGATATTCTCCACCTCCTCTGCTGATTCTACATTGCAAATACGTCATGAAATTATCGCTCCAGCGCCGTGCATTGCGAAGTGTGACCGCAATCTACGACGCTGGAGCGATAATGGAGCGACGCTGGAATGTCACGGATCGTGCCGTCATAGCGACCAAAGTGCCACTTTGAGACGGTACCTTTAGAGAAATGTTATCTCACTTGGGTGCCCAGCTCAATCCTTATCACATGTCTGTTTAGATCTATCCACATTTGTAGATTTTTTTATAGTTTCCCCAATATTTAGTATGTATATTTAATATATATTTAGTTTCACCATGATTCCTTCAGAGCACATTGTGCAAAATATCGTGTATACCACATTGAAGGGTGTACATGAGAAGTCCTGTTTTGTGTTGGGTATGTGGACTGGATTTGTTGTGAAGATGCAGTTACTGTTACTGCTTCAGGATAATCCATTAATCTGATCGGTGGAGGTGTGACACCCAGCACCCCTATTGAGCACCTGCTACCAGCACTGGCAGCATCTAGAAGTTCTCGGATGGTACCAGGACACAGTAACTATGTCAGTTCTATAGTGGCCTTACTCGGGTACTGCAAATGCATCCCCTATTCAGGGGGTGGATCTGTAGTGCCTGGCTATAGCTCACTATAGTTTTGACAGAGCTGCTGTTTTCTAACAACATCCGAGAACTTCCGGTGGCCACCATCAGTGGTGACAGCTAATCAGCGAGGGTGCCGAAGTTTACACTCACACCGATCAGATATTGATGGCCTATCCTAAGGATAGGGCTTCAATAAAAACGTAGTGGACAACTTTAATTTTGATGGCAGTTTGTGATAGAGTAGTGTAGTAGATTTTGGAATATTTCTGTGGTCTCTGTGGAGTATGAGTTTGAAGATTTGCACCAATTTTCCTTATAATACTCAGTTGAGTATGACCCCAAAGAAGCACCCTAGTGTTTTGACTGTTGTCATCCTTCCTTTGTTTGAAATCCCGTAGGGTGCTTTTTGGGATCCTTGTGGCTTTTTGGATCTGTTGACCTGTTACCAGTGGATGGTATCAATCAGTGTCGGACTGGAGCACCTTGGGCCCACCAGAGGAAATCATTCTTGGGGCCCACTATCTAGCTACATAGAAATAAATACAAGACCACCAATTGTGTGGTAAAACATGCTAATATCAGGGTATAATATAAGGTAGTGCACGTCATTATGCTATAGCTGGGGTTGGGGTAGCCTCCCTCATAGAATATAATGTAGCAACCCCCCGTAAAATATAATGTAGTCCCCCTCATAAAATATAATGTAGCCCCCTTCATAGAATATAATGCAGCCACCTCAAAGAATATAATATTTCCCCCTCATAGAATATATTGCAGCTCCTTATAGGATATAATGTAGCCCCCTCTCATAGAGTATAATGTAGCCCTTTCATATAATATAATGTAGCCTCCTCATAGAATATAATATAGCCTCCTTCATAGAGTATGAAGCAGTCCCTCATAGGTATGATGCAGCCCCCCATAAAATATAAAGTAGCCATCTCATAGAGTATAAGGCAGCCCCTCATAGGGTATAATGCAGCCAGCCATACAATATAATGCAGCCCCCTCATAGAGTATAATGCAGCCCCCCATAGTGTATAATGCAGCCCGGTCATAGGGTATAATGCAATCCCCTCATAGAATATAATGTTTACCCCATACAGAGTATAATGCAGCCCCCATAGAATATAATGCAAACCCACATAGAGTATAATTGTTGTGAATTCTGCTCTTGGGCTCCCTCCGGTGGTTGTTGATGGTAATGCAGTTATTCCTGAGCAGCAGTCTTGGACAGGTGTTTCTGCTAATTGCAATTCGGACTGGGGTATTTAGCTGTGCAGGACTCATTAGTCCTTGCCAGTAGTCAATGTTCATTTGGAAGTGTTGGTCCTCTGCCTGGCCTCTCCTGCTTGCTGCCAATTCAGCTAAGATAAGTGTTTTCTTCATTTTTTTAGACACACTGCTGTGTGTTTCTTTTCTGTGCTTTCTTGTTTCTATTTTGTTCCTGCTAGACTGTGCCTGATGTTTTTCTCAGTCTAGTTGGACTCGCTGGAGTCGCAGATATACTCTCCACATCTTTAGTTAGGTGGTGGAGTTTTTGTATTTTTCTGCTGTGGATATTTTGTAGTGTTTTATGCTGACCGCATAGTATCCTGTACTTTCCTTTCCTATCTAGGTAGAAGTGGCCTCCTTTGCTTATCCCTGTTTTCTGTCTGCGTGTGTCTTTTCCTCTCCTACTCACAGTCATTATTTGTGGGGGGCTACCTATCCTTTGGGGGTCTACTCTGAGGCAAGAGAGTTTTCCTATTTCCATCTTAGGGATATTTAGTCCTTAGGCTGTGTCGAGGTGTCTAGGTCTGGTTAGGCACATCCCACGGCTACTTCTAGTTGCGGTGATAGGATCAGGGATTGCGGTCAGTAAAGTTACCACTGCTCCAGCGAAGGTTATTTCATGCTGCTCCAAGGCCGCCTGATCATAACAATAATGCAGCCATCTTATAGGGTATAATGCAGCCACCTCATAGGGTAATAATAATAATAATAATAATAATAATAATAATTTTATTTGTATAGCGCCAACATATTCTGCAGCGCTTTACAATTTATAGAGGGGACTTGTACAGACCATAGACATTACAGCATAACAGAAATCACAGTTCAAAATAGATACCAAGAGGAATGAGGGCCCTGCTCGCAAGCTTACAAACTATGAGGAAAAGGGGAGACACGAGAGGTGGATGGTAACAATTGCTTTAGATATTCGGACCAGCCATAGTGTAAGGTTCGGGTGTTCATGTAAAGCTGCATGAACCAGTTAACTGCCTAAGTATGTAGCAGTATAGACAGAGGGCTAATAACTGCATAAAGTGTATGAAGACATGTTGCAAGGAACCTGATTATGTTTTTTTTTCTTTTTTTTTGAATGGGCCACACAGGGATAGTTAGGTTAATGCGTTGATGTGGTAGGCCAATCTGAACAAATGAGTTTTTAGGGCATGCTTAAAACTGTGGGGATTGGGGATTAATCATATTAACCTAGGTAGTGCATTCCAAAGAATCGGCGCAGCACGTGTAAAGTCTTGGAGACGGGAATGGGAGGTTCTGATTATTGAGGATGCTAACCTGAGGTCATTAGCGGAGCGGAGGGCATGGGTAGGGTGGTAGACTGAGACCAGAGAGGAGATGTAGGGTGGTGCTGAGCCATGGAGTGCTTTGTGGATGAGGGTAATAGTTTTGCACTGGATTCTTGAGTGGATGGGTAACCAGTGTAATGACTGGCACAAGGTAGAGGCATCGGTGTAACGGTTGGTGAGGAATATGATCCTGGCTGCAGCATTCAGGACAGATTGGAGCGGAGAGAGTTTTGTAAGAGGGAGGCCAATTAGTAGAGAGTTACAATAGTCCAGACGAGAATGAATAAGTGAAACAGTAAGAGTTTTTGCAGTCGAAAGTAAGAAAAGGGCGAATTCTAGAAATGTTTTTGAGATGCAGATAAGAAGAGCGAGCCAGTGATCGGATGTGGGGGGTGAATGAAAGCTCGCAATCAAGTATGACCCCAAGGCAGCGGGCATGTTGCTTTGGAGTAATGGTGTACACGCACACAGGTATAAGGCAGGGTATAAGGCAGCCCCCTCATAGAGTATAATTCAGCCCCCCATAGAATATAATGTGGCCCCCTCAGAGTATGATGCAGCCCCCACATGTTAGGTGTCGAGTTCCCGCTTCTGCACAAGGGGAATCTCGAGCCATCTCCGCTGCGGTCTCCCATTCTTCTCCAGCTGCAGTGGAGTCTGCTCAGCAGAGACGTCGGTCCCAGCGTCTTGCTCAGTCTCACTCTGTACAAAGAGTTACTGCTGCTTTTCCTGCTTCTGCCATTGAAGTCAGTGTTGGGCAGCGGCGAGCAGATGCTTTTGGGGCTAAGTCCTGCTTTTCTCTTTCTGAGCATGCCCAGGGCAAGATCTCCCATTGGAGATCGAGGGTCACATGCTCAGGTACTGCAGCACATCCCATTGGTCCTCCAGGAAGGTCCTGAAAGGGCAAAACTTTGGTAGCAGCTTCCCATTGGTCCTTTATTGGAAGGTCCTGAACGTGCTGCAACTATATAAGCTGCGCATGACCGCACGGCCATGCGCTAGTGTACATTTGTAAATGTGTGAGTGTTGTGAGTGAAAGTCGCTCTTTAACCCCTTAGTGACAGAGCCAATTTGGTACTTAATGACCAGGCCAATTTTTGCAATTCTGACCACTGTCACTTTATGAGGTTATAACTCTGGAACGCTTCAACGGATCCCGCTGATTCTGAGATTGTTTTTTCATGACATATTGTACTTCATGTTAGTGGTAACATTTCTTCGATATTACTTGCGATTATTTATGAAAAAAACGGAAATATGGCGAAAATTTTTAAAATTTTGCAATTTTCAAAATTTGTATTTTTATGCCCTTAAATCAGAGAGATATGTCACAAAAAATAGTTAATAAATAACATTTCCCACATGTCTACTTTACATCAGCACAATTTTGGAAACAAATTTTTTTTTTGTTAGGGAGTTATAAGGGTAAAAAGTTGACCAGCAATTTCTCATTTTTACAACACCATTTTTTTTTAGGGACCACATCACATTTGAAGTCATTTTGAGGGGTCTATATGATAGAAAATAATGAAGTGTGACACCATTCTAAAAACTACACCCCTCAAGGTTCTCAAAACCACATTCAAGAAGTTTATTAACCCTTTACATGCTTCACAGGAACTGAAACAATGTGGAAGGAAAAAATGAACATTTAACTTTTTTTTGCAAACATCTTAATTCAGAACCATTTTTTTTATTTTCACAAGTGTAAAAACAGAAATGTAACCATAAATTTTGTTAAGCAATTTCTCCTGAATACGCCAATACCCCATATGTGGGGGTAAACCACTGTTAGGGCGCACCGCAGAACTTAGAAGTGAAGGAGCGCCGTTTGACTTTTTCAATGCAGAATTGGCTGGAATTGAGATTGGACGCCATGTCACGTTTAGAGAGCCCCTGATGTGCCTAAACAGTGGAAACTCCCCACAAGTGACACCATTTTGGAAACTAGACCCCTTAAGGAACTTATCTAGATATATGGTGAGCACTTTGAACCCCCAAGTGCTGCACAGAAGTTTATAACGTAGAGCCGTGAAAATGAAAAATCGCTTTTGTTTACACAAAAATAATATTTTCGCCCACAAATTCTTATTTTCACAAGGGTAACAGGAGAAATTAGACCACAAAAGTTGTTGTGCGATTTCTCCTGAATACGTCGATACCCCATATGTGAGGGTAAACCACTGTTTGGGCGCACCGCAGAGCTTGGAAGTGAAGGAGCGCCGTTTTACTTTTTCAATGTTGAATTGGCAGGAATTGAGATTGCACGCCATGTCGCGTTTGGAGAGCCCCTGATGTGCCTAAACAGTAGAAACCCCCCACAAGTGACACCATTTTGGAAACTAGACCCCTTAAGGAACTTATCTAGATGTGTGGCGAGCACTTTGAACCCCCATGTGCTTCACAGAAGTTTATAACGTAGAGCCGTGAAAAAAAAAAAATCGCATTTTTTCTACAAAAATGATATTTTTGCCCACAAATTTTTATTTTCACAAGGGTAACAGGAGAAATTAGACCACAAAAGTTGTTGTGCAATTTCTCCTGAGTACGCTGATACCCAACATGTGGGGGTAAACAACTGTTAGGGCGCACCGCAGAGCTTGGAAGAGAAGGAGTGCCGTTTTACTTTTTCAATGTAGAATTGGCTGGAATTGAGATTGGACGCCATGTCGCGTTTGGAGAGCCCCTGATGTGCCTAAACAGTAGAAAACCCCCCACAAGTGACACCATTTTGGAAACTAGACCCCTTAAGGAACTTATGTAGATGTGTGGCGAGCACTTTGAACCCCCATGTGCTTCACAGAAGTTTATAACGTAGAGCCGTGAAAAAAAAAAATTGCATTTTTTCTACAAAAATGATCTTTTTGCCCACAAATTTTTATTTTCACAAGGGTAACAGGAGAAATTAGACCACGAAAGTTGTTGTGCAATTTCTCCTGAATACGTCGATACCCAATATGTGGGGGTAAACCACTGTTTGGGCGCACCGCAGAGCTTGGAAGAGAAAGAGTGCCGTTTTACTTTTTCAATGTAGAATTGGCTGGAATTGAGATCGGACGCCATGTCGCGTTTGGAGAGCCCCTGATGTGCCTAAACAGTAGAAATCCCCCACAAGTGACCCCATTTTGGAAACTAGACCCCCATGGAACTTATCTAGATGTGTGGCGAGAACCTTGAATGCCCAAGTGCTTCACAGAAGTTTATAATGCAGAGCCGTGAAAATAAAAAATATATTTTTTTTCCACAAAAAAGATTTTTTAGCCCCCAAGTTTTTATTTTCACAAGGGTAACAAGAGAAATTGGACCCCAAAAGTTGTTGTCCAATTTGTCCTGAGTATGCTGGTACCCCATATGTGGGGGTAAACCACTGTTTGGGCGCACGGCAGAGCTCGGAAGGAAGGAGCGCCGTTTTGGAATGCAGACTTTCATAGAATGGTCTGCGGATATTATGTTGCGTTTGCAGAGCCCCCGATGTACCTAACCAGTAGAAACCCTCCACAAGTGACCCCATTTTGGAAATTAGACCCCCCAAGGAACTTATCTAGATGTGTGGTGAGAACTTTGAATGCCCAAGTGCTTCACAGAGGTTTAGAATGCAGAGTCGTGAAAATAAAAAATATTTTTTTTTCCACAAAAAAGATATTGTAGCCCCCAAGTTTTTATTTTCACAAGGGTAACAGGAGAAATTGGACTGCAATAGTTGTTGTCCAATTTATCCCGAGTACGCTGATGCGCCATATGTGGGGGTAAACCACTGTTTGGGCGCACGGCAGAGCTCGGAAGGGAAGGAGCGCCTTTTTGGAATGCAGACTTTGATAGAGTGGTCTGTGGGCATTATGTTGCGATTGCAGAGCCCCTGATGTACCTAAACTGTAGTAACCCCACACAAGTGACCCCATTTTGGAAACTAGACCCCCCAAGGAACTTATCTAGATGTGTGGTGAGAACTTTGAATGCCCAAGTGCTTCACAGAAGTTTAGAATGCAGAGTCGTGAAAATAAAAAATATTTTTTTTTCCACAAAAAAGATATTGTAGCCCCCAAGTTTTTATTTTCACAAGGGTAACAGGAGAAATTGGACTGCAATAGTTGTTGTCCAATTTATCCCGAGTACGCTGATGCGCAATATGTGGGGGTAAACCACTGTTTGGGCGCACGGCAGAGCTCGGAAGGGAAGGAGCGCCTTTTTGGAATGCAGACTTTGATAGAATGGTCTGTGGGCATTATGTTGCGATTGCAGAGCCCCTGATGTACCTAAACTGTAGTAACCCCCCAAAAGTGACCCCATTTTGGAAACTAGACCCCCCAAGGAACTTATCTAGATGTGTGGTGAGAGCTTTGAATGCCCAAGTGCTTCACAGAAGTTTAGAATGCTGAGTCGTGAAAATAAAAAATATTTTTTTTTCACAAAAAAGATTTTGTAGCCCCCAAGTTTTTATTTTCACAAGGGTAACAAGAGAAATTGGACCCCAGAAGTTGTTGTCCAATTTATCCCGAGTACGCTGATGCCCCATATGTGGGGGTAACCCACTGTTTGGGCGCACGGCAGAGCTCAGAAGGGAGGGAGCACCATTTGACTTTTTGAGCGCAAAATTGGCTGTCGTGTTTGGAGACCCCCTGATGTACCTAAACAGTGGAAACCCCCCAATTCTAGCTCCAACCCTAACCCCAACACACCCCTAACCCTAATCCCAACCCGATCCATAATCCTAATCACTAACCCTAACCATAATCACAACCCTTACCCCAAAACAACCCTAATGTCAACCTTAACCATAACCCTAATCAAAACCCTAAATCCAACACACCCCTAATCCTAATCTCAACCCTAACCTCAAACCTAACCCTAATCCCAATACACCCCTAATCACAACCCTAACCTTAACCCTAATCCCAAACCTAACCCTAATCCCAAGCGTAACCCTGATGCCAACCCTAACCCTAATACGAACCCTAATCCAAACCCTAACCCTAATCCCAGCTCTAACCCTAACTTTAGCCCCAACCCTAGCCCTAACTTTAGCCCCAACCCTAACCCTAGCCCTAAGGCTACTTTCACACTTGCGTCGTTTGGCATTCCGTCGCAATCCGTCGTTTTGGACAAGAAACGGATCCTGCAAATGTGCCCGCAGGATGCGTTTTTTGCCCATAGACTTCTATTGCCGACGGATCGTGACGGATGGCCACACGTCGCGTCCGTCGTGCACTGGATCAGTTGTGTTTTGGCGGAGCGTCGGCACAAAAAAACGTTCAATGAAACGTTTTTTTGTACGTCGCATCCGCCATTTCTGACCGCGCATGCATGGCCGTAACTCCGCCCCCTCCTCCCCAGGACATAGATTGGGCAGCGGATGCGTTGAAAAACTACAGCTGCTGCCCACGTTGTGCACAATTTTCACAACGTGCGTCGGTATGTCGGGCCGACGCATTGCGACGGCCCCGTACCGACGTAAGTGTGAAAGAAGCCTAACCCTAAGTTTAGCCCCAACCCTAACCCTAAATTTAGCCCCAACCCTAACCCTAAATTTAGCCCCAACCCTAGCCCTAACCCTAGCCCTAATCCTAGCCCTACCCCTAATCCTACCCCTACCCCTAACCCTACCCCTAACCCTACCCCTAACCCTACCCCTACCCCTAACCCTACCCCTAACCCTACCCCTAACCCTAACCCTAACCCTACCCCTAACCCTACCCCTAACCCTACCCCTAACCCTACCCCTAACCCTAACCCTACCACTAACCCTAACCCTACCCCTAACCCTAATTTTAGCCCCAACTGCTGTTCTCCTGCTGGCCGGCAGATGGAGACAGATGGCGGGCGCACTGGGCATGCGTCCGCCATGTTCTTCTGCCGGCGGCCAGGAGGAGCAGCAAGAGGATCCAGGGACCTAGGTGAGTATGCTAGGGTCCCCGAATCCCCGTATTTCTCTGTCCTCTGATGTGCGATCACTTCAGAGGACAGAGAATTACACTTTACTTTTTTTTTTTTTTTGCGGTCGCCGGTAAACAGTTAATTACCGGCGATCGCAAAACAGGGGTCGGTAATACCGAACCCGATCATGCTCTTTGGGGTCTCGGCTACCCCCGGCAGCCGAGACCTCAAAGATTCTCCCGGTGCCGGCCGGCGGGCGCACTGCGCATGTGCCCGCCATTTTGAAGATGGAGGCGCCCACCGGGAGACACGAGGAGCATCGGGGGAGCTAGGTGAGTATTGGGGGGCCACCTGGGACCCCTTTTCTCTGTCCTCCGATGTGCGATCACATCGGAGGACAGAGAAATTAAAAAGAGATCGCTTTTTTTTTGCGATCGCCGGTAAACGGTTAATTACCGGCGATCGCAAATGCGGGGTGGGTTAAAACCCCCCCGAATCATGTTCTCTGGGGTCTCGGCTACCCCCGGCAGCCGAGACCCCGGAGAAAATCGGCCTCTGGGGGGCGCTATGGACTTTTTCCACAGCGCTGTTAATTAACGGCGCTGTGGTTTAAGTACCCTTAGCGGCCGCCGTTAAAAGGCGTATCGGCGGTCGCTAAGGGGTTAAATAACCCTCCCTATTGGATGACTGTTCGCGAAAGGTGTATGTTTGCTATCTAGCACCCGACTTAGCCATCAGCACGTAAACACACAATACAGCGTCTTATTGCTGTGACCGCCAGTGCGGCGCCTTGTGCTTTCACAGCGCTTTCCTGACCCAAGCCTGGGTGGTTAGTGGCATTCGCCAGTGCGGCACTGCATGCACTCTCGTGCTTCTATTGCTGTCACTCTGACACCTCAGTAGCGGTGTCGAGCGCATGAGGTCTATGTACTCAAATCCTGTGTCTTGGGATTGAGTTCTGAGACTCGTTGCTTGCCCTCTTGGTGCGGTACCGCGGCCCTGTGACGTAACAGGGTTCGCTTCCTTCACACAGGGTGAGGTTAGCCCATGTGTGTATTCACTTTGTACCGCCATATAGTCCGTCATTACTTGGCAGCAGGTTCCATCTCTGCACGGTGGACCCCGGGCTGCGAACGCACCATACTCTATCTGTCTTATTATTTGGTGCGTTCCGCTAGCCCTAACACCACATAAAATATAAGCTAGCCCCCTCCTTACTCCCTTGCTGATTCTGACTCTGCTCCGATCTCAGCAGCTGCACTGCGGTCTGCCCGACACACAGCATGGCGCACAATAAAGTGATATCATCATGCACCTGCTGTGTCAGGATGTGGGAAAGATGGGTAGGAAGTGTCATCTGATGCCCTCTCCTCCATTATTGCTTTCAACTGTATCGGCCTCTATAATGCCGATGCAGTTGAATGTGGCGTGCACTGTAGGGACCCCATAGCAGCTTTGTGGTGTGCCGCTATTAGCGGCATTGCACAGGCTGGGAGCCTCTAAGGAAGTGGGGGCCCTAGTCTGCCTGCCCCTAATGCCGGCCCTGATAGCGGGCAGCTGCTGCAGAAACTAGTGGCTGCTGCTAACACTGCCCGCTAATAAAGTAAAATGTATATTCACTGCTCTCTACGCCCTGCTCCTCTACTGGGGTTGGGTGGGCCCCCTTGACTCATGGGCCCCATAGCAGCTGTGTGGTGTGCCGCCATTAGCGACACACTGCTGTCTGGGGTCCCCAGGGCCAGCATGATGCCCTAGGCAGCTGCCGGTCCTGTACGCCAGCAGATGTCAGTGCCTGGACCCACCGGTTCTCCAGTGGCCAGTCCGACCCTGGTATCAATGTTATAAGAATGTATTCCTGAGTGATATCAGGTGTAGTTTTCTATCTTCATTGTCTGAGCAGAGCCAGATAAATATCAGAGCTTGATTGTAAATGGTGGATTTGTTTGTGTGTCTTGGATAAAATCTGTTCCATCTAAGGTATGCCAGACAGCCTGTAGGTTTATGGTAAATTGAGGCTTGTAGGGTATTATTTTTTATGTTTATGGCTGTGTTCCGAAGCTGATCTGAACATTAACATTTAAAATATAATTCCTTAACCCCTCTCCAACATTGGGTCTATTAGTACGCTCATGTTGGACTTCTCCTGTTTGGTTCAGGCTCCGGCACTAAGCCCGCACCTTTCCGGGCACATGACAGCTGATCTTTACAGCAGACATGTGACCGCAACAGCCTCATGTGGGATTGTAATACACCCGCAGCTGTTAACTAGTTAAATGCCGCTGTCAATCTCTGACAGCGGCATTTAACTCACGCTTACCAGAAGCGAGTCGTAAATCCCACCCATCGTTGACCCTGTCTCATGATTGCAATATAAAAAAATAAAAACATTAATGTTCAAATCACCCTGGTTTTGCCCCATTCAACATAAAGCAATAAAAAAAATCATATATACACATATTTAGTATTGCTGTGTTCAGAATCATCCACTCTATCAATTTAAATAAAGAATTAACCCGATTGCTAAATGGCGCAATGAGAAAAAATTAAAAACATCAGAATTACGTTTTTTTGGGTTGCCACTACACTGCAATAAAATGCAATAACGGGCTATCAAATGATTGTGTCTAGGCCAAAATGTTAACAATAAAGAAATCAGCTCGGTGCACAAAAAATAAGCCCTCACCCAGCCCAAGATCGCGAAAAATGGTGATGCTACGAGTATCAGAAAATGGCGCCATTTTTATTTTTTAAGCAAAGTTTGGATTTTTTTTCCACCATTAAAATAAAAAAGAACCTAGACATGTTTGTTGTCTATGAACTCATAATGAACTGGTAAATCGTAATGGCAGGTCAGTTTTATCACTTAGTGAACATGGTAAAAAAAAAAACAACTGTGAAATTGCAATTTTTTTGCAATTTCACCGCACGTGGAATTTTTTTTCACATTTGTCAGTACATGATATGTTAAAACCAATAGCATCATTTAAAAGTACAATGTTTCCTGCAAAAAAAACAAGCCCTCACATGACCATTATGACAGAAAAATAAAAACGGTATGGCTCTGGAAATAATGAAGGCAAATAGCGAAAACACAAATGCGGAAATACCTCTGGTCGTTAAGGGGCTAAAATGGAGCTGTATGAGCAGCATTTTTACACATACTGTACTTGTCTATATAGTCTATGTATGAACCTTTTATATTGTTCTAGCTAATCTGTATATATGACTAATGGTGCGCAATAAAGGATATGTAACTCATAAAGTACAACTTTGTGCATGTAGCATATAGAAAAAGGATAATGTTAATGTTCAGTTCAATGGGAAGTCATATGATTCTTTAGCACTTTCAAGATCAGGCCATTTTTATTTTGTGTGCTTTTTCTTCCACTTCTTCCAAGAACACAATTTTTTACTTTTCCATAAACTCGGACATGCGATGGATTTTAGTAGGTACAGGTATAATTTTGAATGACTTCGTTCAGTCTACTAACATACTGAAATATGGGAAATACTCCAATTGGGATGAAATGTTAAAAAAATACAATGCCATCATTATTTTTTTAGTTTTTTTTTTGCTACAATTAATGGAAAAATTAGCTGGCAACATGATTTGTCAAATCAGTGTGATTAGACCAATATCAAACATATAGTTATTTTTATTTTAGTATTTAAAATAAAATTAGACATAGACTAAATGAAAGCTATTTTGGCATTTCAGTTTGAAAGTTCTCATGTTTGCATGGGTTTCCTCCAGGAGATCCGGTTTCCTTCCACATTCCAAATACATACTGGTAGGGAATTTAGCTTGTGAGCCCCAGTGGGGACACTGATGATAATGTCTGGAAAGCGACTGTTAGATCACAAAACTTCAGCATTGAAGTATATTGCGCAATAAGAGAAACAATATGACAAGTGGAGGCAACCCAAGAGGATGTCATGAGGGGGGTGGAGATGCATGTATAGGCATACATGCAATGGCAACCCAATCATTTAAAGGGAACCTGTAAGGCTTGTAAACATTATTAAGCAGTATGTAGATATGTGCTTAATAGCGCTAACATAAATCACTACAAATAGGGCATAGAGGTAAATAGCAATACCTTGCAATATTGCAACAACAGGAGCACACGTGGTCATCTCGGGTCACCCCGATTCGCATTTCAGAGGAATCTCCTTCCTCAGGGGGCATTTTTCCATATGCCTCCATATAGTATAATGCACTCCTCATAGGCCTTCATATGGTATAATGCAGTCCCCATAGGCCTCTAAATAATATAATACACTCCCCACAGTTTTCCATATAGTATAAAGCATTCCCCATAGGCCTCTATATAATATAATGTACTACCCATAGACCTCTGTATAGTATAATGCACGCCCCATAGATCTCTATATAGTATCATGCACTTCCGTAGGCCTCTATATAGTATAATGCACTCCCCATACATCTCCATATAGTATAATGTACTCCCCATAGGCCTCCATATGGTATAATGCACTCATCATAGGCCTCTATATGGTAAAATGCACTCTGCAAAGGCCTCATGAGAGTGGGCATCATGTACTGATGTCATCGCGCCTGCTGTCATTGTCTGCATCATTAACATCAGACGCAGAGGGGGAATGATGGGAGACGGAGCGTGTCGCTCTCTTTCTCGTCATTGTTTTAAACTGTATACTCATCCAGCCATTAAAGTTGAACTTGCGTTGATGGATGAGGGTCCCTGTGCTGGCATCGGACCCATCTTCCTGCTGAAGGGCCCCACAGCGGCGAGATGGCATTGGAGAGAGATCGAGTCTCCCTGCTCTGCCGCAGTGTGTAACTGTATGGGCACACTGTTACAGTTACATATAGCATAGCTCTGGGTGGGCCCCTCAGAGTGCGGGGCCTGGGACGACCACCCCCTCTGCCCCTCCCCATCGATAGTTATGCTACTGGCCAACACATTTCAGTTTCACAGCCGTAAAGTCTGTTTTTATAAATCAAGCTTAAGTTTGGAAACCAATGACTAGATTCCTATGTGATTTTCTTTGAAAACTGAATAGAAGCAGTTCTAGAAACATTTCTTAGAAATGTGTCTAAAAAATAATAGGCCTTCATCTTTTGAACAGCACAATCACCATAAACACAGCATGCCAAGTGTGTAATCTTTTTGGCTGGGTTGAGAAGTAAAGATGCAGTTAACAAACGGCACAACTGTTGGCACTGTGTGAAGCCGCGGCATAATCTGTGTCAATTCAGGTTGCCTAGCAACTACTTGATTGTAAAATTTTTCATATTAATATGTGTCATTTTAATATCAGTATTTTGAAAGGAATTCAAGATGTTTTAAACTAAAATAACTTCAATAATTTTTAGTTATTAAATAAGATCTGTCACTATACTCCTATTTGAAGCTATTCTACACCCTGGCAGTAAAAAGTTTCTATACCTTTCTCATGTATAATCATATGGTACCCTCTGAATCTCGCTGCCTCCTCTACTGACACTGGAGATCTGGTCCTCTCGGTGTAATCTGAAGACACAACAAAGACCGAACGGGTGGCGGTGAGTAGCGGAGGGGCCGGAGACTTGAGCAGTGAGATGAGTGTCAGGATTATTTTCTTTTTTTCCATATTACATTTGTTATGCTCTGGGATCTGGAAAGACCCCAGAACATAATAAGGAAAGACCCCAGAACATAATAAGGGACAATAAAATTCACAGAGAATAACTTCTCCGCAAATTGAATTTTCCAGGAAAAAACAAGTCAACAGGAGAATTTGATTATTTACGTCATCCACTCATCTCTAATATTCTCTGTTATTGAAAGGCTGTTAATTATTTTATGCTTTAGTCAACCACCCTCCATATCAACAGGCTCTTGGGTTTCCATGTTAATAGTATCAGTGTACCACCCCATTTACTTTCATTATAATTATTTAACTTTGAACATGGGATTGTATTAAGATCTTTAGATAATACATTTCTTCTCCTTTGTTCTTATATAAGATAGAAATGCAATATTAATGAGAATCAAATTATCTGGATTGAATTTATTTAATTTTCTGCTACATTTAATAGAATGTAAGAATTAAATAAGATATGACCGATAGAAATGATAATGAACCACGAAGGTCCTAAATCATAGATTAAGCTATCAAATAGTAAAAGTTGTCAATTTCCTTCACCAAGTACAGTTTTATAATAATTTTTGTAATATAAATTAAATGTAGCTGCAGAGTTTGCTAATAAACTGAGCAACTCAGACAATCCTCTTCTGGCATTCTACTAACACAGAGAGAGAGAGTAAACTTTTTATGTCTTTGGACAACTCCTTTAAGGAATAATGAAGTTACTTGTCTTGTTTGGTAGGTAGGATGTATAGTCAGTTAATGGACAAAGTAAACAAAAACACTTGACAGAGAAGTTAATATATGCCAAATTAGTAAATAAGTAACTATCTAGTACTAAGGGGTTAATGACATATGCTTGCTAGGATAAGAATGGCAGACCATTCGGAATGAATCAGAAAACCCAAAAAGGAGAAAAAGGAGAAAAAATAGGAAATTCTTTATATAAGCAATTGGTAGCATAGTGGCACAACAGAAGTGGATGCCCACACTAATTAAAATGCATAGAATATATGATTACACATGACTTGCCATACTACCCTCTCACTTGCAATTTATGATTTTTTTTTTACTCATTTCTACTATTCTCTCAGTGGTTCAGGTTATGACATTTTAATTATTTTGTGTAATCATATATTCTATGTATTTTAATTAATGTGGGCACCCACTTCTCTTGTGCCCCAATTTTACCAATTGTTTAAATAAATAATTTTCTGTTTTTTTCACTCACTTGTTTGGTGTTCTTCTCCTTTTTGGGTTTACAGTTAAAGGAAAAGTAAAGTCAGTAAATGTGATTACTTACACCTCTGACTTTTCATCTCCTGGCAGACTGTGTGGTGGTGGTAGAGCTGAGTTTTGTTGAGCCACATTACAAACCCTTCTATCAGCTCTCCTCCTCTCAAAGTACTCTCACTTCTGTGATACTGCTCCTACTCTTATCCCCATTGCATGTCTGGAGATGAGACAAAGCTGTCAGAAATCACAGCTATGTCTTTTGTACTTACAGCATCTTATAATCGCTCTTCAGTGAGATCAGAGCTAACTGTTATTACTTTTCTACTGTCTAATAACACCCACTTAAACTTGAAAACTGGAAAATTAACTAAGTTGCCAAACCCATACCACCAAACTTTAAAGTTGGCAAAAGGCAAGAGTCACCCGGCCGTATAACTAGGCCAAAGATCGCAACGCATTGCTTGGACTGGCCATTGGTTCTCCCGACCCGAGCATGACAGCATCATGTATCTCTATGTAGCTGTCATGTTCAGGTCAGGAGAGATGACGGCCAATCCGTGCATTGCATTGTGATCCTCGTCTGAGTTATACTGCCATCTGACTCTTTCCTTTTGCGGCCAAGCAGTTAACTTTCTAGTGTTTGTCAAAGCCATTAGTCACACTGTCAGGTAGAAAAGTGTGATTCATCTACAGAACATATTTTCAATGCTCCAGAGTCCAGTGGCTACATGCCTTACACCACTGCATCTGTGCCTGGTGATGCATAGGTTTGCATGCGGCTGATTGGTCACGGAAACCTATTTCATAAGGCTCATGGCATAGTTTTTGGGCTGATGTTAGTGCCACAGATTTGGTATGTAACTGCAGTTAGCGAGTGAGAAGAACATTACCAACTTTTGGCACTCAACTGGCCCACATGGTCTGCCATTTCAGGATTTCGTTGCTGTGGTTACAAAGTACGTCCACTTTTAATTACTATGTTTCATAGCAGATTATATTTAGGAGGGAAGAGATTTCACAAACGGACTTGTCACAATGGTTGCAACCTATTACTTCACCACACTCGAATTCAGTGAGCTGTTTGCTTCACAAATATAAAGGCATATTGTGTGGCTAAGTGAAGGTTTTTATATACCTCTAGAAATGTGAGTGAACAAAAAAAAACATCAATTCAATTACTAAGAAGTGTGTTCAATATATTGTTTGGTTTTTCAGTCCCAATTTTATATTTTAGGGCAGAGACAGACTGCCGTATTTTCTCATGCGAGAATCACATCAATAACCTCATAATGGCTGTCGTCTCTACTCACCTGAGCTTGACAGCTGCATAGTAATCCATCATACTGTCTTGCTCAGGTCAGGAGAGGAGCCAGGCCAGTGCATACAGTGCAATGCGATTCTCGCACGAGGAATACGGCAGTCTGACTCTGCCCTATATGAGGACCTTTTACTAAATTTTACTTGCTGAACTGAGCACGCAACGTAGCAGTAGCTGAAGAACGGAATCAATCTTTCAACTCTGCCTTTCCGTTGTGTAGATAATAGTAATCAATAATCAGTAATCAATATTTGGCACTGAACAAGTTAGCTTTAGGCCGGTTTCATACATCAGTGGCTCCGGTACGTGAGGTGACAGTTTCCTCACGTACCGGAGCCACTGACACATGTAGACACATTCAAATCAATGCATGTGCAGATGTCATTGATTTTTTGCGGACCGTGTCTCCATGTGCCAAACACGGAGACATGTCAGTGTTCGTGAGAGCGCACGGATTACACGGACCCATTAAAGTCAATGGGTCTGTGTAAAACTTGTACCGCACACGGACGTTGTGCGTGTGCAGTCCGTGTGCCATGCAGGAGACAGCGCTCCAGTAAGTGCTGTCCCCCCCACTGGTGCTGAAGCCGCGATTCATATCTTCTGTGCAGCAGTGTTTGCTGTAAAGAAGATATGAATAATTCATTTCTTTTGTTGTTTCTCGTGTTTAAAATAAAGGTCCATGTCCCCACCCCCCTCCCATCCCCTGTGCGCCCTCCCGCTGTTCTTAAAATACTCACCCGGCTCCCTCGTTGGCTGGCGCTGCTTCCTCTCCTGGCCGCACCTACTATATGAGCTGTCACGTGGGGCCACTCATTTACAGTAATGAATATGCTGCTCCACCCCTATGGGAGGTGGAGCAGCATATTCATGACTGTAATCGGCGGCCCCACGTGACCTCTCATAGAGTAGAAGGTGCGGCCAGGACGGGAAGCAGCGCCAGCGAGGGAGCCGGGTGAGTATTTTAAGAACAGCGGGCGGGCGCACAGGGGATGGGAGGGGGGTGGGGACATGGACCTTTATTTTAAACACGAGAAACAACAAAAGAAATGAATTATTCATATCTTCTTTACAGCAAACGCTGCTGCAGAGAAGATATGAATGGCGGCTTCAGCACGATGCAGGGGACAGCGCTAAACTTTAGCGCTGTCTCCTGCACGGTGCGTGTGGTACCCAGTGGGCACACGGGCGGCACACGTGTGCCGCTCGTGTGCCACACTGATGTGCCACAGAAATGCACGGGCACACGGGCACGGATAATTCCGGTACCAATTTTTCCGGTACCGCAATTATCTGGACGTGTGAGACTGCCTTTAGTTAAGTCTAAGTGGGCGTTTTCACTGGGTGGTGTCTACTTCTTCTATCTGCATGAGTTGCTATCTGATAACTCCCACAACATCTTAGCAAAAGTAAATGCATTAGTTCCCCAATACTTTGAATGCTAGTATTTCATTAACGGAGAAGTAAAACTAAAAAATGAAAAAACAAACATTTATTCTGTTCGGCAGCCACTAATACATTGTGTGTCCAGCTGAAAATGAAAAAGTTGGACAAAGTTTCTCTTTAAAATTGCTAATGTAATTCAACCTATCGAATCAAGAAAGTTTATGTCTGTTTCCATATCTTATATAACGCACATGTAATATGCCTCTTTCCCAGTAAAAATATATGGCTTTGAAGAAATATATCCTTGAAAAGTATCACTTGTAGCTGTCATGTTCAGTATGATGTAATTCTTCTCTCGCAGTATGGATTACTGGACTTCTCTTATTTGGGATTTTGGTTTTATTCAAACTCTATGCATACAGCTTACTATAAAGTCTCTCAATTCCCTTACTTGGAAGATGAAATTGAAAGTAATCCCAGCAAAACCCAGCAGAACACAAGAATAGAAGAGTGAAGATATTCAACACAAGAGCGTCCCTTTATTCACGTTTCATTCAGAGGTACAAATGGGAAAAACTGCTCAAAATAATATATGCTTGCTGTAAGCTAACAGGTTGAACGGTGGCTGCATCATTTACTAAATACTTTAACTCATTTATTTAACGTGCAATCAGTAAAGTAGATTTCTTTTACCCTGTCAAAACGAAGAACAAGGTAAAAAGAGTTTGCAGCCTGCTGAGTGCATTGCAGAAAACTAAAATGGTTCCTATGAAACACGAACATGGTAAATGTGAAATGAGGATTGGCTGTGAATTATTTTGCTCAATAATTCATGATTCCTTTCACAACTTATCAATAGTAATGACAAGTCATAGTTGAATTTGGAAAACAAATATACATGGAAAACAAGTGTACGCTATTCATATAATGTTAAAATAGAATTATAGTGTAGGCTCATTGAGAGAACCACCTAAAACTGCATTGAAATGTGATCTTTTAAAGGGTAATCTTCTCATAGAAGATTGTCAGTTTGTGTAACGTGATATTCTGGTAACAAGTTATCTCCTATCCACAGTATAGATGATAGCTTCTATATTGGTGGGGTCTCACTGCTTATACTCTAACCAATCACCGCACTGGGAAACTTTTTTCACCCAACTGGATGGGGTATTGCTTTATGGGTGCAATATGCTTCACCAGAAAAATGCCTTTATATTCAATGAGATCGTAGAGGTTCTGTCTGCAGTCAGTTTGGCACTACCATTATTTTTCAATTTCTATTCCTATACGGCCGAAGTAGATCACCACATTGTACATGGTAACATAGATATAATTGATGCTAATTTTAAAAAAGTACCTTTTTATCATTTCCATTAAGCTCTTAAACTTCTCAAAAACTAATGCTTGAGGAGCTGGACCTAACAGTTTTTTACATTTAAGATGGGAATGGTAACAAATGTAGGTTTATAGAAATAGATGGAGGGCCTAGTCAATACTATTTGTTCCATTAAATTAGAACCCTCCCCCAATTAATCCTCATATTGGCATCATCATCCTCCTGTTGCACATCTATATACAAGCACCTTCTAATGGTTGCCACACTACTGATCTCCATGACTTGGAGCTCCACTGACCCTCTTATTACAGCCATGCAGTTGGAAACAGAAACCAATTATATCAAACTATCAAATTGGAAATGAAGAAATAATGGCAGATTTTGGGTTACGTGGTCTTTACATCGTACATAAAGTTGTTTAGTCCCTAAGGTCTCAATAAATACAGAAAGTTTTAATTTTTCACTAAATGTGCTCACATCTCTCTTAACTTCTAATTTTTCCATGTTAAAGGGGTTGTCCAGTACTTTAACATTGATGACCTAACCTTAGAATACGTCATCAATTACTGATCGGTGGGGGTGCGACACTCGGCACCCTATGGATCAGCTGTTCTCCGTGTTAGCGCCAGCCGGATCTGCACAGTTGTGAAGCTGCTTCATCTACTGATAGTGGCTGTGGACAGATACTGCACATCCACCCTATATTTAAATCAATAGGGGGCGGACCTGCATTATCTGGCTTCGGCCACTATCAGTTGACAGAGCAACTCTGAACCTGAGCACATCCAGCCACCACGAGGACCAAGAACAGCTGACCAATGGGAGTATTGCGTGTTGCACCCCCACCAAATTTACATTGATAACCTATCCTAAGGGTAAGTCATCAATTGTAAAGTTGTGGACAAACTCTAAGTATTTTACACCGCATAATGTCCAAGAACTGTGGTGTTCTAGCCACAGAAATATTTCCAATTTTTGCTGTTTCACTGTGATAATTGTATGTATAATTAGTACTATTTTTTCTTCTCATAAAAAAAGAACAAATGGAGGTGGTGAAAATACAGAGTAGAGGAAAGGGAAATAGTTGTTTGCAGGTAGAACACACATCCCTAAAGCAACATGCCTATTGTATATTTAATGATATTGCATCTTTTCAGTGTAGATGTACAGTACTGTAATATGCTAGACAATTTCTAAGTTATCATTTTAGCTTTAACAGTGGTAAAATTCATGGGTCTTAGAATCAGACATATGAGCCTTATTAAAGGGAATATGTCACCACATTTGACCTAGCTAAACTACACTGGCTATAGAAAGTATTCATACTCCTTTAAATTTTTCACTCTTTGTTTCATTGCAGGCATTTGGAAAATTCAAAAAAATTCCTTTTTTTTTATCAATAATGTACACTCTGCACCCCATCTTGACTGAAAAAAACAGAAATGTAGTAATTTTTGCAAATTTATTAAAAAAGAAAAACTGAAATATCACATTGTCAAAAGTATGTAGATCCTTTGCTCAGTATTGAGTAGAAGCACCCATTTGAGCTACTACAGCCATGAGTCTTCTTGGGAATGATGCAACAAGTTTTTTACACCTGGATTTGGGAATCCTCTGCCATTCTTCCTTGCAGATCCTCTCCAGTTCCATCAGGTTGGATGGTAAACGTTGGTGGCCAGCCATTTTCAGGTCTCTCCAGAGATGCTCAATTGGGTTTAGGTCAGGGCTCTGGCTGGACCAGTCAAAAATGGTCACAGAGTTGTTCTGAATTCACTCCTTTGTTATTTTAGCTATGTGCTTAGGGTCATTTTCTTGTTGGAAGGTGAACCTTCAGCCAAGTCTGGGGTCCAAAGCACTCTGGAAGTGGTTTTCATCCAGGATATCTCTGCACTTGGCCGTATTCATGTTTCCTTCAATGACAACCAGTTGTCCATGTCCCTGCAGCTGAAAACACCCCCATAGCATGATGCTGCCACCACCATGTTTCACTGTTGCGGTTGTGTTGGGCAGGTGATTAGCAGTATCTGGTTTTCTTCACACATACCACTTAGAATTATTACCAAAAAGGTCTATCTTTGTCTCATCAGATGAGAGATTCTTATTTCTCATAGTCTGAGAGTCCTTTGTGTGTTTGTTAGCAAACTCTATGCGGGCTTTTATATGTCTTGCACTGAGGAGAGGCTTCCGTCAGGCTACTGTCGTGTAAAGTCCCGACTGGTGGAGGGCTGCAGTGATAGTTGACTTTGATGAACTTTCTCTCATCTCCCTACTGCATCTCTGGAGCTCAGCCACACTGATCTTGGGGTTCTTCTTTACCTCTCTCACCAAGGCTCTTCTCCTATGATTTCTCAGTTGGGCTGGACTGCCAGGTGTAGGAAGACTTCTGGTGGTCCAAATCTTCTTCCATTTAAGGATTATGGTGGCCACTGTGCTCTTAGGAACCTTGAGTACTGCTGAAATTCTTTTGTAACCTTGGCCAGATCTGTGCCTTGCCACAACTCTGTCTCTGAGCTCCTTGGCCAGTTCCTTTGACCTCATGATTCTCATTTGGTCTGACATTCGCTGTGAGGTCTTATGTAGACCCGTGTTTACTTTTCCAAATCAAGTCCTATCAGTTTAATTAAACACAGCTGGACTCCAATGAAGGATTAGAACCATCTCAAGGAGGACCACAAGGAAATGGACAGCATGTGACTTAATTATGAGTGTCTGAGCAAAGGGTCTAAATACTTATGACCATGTGATATTTCATTTTTTCTATTTTATTAAATTTGTAAAAATTTCTACATTTCTGTTTTTTGTCAGTCAAGATGGGGTGCAAAGTGTACATTAATGAGAAAAAATGAACTTTTTTGAATTTTACCAAATGGCTGCAATGAAACAAAGAGTGAAAAATTTAAAGGGATATGAATACTTTCCGTACCCATTGTATTAATATGGGCAAACAAGTTATAGAATGCTGATAAAAGTCCTCTCAGTATGTCTCATATCAGATGTGTTGTTGAGAAATTCTCTTTTGTCACTTTATGTAAATGACCTCTTCCATAGCTCTGCCTCAGAGCTCATTATACGTGAAGGGGGAGTTACCAGTGTAACTTTTTTCAGTATCCTATAACCTGCATGCCCATATTAATAGTTTAGATAGGTTAAATGTGGTAACAGACTTTAGTGTAATATGCATATTTGATATGAGGTAGTAGTAACAGGTCCTTATAAGGGATTTGTGCTGAAATATTAAGTTCACATATTGCATATGACAACAATAACATACAGAATTTGGATTCCAGGAACTCTTATTTTTTGCTACTTAAGTAAAATGGTGGCTAGCTGGTTGCCATTTAGCTTATTCTTTTTAGAGCTAGAATTGGGTTAAAAATAGTATAATTCTAAACGCTATACTCAATTTGCCACACTTGATTTTTGCCTTAACTTTAAGAGTACTGCATCGGCAGTAATGCAAATAAATAAATTATAGGGTAAGAACCAGAAGCCAAAAATTGCCACATTTTTAGTATCATGGCATTTTATATTTCATGCTCTGATTCTATCATAAATGGGAGTTTAATGGTGGCTAATTAAGAACACTATAAAAGTGCATCTTTTATAGGACTGCTGTACTTAGCCAGCTAAAAAATATCAATAAAGTTGACATAAGATGACATAAGTAGGTGTAAGGAGATGGATATTCGGCTCATGTGTTCCTCTTGAAGAAACAAGTTTATTGTTTTCAATTGTTAAGTGATGTATAATGTGACTTGTGATGTGTGTTAAAGGTGTTAGCAATTCAGTTAGTGTATGTAGTGTGACCATAGGAACAGTTACAGTTAATGGTTTGGGCTAACCTAGAGTGGAAGGAGTTAAGCTGCAGGTAAAGTGACAATTTTCTGTCAGAGAGTCAGATAGGGTCTGAAGTGCATAGCAAGTCTACCTATAGGTCCACGTTGAGCAGTGCCACATTCTGGGGTGACTATAAGTGAGAAGAGACTGAAGAAATGGGATAGCGAGATTGGGAGCAAAAGTGACTAAGAAACAGAGTTAAGTTCTGCAGACAGGTCCTGGGACAAGACACCCAACCACAAGGCCCCAAGTTTAGAATGTTTGAAGGTAACAGGTCTATACAGGACTGAGTATGTGATATGAGTAAAGTTTCCCAGGCATGAGTTCTGGAGCATCAACATTACGGGCCATACTGAATCCCTATGGAGAGAAGAGGACACTGATCCACTGGACAAATAAATGACTCTTGTGAAGCAGGACTGTAGTGTTAAAGCTGGGTTGTGGAGAAGTAGTGAGAATCAGAGGACATAGAGCATAATAGAGAAACTAAAGAAGGAAGCTGTGTGGAAAATATTTTGAGTTGTAAAGGAAACCTGCTATCTCTTGTATACATTCCCTACCAAATTCCCGTTCAGTAAAAAGTTTATTTTTGAATGATGGTCTCCCTCATTGAACTGTGAAACATCTGGTCCTGGCAAGCCAGCAAGATCGATTACATGCACACAAGTCCACACACCGAGATAGGACCCCCATTTTCATGTAGCCTGCTGTGGAACATCAGATGCATGCATCGCCCATGGTTACCGCCCCATCCCAGGATACATATTCATTAAACTTTTCATAGAGCAATTGCCTGCCTGCTGAATTTCACAATTAGATGTGTTCTCCATGTTTTTGTCTACTGTGCAATTTTGGCTTAAGGGGGCTGTATAATGTATGCATGATGCTGTCTTGGGGTTATTCCTTTACTCATATCCAGTGTCGGACTGGGGTGCCAAAGACCCACCAGTAACTGACTTTGGGGGCCCACTTTTCACCTGCATACAAATATTACACTACCCTGGTTCACAAATTTACCTATATCTCTATATAAAAATAAACTGGGTAGTTTGGTTAATGAATGATGAGATGCTGTTTTCTTTCTGTACAGAGTGAATCAACTGAATTATGCCAAGTACTGCCTATATAGTGGGGTTGGGGGCCCAGATCTACACAGGGGCCCACCGGCGGATTCCCCTGTTACCCTGTGGGCCAGTCCAAGCCTGCTCATATCTCATAGATATTCTTATTTAATCTGCATGTATTGATGGAAACACTTTCAGCACGTCTTCATTCATTTAATATTAGAGGGCTTTAAATAAAAAAAATAATCTAACTGATGAAAATGTTTAGTTACACTATGATAGGGAATGAATTTGACCTTTGTCAAGCTACTGTACTTCCCTGTGCTTTATCTTATCAAATTAATAAATTGTAAGCTCTCCAAGGAAACTGCTTTGTGATTTCCTTTTCACAACTCTAAGTACATTGCTAGAACTTGTAGGGACAAAACAAAGCAACAGTTGTTTATTTTGTGGTTATGGGAATAACGCTTGGTAAAGTACAGTGGATCGTTGATGACTAAATGTTTACTAAAACGTATAGATGTTTTTTTCTATACACGTAGAAGCAAATACTTGTAGCATTATCCAAAGCCTTTGTGTTGTTTTTCAGCAAGCTGTGGGATATTTATATATGACTGACAGCATAAACAAAGGTATGCCTAAAAGAAACATTAAACCTATATGGAAAACATCTCTTGCTATTGAAACAAATGTTACTCAAACATTGTGTGTTTAGAGTTGAAGCAGATATGAAAGATGTCAAATAAAAAGAAAGGTCACAACTTGCTAACAGCTGGCAAGACGTTCACCTTTCCTAATGGACTATATGTATTGTAAATGAAAAATGCTTAACAAACGCAGTATAAAAATTTTTGCAATTTAAACGTTAGACATTTAGGTGGTATGGGACAGTAAACATGTAATTTGTATTATTAAGAAATCCACATTATATTGAATGCAATTCTATCTCGTTTGTTACAGCAAACGACACGCTTATTTTTCTATACACAATTAAACCATCATGACATTGTGTATTTAGGTTTCCACTCAATCTTTCACATCAATATCAGCTGATATGGAAAATAAAGATAGCCGGCAGCGCTTTATTGATTCTAGCCTATAAACAATACAAGTGCAATTAGTCTTAATTTAGGACTTTTTTAATCTGCTCTATTTATTATATTTATAGCAAATACAATTTACTGCTGGGCTCCGTCAACAGATAAAGGTGACTTGGAATATTGTGCTCTGAAAAACACTAAGGAAACACAGAAGTTACTTGTTCTAGTGATATATTGTATTGGCAAAATTCTAAATTAATTTGTGCTTTTAAGGTTAGGCGCCAGCCGTATGAACCCAGAAGTAATATTAGCGCAAAAAATGACTAAAGACAAATATTTACTTGACTAGACAAGGTTTTCTTTTTCATTACAGCTGCTGTTTGTAAAATAGATTTCCTTACAGAAGAAGCTTGGTGTTTAGTTCTATTTTTTGTACATTTGATTTCAATATATTGGCTCTAGTAGAGTTTCGTTATGTTAACTTTTATAACCTAAAATAGTTGGTTAAAGAGATTGTCCCTTTTCCACTCTGTTACCAGTTTAAAAATAGAAACTGAACTTTACTTATCCTTCCCAGGTCCAGCTGTGTGTCTGTATCATTGTCCCATTCTCGTGATTTGGCTGCAGCTGTGATTTGACGATGTACATAGCAGAAGCCGAGCGATTGGCTGCAGCACGGCATTTAAACAATAGTGGCCAGGGAAGCAAAGACATAGTACACTGATGAGCAAAGAGGTAACAATGTTTTGAACTTTTGACTTTCAGACTTCATATCTCACCATCTACTACTGCTTCGAACATGAGACTATCATGATTTTATAGACAGTCATCTTGGCTATCTCATACGTAAACTTGACTTGCATCCATTTAGCATATGATTAGTTATATAGAATCTTGCCATGTTACTGCATTGTTACTGTTTTGCTCTTAGTGGTGGAAAAAAATGTTCCTTTCTGTACACTACAAACTGCAACCTTTTCTCACATTCACAAATAGAGCAGTGTGTTATTCCCTGGTTTGAATCAAGAAGCAGCCATGAAGAAACTTTCCCAAGAAAAGAGAAACCGCATCATCAGGCTCAAAGATAGCCATCTCTCGGCCCAAAAAAATGACAAACTGTGTTATGTGTGTGCCATGACAGTTGGAAAAATACAAAATGAAGTCTGTCCATCCATTCAATGGCCAAGAGGTGGACATCCAGGCAAAATATCTGAGTCAACAATTTGGCTCATCGTATGGTCTATCTGTTCTGGCGCGACAAGCACTGTAGAGGTGGCTCGCATGCTTCTTAATTGTGAAATCACAGATGTCCATGCAAGCACCATGCATTGCATGTTGCACAAGTCTGGAATGGTGACCTGACAAAAGGTGAAGAAGCCTCAGCTTCAATATCATCATAAGAAGCATCGGCTCAAGTTGGCAAAAAAGTGCAATAAATGAACAGTAGAAGATTGAAAATTGGTGATTTGGAGGGGAAGACAGTAGTCTAGGCTCTGTCGGGTGCAAATGGGTCTGGAATAAACAAGGGAAAAAGAGCCTAATGGATCGAGAGATTGAAGTAACTATCATGTAGTCTCAATGCTGAGCCATGTGTGAAAATCCAACAAGACGAGTTACTTCTTATGAGGCTTATGGGTATGAAAAGGACAACATAGTATTTCAGCAGGACAATGACCCGAAGCATATGTCGAGATTTGCTAGTAGAGGTGCTAGATTGGCCCCCACCGTGCCCAGACCTCAACCCAATCGCACAATTGTAGGTAGAGTTGAAGACAAAGCTGTATACATACCCAGGTGAATCAACCAGTATGGACCAAATTTGGGAGCCTGTTGAAGAGACCTGGGATCAGATTTTGGTCAAGACATACTTGAATCTTATTGAATCTGATGAAGATCATTCCCAGCAGGATTCAAGCAGTGTTGAAATCCAAAGGTGGATTTACTAAGAAAAAAAAAATCTAGATTCTTAGGAGCAAAACAAAGAACAATGCAATGACGTGACAAGAATCTACATAACTAATCATATGCAAAATGGTTGTAAGTCAGATTTATGTATGAGATATCCAAGATGATTATCTATAAAATGACGGTAGTCTCACGGTCGAAGCAATAGAGAATGGTGAGATATGGAGACTGAAAGTCAAAAGTCAATGCATTGTTGCTAGTGATATGTGAGCATGCTCAGTGCTCGCCAGAGCATGGCATTCTCACAATGCTCGGCGAGCGGCGAGCATTTCTGGGATTGTTCGGTGGAAGTTCGGGTCCCTGCCCTGCAAGTTTGGTGCTCTTTAGAGTGCCAATCAACATACAGAGATTGTCTGCCAATCACTGTAATGCCGCAGCCATATTGTTTGTGGCATTACAATGATTGGCTGTCCGCAGAGCATCATCAGGTCTATATCAGGACTGGTACCGCCCTGCTCGCCACGCTCAAGTCTGAAATCACCAGTGTAGGGAGAGGTGCTGCTGAGCTAGGGACAGAATAGGTGGGGTATCAGTTAGTGTGGGTATGCCATTGTTGAATCCACAAATCCAGCTAAACCAACAGTCCTTCTAAGGACTAATTACAGGGTATATAGATATCAGTGAAAGGTAGGCAGGCAGTGCATGTGGCATACATTATTTTAAGAGGGTCCATTCCATTACTGTCTGCTGCTGCCTATTACAGATGTTGACCATATATACATAGCCTCAGGTATCAGTGGCCAGGAAAAATTTGTTTCTGCATTTAATCCTGATTATTTTGTTTAAAAGCAATCCAAAGCACACATTTTTTTCTTCATTTGCTTGTTGGCACTGCAGAATAGAGCCAGATCCTTTCTATAGTACAGCGTGAAAATCCAGCTATTTTAAACAGGGGGTTGGCTGTCACTGCAATCACATCTGAGTGCGCATAAAATTCTGCCATTTTTGTGGTACTGTAAACATTTTTTGAAGTGTCTTATACAAGTTCTTGACACCAATTTGCTTAAAAATTTTTTACTTACAGGGCAGATATTTTACAGTGTTTTGTCCGCCACACGGATCGCCAATCATTGTGCTCAAAATTGTGCCATTTCAGAGGTCCATTGAATTTTTTTGGCTGTGTGTCAGTCTAGTTATTGACATTATTTTGCTGTAAAGAAAAACAAAAAACAAAACAGGCCAGATATTTTAAAGTGGGGTATCTGTGTCACAGGCATCACATATCAAAATAGAGCCATTTCAGCCCTCCATTTAATTTTTTTTGCTGTGTCATAGCCTACTTTTTGACACAATTTTGCTGTAAAAATACAGGCCAGATAATTTAAAGTCTGGTGTCTCCATCACACGCCTCACCTATCCGTGAACTAAACATTGGGGCATTTTTTGGCCTCCATTTAACTTTTTTGCTTTGTCTTAGTCTACCTATTGACACAAATTTGCTGTTTAAAAAAATGCAGACCATACATTTGAAAGTAGGGTATCTTCGTTACACGCCTCATCTATCTGTAGGCTAAAAATTGTGCCATTTGATGGCTCCATTTAATTTTTTTACTGTGTCTTAGCCTACTTATTGACACAATTTTGCTGTAAAAAAAATACAGGCCAGATAATTTAAAGTCTGGTATCTCTGTCACATGCTTAACCTATCTGTAGGCTAAAAATTGGGGCATTTTTGGGGCTCCACTGAACTTTTTTTGCTGTGTCTTAGCCTAGTTATTGAAACCAGTTTCCTTAAAAAAAGGTGTTACCTACAGGCCAGATATTTTAAACTGGTTTTCCTGCACACGGATCACATATACGTTCACTCCAAAGTCAGGCATTTGTAGTGAACTTGCAAAATATTGTAGTCCATTTAAAATGGGCAGGGCGCATGCCAAGAGATGGGGAAGTGGACATGATTGTAATGGTGCATGCAGAGGGCAAGTTGAAATTTGGCCACAAAAAACATCCACATCTTCTGGCTCGACTGTTCTGTCACAATTACTAAACACCTCTATTGAACACAGAGCAGTGTCAAAAGGTTGATGGTTGGATAGCAGATAATGCTTCCAGTCATTTTCCTACCACCACCCTGTCCTCCACACGGTCAAGTCTGAGTAGCCGTGAGTGTTGACCGCATATTTCTCACCCTGATCCTCCTTCCTCCCACAATGCCGAGTGCCATGACATAACTGAGCCTACACTTGGACACTCCGAAGAGCTGTTCACTTTTCCATTTAGAGATTCAGGCCTCTCTCCTGGTGACTTGAAGTGGGGCAAGAGAAGATCGCATGAAGCAATGCCTAAATATTTGAGCAGGCACGTTCACACGAAGGCAACAGTGGGAACATGTCACAAGAAGTGGACGTTGATGAGACACAATTGCCCTAAGGTCAGCAGAAGGACCAGGGTGCGGAAGTGGAAGAATAACCATGATTTTTAATCACAGCTTGGCATGCTTTCCACCAGTCTTTCACACTGATTCAGGCGCAAATTTAAGCAGTTCTTCCTTGTTTGATGGCTTGTGACTATCCATCATACTCTTGATTACATTCCAGAGATTTTCAATGGGGTTCAGGTCTGGAGATTGGGCTACCCATGATAGGGTTTTGATGTGGTGGTCTCTTAATTTATACCAGAGCAGTAGTAACTGACCCAACATGAGAGGAGGACATGCAGAGCGAGGATAGCAGCACACAAGGGGAGGAAGGCGTAGCACCCCAACAGGCAGGAACAAGCATTGTGTTGGCCGCAGAAAGAAGACGGGCAACTGTTCCTCGTAACACAAACACGATGGAAGTTGCCAGTACAATTGTTAGGTCTTCCCGAGTCTGGTTGTTTTTTAAAGACTCTGTTGAAAACCCAAAACAGGCCATTTGTACTAGCTGCCATGGCCGCATCAGCAGGAGTAGCAAAACTGCCAGCCTGACCACCATCAGCATGATCAGGCACATGGCAGCAAAGCAACCAACTTTGTGGGCCGAAGCCCAGGGTCCAAGAATAGTGTCTGGAAGTGATGCCACTGCTTCTTCCACTGTTGTTTGTGCAAGCTAATCCCCTGTCCATTGTGCCTGTGAAGATGCCTTCTGCCCTGCAACTGTCATTGCACACGCTCAACTAGCACCATCTTCAAGCACGTCCACGTCCTTGTCCCAGCACAGCGTTCAATTGTCCATACCCCAGTCCGTGGAATGCAAGCGGACGTACGCTGCCAATGCCCCACAGGCCACACTACTAAATTAACACATTTCTTGTCTGCTTGAGCTCGAAATATTGTCTTTTAAGTTTGTGGAGACGGAAGCTTTCCGCAACCTCATGGCGGTGGCCATCCCAAGATACTCGGTCCCCAGCCACCACTATTTCTCCCGATGTGCCGTCCCTGCATTACACAAGCACGTGTCCCACAACATTAGCTGTGCCCTCAACAATGCTGTTACTGGGAAAGTCCACCTAACCATGAACATGTGGACAATTGCTTCTGGACAGGGATGGTACATCTAGCTGATGGCACACTGGGTTAACATAGTGAATACCGGGACTCTGTCAGACCTTGGGATGGAACACGTCCTCCCAAATTCGAGGATTGCGGGCCCTATGTCAATCAGGGTTGCCCCCACAGTCTACAGCTCCTGCACCTCCTTCTCTTCAGCCTCCATCTCCGAAATGACCACATTAGTCACAAGCTGGAAGCACTGCAGCACTGCTTCAGCCAAGCGGCAACAGGCTGTGCTGAAGCTAATATGCTTAGGTGACAAACTGCACAATGCTGAAGAGTTGTGGACAGCTCTGAAAGAGCAGGCAGATCTGTGGCTGACACTGCTGAACCTACAGCCAGGCATGGTCTTGTGTGACAATGGCCAGAACCTGGTGGCAGCTCTGAGGCGAGCTCACATACGTACTATGCCTGGCCCATGTGCTTAACCTCGTTGTTCAATGGTTTCTCAAAAGCTACCCGGAGCTGCCGGATCTGCTTCTCAAAGTACGCTGAATGTGTGCCATTTTAGTAAGTCAGTTACAGCTTCCTCCCCCCTTGCCATGCTTCAGCAGCGTTTGCAGCTTCTGGCTTAACAACTGTTGTGTGATGTCCCCCCACATTGTAACTTTGCACTGCAGATGTTGTAAAGGATTTGTGAGCAGAAGAGAGCAGTTGTTGACTACCAGCATCAACAAGGCTGTCGGTATTCACTTAAGACTCCATACGTAAGACCTCAGGAGTGGACATGGATGTCAGACATATGTACCATCCTACAAAACTTTGAGGAGTCCACCAAGATGGTGAGTGGCGATGATGCCATAATTAGCATCAACATCCTACCATATTGTGGAGCTGGACTGAAAGTATTAGGGGAATGATGAAAATGCACCCAATGGTACCCGCATTGCAGGCGGAGGTTGCCATAATGGCACTGGAGGGAGATGCCAAAGATTTAGTGATGTTGATACCCCCGACAGCGTGACACGTTTGACAAAGTCCTGCATATACTGGAGGAGACACATGGGGACCCCACAGATGTAGGAGAGTTGAGGTCACGTATATTCAGTCACATGCAAAGTGAGGGAGAGACAGTGAGTCAATTCATGAATGTGTTGCAGGAAATCTACACAGCCGTGACCAAAAAAGGTAGGGTGGGAATAGGCCAGATTGATGTAGTACTCAGGGGTGAGTTGCTGACTGGACTGAGAGATGCCCTGCTAAAACAGGCCTTTCGATAGTGCTTGAGAGTGAACCCAAACATGACTTTTGCCGACTTTGGGATGGGCGCACATAGGGGAGCAGGAGCAGGGTGTTGCAGCCTTGATGGGGATGGTCCGGTGTTGCAGAGTACCCACCCCAAACAAAGAGCCGAAGTGGTCCCACGAACTGCATCAAGGAATACAAGAAATGAGGGAAGAAGTTGACAGCTTGAGGAGAGCCCTTGTTGCCGTCTTGAGGCCCAATGACATACCTTGAGGTATTTCATGGCGGAGGAAGGAAGAAGTTGGAGTTGAGGTGTGGAGCATCAGAGGTAACCCATTGGTTGCTCCAAAATTTTCTTCCAGGTCAAGGAGTAAAGAGCGTTCACAGATAGGTTTCACCTCCTGCAGAGGCTCAAGATCTGGAAGAAAGCATCCACCAGACAGACTCAGATGTGAGTGCTGGGCATGCAGAAGAGTGGGACACATGTCCAGAATTTGCCATACCCGAGTGAAATGATTGCAAAGATTCATTCACCCCTCCAAAGGTTCTGCTAATTGGAGTGAACATCACCCCTGGAGAGAATGGTGCGGCAGGAGGAGAAGAGCCCCACTCAGAGCAAGACAGTTCCACAACGTACGACGCCAAGAAGAGATAGAGAGGGTGTCGTCTGCCTATGGTAAAATGTCTGTGCAGTCCTGACATGTGGATGCAAGTCTTGCAGTACTCCAACCTGGGTGTAGAGTTCCCGACTGTGAGCTTCGACCCAAAGGGGAGGAAGGAATGGAGTAAATCGCCATCATGCTCGCCACAAGCTCCTAACAAAGGGGAGAAGGTGACAAGTGTTCCTGAGACATTTGGTTGATTAGTAACCAGCAGCAACTGTGCAGGAAACCACATTATTGTTTTCAAGGGTGTTTATGATGCCTGTTAAAAAAAATGTTTACATAGTATCTTGATGTGTACCCTCCAGGGGGAAATGTTTGTCAGGCCATACACTTAGTGTATGGGCATTACAAGTATTGGAGACCCGCTCCTTTAAATTGGGAAAATATTTTTAGGAGGCCATCCTCCATGTCTCTTCAGACACCACCACTAGATCACCAGGGTGAACGTGTTCCATGATGCTACAGCCATATTATTGTTTTCAAGGGTGTTTATGATGCCTGCAAAAAAATGTTTACACAGTAAGTTGATGTCTACTCTCCAGAAGGAAATGTTTGTCAGCCCATACACTTAGTGTATGGGCATTACAAGTATAGGAGACTTCCTCCTTTCTAATAGGAATTTTTTTATGAGGCCCTCCTCCATGTTTCTTCCAAGGGGGATTGGGGTGCGTGCGAATTTGGGTCAGGGCTAGCATTCACTGCATAGCCAAACAGTATGGGAGACCTAGTTCCTAATAATGGGAAATGTAGGGGTTGGTCAGCTGCTTCAACAATGCAATTCTCCACTTTTGGGCCTTCACCCTCAACACTGCAATTCTCCACTTCAGTTTTTTCAGCCTCAGCACTGAAATGCTGCACTGCCAGGTGTTCTTTGGCCTCAACACTGAAATGCTCCACTACTAGGACTTCAGCCTCAACACTGAAATTCTCCACTGCAGGTTCTTCAGCTTTAACATTGAAATTCTCCACTCCAGGTTCTTCATCCTCAACACTAAAATTCTCCACTGCAGGTTCTTCAGCTTCAACAATGAAATTCTCCACTGCAGGTTCTTTAGCCTCAACACTGCAATTCTCCAGTGCCAGGTGTTCTTAAGCCTCACCACTGCAATTTACCAATGCAAGTTCTTCAGGCTCACCACTGCAAATTTATAATAATGGGAACTTTAGTTTCATGTGGCCATCCAGGACATCTATTTTTTGTGTTATTAGGGTGTGTCCACATTTGGAGCAGGGCTTGCATTCACATCATGGACAAACTTTCTTGGAGTACAAAAATCATAATAATGGGAACTTTGGTTTCATGTGGCCATCCAGGACATCTGTTCAAAGGATTTTTGGGGTGCGTTAAACTTTGGGGCAGGCCAGGCCTTGCATTAAATGCATTGGCTAACAGTATGGGACTACCTAATTGATAAAAATGGAAACTTTGGTTTTAGATGGTCATACAGGACGTCTGTTCAATGGGTTATTGGGGTGGATCCAAATTTGGGGCAGGCCTTGCATTCAATGCATAGGCAATAACAGTATAGGAGACCCACTGTTTAATAATGGAAACAACAAAGCACAGTGGTCTAATGGCTCTCATAGGATAGTGAGGACCGACTGCTGTCCCTTTAAGAATATTAAAGTGCGCCTGATGGCCCTCCTCCTTTAACAGTCTCACATTCAGAAATAAAACCATATATGTCTCATGATGTGTCACATCACATGGCCAGTTAAGGTTGTAAAATGTTAAAATGACCTTTCCCAGTGAATGCATTTGTCTTGGTTGAAAGCAATGCTAAAGTTGAAAAACGCATCAAAAACGATACGTGTGGACATAGCCCAAGTGGTGGAGGAACATTTTTTTGGGGACGGTTATTTATTTTGCCTTACATACAAATCATTCCCATTGATTTCTGATGTTTTTAGACCCTAAAAAGACCCCCAGGGGGTAGCGGCAAAAATGCTTGGGTTTCCTATAGACTTACATTGGGCTCTTTGCTTGCATCGAGCACCCGAGCATTTCTATATGCTTGCCGAGCAACGAGCACCTGAGCATATTAGTGCTCGCTCATTACTAATTGTTATCTTTGTCAGTGTATTGGACCTAAATAAAGTTCAGTTTGTTTTTTGTACACCCTACTGAACCTTGAGGCAGATCATTTTTTAAAGAGCAAAATGCCTTTAATATATATATATTGTGAGGGGTTGCCACGCTTAGTTGATTCCTCAGGTAGACACAGGCACACATTGGTGGTGAAACACCTGCTGGTTTATTGAAGTCAGCATACACCAAGACATGATTCAGAAAACAAAAGCATAGCCTTCCTGGCTTAACGGAAAACAAAACAAAGTATAACAGAGTCCTTTCCTCTGCAGGTTTCAACCTGCAGACTCCTGGCAATGTCCTCCGCTCCTCCATGGGGCTCTGTGGGAGTACCTCCTCTCCCAAGACACCACACAGACTGTCTCTCATGTGCAGGTATTTAACCAGGACCATGTGATGATCTCATGATTGTGACATCACCGCAGATATTTCTAGCACACAAGCCAGTGTTGGCTCTGCAGGAAGAGATATGGTGAGCCCTCTCCCTCCCAATATATGAGTGCTCACATACAATGAGCCCATGTATGTAGCTTTCTTTTACCCTCCCAACACTTAGTGTGCTGGAGGAAAAATATCCTGGTTTCAATTCACTGACACCAACACGCGCAGTGACACATATCTCCCCTCGTACACTGTGCCTCTGACCCTATCACTATATTCATAAAAATCCTCATTTTATGCAAAAGGAAATGAGTTACATAGAAGCTATTTTCGTTACTCACATGCTTACTCATTTCCATCCCGTTAAGTGGTTTCTTGCTTTGGACCATTCCTTTTAGTAAGAAGTGTCCCCTGTTGATAAAAGGATGCCAATGCAGTCAGTGGTAATCTGATGAGGAATCTGTGAGCAAGTCATTAATTCTGTTGCAGCACCATAGGGGACATGAAATAATACATTTTACTTATTAAGTGATTTGTTTATATATTGCTTGGACATGTTGATTGCTCAAGAGAAAAACAGTGTTTTTGTTTAGATGATTTTTTACTAATTAACCCCCTAACGACCACCGATACGCCTTTTAACGGCAGTAGTTAAGGGTACTTAAACCACAGCACTGTTAATTAATGGCACTGTGGAAAAAGTGTATAGCGTCCTCCAGAGCCGGATTTTCTCTGGGGTCTCGGATGCCGGAGGTCCAGTTTCTACTGTTACCCTTGGGAAAATAAAAAAATTGGGGGCTAAAAAATCATTTTTGTGGAAAAAAAAATATTTTTTTTATTTTCACGGCCCTGCATCATAAACTTTTGTTAAGCACTTGGGGTTCAAAATGGTGTCACTTGTGGGGGTTTCTACTGTTTAGGCACATCAGGGGCTCTGCAAACACAACATCATGCCCGCAGACCATTCTATCAAAGTCTGCATTTCAAAATGGCACTCCTTCCCTTCTGAGCTCTGTCATGCACCCAAACAGTAATTTACCCCCACATATGGAGTATCAACGTACTCAGGACAAATTAACAATAACTTCTGGGGTCCAAATTCTTCTGTTAGCCTTGTGAAAGTAAAAATTTGGGGGTGAAAAATTCATTTTTGAGGAAAAAATATGATTTTAATTTTCACGGCTCTACATTATAATCTGTGAAGCACTTGGGGGTTAATAGCCCTCACCACACATCTAGATAAACTCCGTGGGGGGTCTCGTTTTCAAAATGGGGTCACTTGTGGGGGGTTTTTACTTTTTAGGTACATCAGGGGCTCTGCAAATGCAACATGACGCCCGCAGACCATTCCATCAAAGTCTGCATTTTAAAATGTCACTACTTCCCTTCCGAGTCCCGATGTGTGCTCAAACAGTGGTTTCCCCCACATATGGAGTATCAGCGTACTCAGGACAAACTAAACAACAACTATTGTGGTCTAGTTTCTCCTGTTAGCCTTGTGAAAATAAAAAAATTGTGGCTAAAAGATAATTTTTGAGGAAGCAAAAATTATTTTTTTTATTTTCACGGCTCTGCGTTATAAACTTCTGTGAAGCACTTGGTGTTCAAAGTGCTCAACACACATCTAGAAAAGTTCCCTAAGGGTCTAGTTTCCACAATAATGTCACTTGTGTTGGTTTTCAACTGTTTAGGCACATCAGGGGCCCTTCAAACACGACATGGTGTCTGATCTCAATTCTAGTCATTTCTGCATTGAAAAAGTCAAACAGCGCTGCTTCACTTCCGAGCTCTGTCGTGTGCCCAAAGAGTTGTATACCCCCACATATTGGGTATCGGTGTATTCAGGAGAAATTGCACAACACATTATGACATTCATTTTCTCTTTTTACACTTGTTTGTAATAAAAAGATAAATGTTAATTTTTTTCCTTCCACTTTTCTTCAGTTCCTGTGAAGCATGTAAAGGGTTAATAAACTTCTTGAATGTGGTTTTGAGCACCTTGAGGGGTTTAGTTTTTAGAATGCTGTCACTTTTGGGTATTTTCTGTTATATTATACACCCCTCAAAGTGATTTTAAATGTGAGGTGGTCCCTAAAAAAATGGTTTTGTAAATTTGGTTGTAAAAATGAGAAATCGCTGGTCAACTTTTAACCCTTATAACTTCCTAACAAAAAAAGTTTTGTTTCCAAAATTGTGCTGATTAAAAGTAGACATGTGGGAAATGTTATTTATTAACTATTTTTGTGACATATTTCTCTGATTTAAGGGTTTAAAAATTCAAAATTGGAAATTTTTAAAAATTTACGCCATATTTCCGTTTTTTCATACATATATGCAATTACCGAATAAATATTGCCACTAACATTAAGTACAATATGTCATGAGAAACATCTCAGAAGCAGTGGGATCCATTTAAGCGTTCCAGAGTTATAACCTCATAAATTGATAGTGGTCAGAATTGTAAAAATTGGCTTGGTCATTAAGCTGCAAATTGGTTCCATCACTAAGGGGTTAAAAATCTAAATTGAAAATTTTTTTTTTATATACAGTACATGATTTTAAGGACAACCTTCTGCAGAGATTTTCTTAACTGCAATCACCTCAACATTAAAAACAGGACTACCTATAAGCTTATAATGGAAAAATATTGTGAACAGACTTTGAAACTGAGTAAAGAAGGAGGAGAGGAAATAAAAGCATAGCTATCCTTATGGTTTTGAGACGACAACATAGAGGTGATCTCAACAGTAAGGCCAGCTTCACACTACACGTATGGAAAATTGGTCTGAATTTTCCTGCCAAGAGTCACATGAGTGTTCTCCGTATGGTCATCAGTGTGTAATGCGTTTGCAATATGATGATGCGATTTTCTCCCACACATGTATCCGTATGGCATCCATATGACATACGTATGGCTTTACATTTCAAACTGATTTTCCCAATTGACTTAAAGTGCTCAATGGGCTGAAATGAGGAAAATGTGTGCGTACTTGTCACAAGATAGACGGATGGTCCGTGTGGTGGTCGAGTTTTTCTTGCACACATAGGCTTGCATTGAAGAATCTTGGACTATAAACGTGTACAATGACAGCATGCTGCGATTTTACACGAACGTTGAATATGCCTGAGAAAAAATACGGTGATGGGAGCTGCTCCATAGATTAACACAGGTGTGACGGGGACCTAAAGGAAGTATCAGCCTATTGTCAAGGTGCAGTGGTAATTGTGAAAACTGAATATGTACCATATAAATTATTTTTTGTTTTTATTTAGACAGAGACATCAAAATTAAAACTCCATCATATACAATGGGTATGGAAAGTATTCAGACCCCTCTAAATGTTTCACTCTTTTGTTTCATTGCAGCCATTTGGCAAATTCAAAAAAGTCAATTTGTTTTCTCTCTAATGTACACTATGCACCCCATCTTGACTGAAAAAAAATAAATCTAGAAATTTTTGCAAATTTTTAAAAAATGAAAAAGTGAAATATCGCATGGTCATAAGTATTCATACCCTTTGTTCAGTACTGAGTAGAAGCACCCTTTTGAGCTAGTACAGCAATGAGTCTTCCTGGGAATGATACAACAAGTTTTTCACTCCTGGATTTGGGGATCCTCTGCCATTCTTCCTTGCAGATCCACTACAATGCTGTCAAGATGGATAGTGAACGTTGGTGGACAGCCATTTTCAGGTCTCTCCAGAGATGCTCAATTGGGTTTAGGTCAGGGCTCTGGCTGGACCAGTCAAGAATGGTCACCGAGATGTTCTGAAGCCACTCCATTGTTATTTTAGCTGTGTGCTTAGGGTCATTGTCTTGTTAGAAGGTAAACCTTCGGCCACATCTGAGGTCCAGAGCACTCTGGAAGAGGTTTTCATCCAGGGTATCTCTGTAATTGACAACATTCATGTTTCCTTCAATTGCAACCAGTCATCCTGTCCCTGCAGCTTTAAAACACCCCCACAGCATGATGCCGCCGCCACCATGTTTTACTGTTGGGATTGCATTGGACAGGTCATGAGCGGTGCCTGATTTTCTCCACACATACTGCTTAGAATTATCCTTCATGTGTTTTTTTAAGCAAACTCTATACAGACTTTCATATGTCTAGTACTGAGGAGAGGCTTCCGTCAGGCTACTCTGCCATAAAGGCTCGACTGGTGGAGGGCTGCAGTTATAGTTAACTTTGTGGAACTTTCTTCCATCTCCCTACTGCATCTGTGCAGCTTAGTCACAGTAATCTAGGGGTTCTTCTTTACCTCTCTCACCAAGGCTCTTCTCCCACTTTTGCTCAGATTGGCTGGATGGCCTGGTCTAGGAAGACTTCTGGTGGTTCCAAACTTCTGCCATTTAAGGATTATGGAGGCCACTGTGCTCTTAGGAACCTTGAGTACTGCTGAAATTCTTTTGTAACCTTGGCCAGATGTGTTCCTTGTCACAATTCTGTCTCTGAGCTCCTTGGCCAGTACCTTTGACCTCATGATTATCATTTGGTGTGACATGCACTGTGAGCTGTGAGGTCTTATATAGACATGTGTGTGCCTTTCCAAATCAAGTCCTATCAGTTTAATTTAACACAGCTGGACTTTAATGAAGGAGTAGAACCATCTCCTGGAGGATCACCAGGAAATGGACAGCATGTGACTTAAATATGAGTGTCTGAGCAAAGGATCTGAATACTTATGACCATGTGTGATTTGTTTTTCTTTTTTAATAAATTTGCAAAAATTTCTACCTTTCTGTTTTTTCAGTCAAGTTTGGGTGCAGAGTGTACATTAATGAGAAATAAAATTAACTTTTTTGAATTTACCATATGGCTTCAATGAAACAAAGAGTGAACATTTTAAAGGGGTCTGAATACTTTCCGTACCCACTGTGTATGAAAACAAAAATTATGTTTTAAAAATCGTGTTTAACATAAAACTTGAATAAAAGAAAAGATTATTTTCTGATAGTAATTGAATAAATGTCATTTAAAATTTTTTTTGGCTGTAATACATTTTTAATTTTTTTTTATATGTGTTAGAAATAGCTTTTAAATGGTCTATACCAGTTCTCAACAACATTAGAAATTTTAGCTATGCTGCTTGGCTTAAATTTGATATATGGAGAAATGTTCCCCTATTTGGCTGGGTTCATTTAGTCTTCAATCTGATAGCAGGCTTGCAGTTTTTGAATTTAGGGATTGTAATTGAGCCAGAGTGATAATAATTGTACTAATTTAATCAATACATTTGAATATATGGTATTTGGAGCAAAATTCATTTAATGACATGAGCAAGCAATAATTCTGCTACATTATTATTTTGTTTTTTATTTTTTTATATACTTTAATGTGACATTTCAATGTCATCATGGCCACTTTATAGATTCAAATAGAGAACCATGTGCACTACTAAGGAAGGTGCCGTAGTAGGATCCCACACCATGAAGTAATACAAAATAAACTATGCACTCAACTTAAGGATGAATTTTTTGACTTTTAATGTAGTCAAGGCAAAACTCTTCGGCCGCATTTGGCCTTTATCAATTACAAACTATACAGGAGTGTCAGGGATTCGTGAGAATCCTATGGATTTTAGTAAGGCACATCTCGGTATGGTCACTTTCACAAGAGTATGGGGCGTCCAAAGTGAAAGTGACCATACCGTATTACTTCATAGATTCAGTCCTAAAGAAATAAAGCATTGACAGCATCTATGATAATCTTCAATTATCTCACCATCAATATACAGAACATAAAGTGCAAGTGCAAAATTTGGATCTTTGTCACCGCCAGGTCTCTCTCAAGCACTGTAAAAGACCCAGCTTTGACAATGGTTCAAAATGATGTACCAGGAAAGATGCAGCTAGTAGTGATGAGCAAGTATACTCGCATTCTCGGGTGGTCTCCAAAGACCTGTGAAACATGTAGATCTTAAGAGCCTGAGGTAGCTTAAGATGAAATGCTGCTGGACCAATGACAGTGGTTATCTTATAGGAACAAATGAATATAGGTCCCACCTTCCAAGAAGGAACCCTCAACCTGAAATTCCTGGTAGACAACCACACATAATGATTCACATTCAGGTCCGAACCTGGCACGCAATACCTGACAGTCATACGTTTATACCTGTCTCTCCTGACCCAGTAAAGAACAGGTAGTGGCGAAACAGGATAAGATGGATGGGTATGTAGTACTTTAGAACGTGCGCAAACATTGCAGGTAGACACTTGTTCAACCACATCCCAATGTGGTACAAACAACCTCCCTGAATGGCAGGAAGCTGGGGCTTCCCCAAGTCAGTGTACAAGGCTGAAATGCCTACCCCTTCTGCAAAATTGGGACAAGGTCTTGAAAGCCAGAAAAAAATGTCAGTACGGTCCCTTTAGATACAGCAAAATGAGAATTGCAGGTTGAAGATGAAGACACCCCTTGATTATCAAGCTCAAGGCTTCCAAGGGTTTATCAAGTCTCATTTTGCTTTGTAATTACAGGAAATGCCCAATAAAAAGTCCCTTCTTCCCCCCAAAAAATACACCCTTTCCTTGCTAATGTCGTGAAAACATATGATGTAAACGCACCTCTCAACTGCATGGGTTCCGCTAACGGATTTGTGTTTGGATTCCCGAGTTTTTTTTTTTTACCTAAAAATTGGTCAGGCAAAGTTTGGTAAATGACTGAGTTCATTAAAGGCTCTTTCAGATGTCAGCATTTCCGATAGCAGCATGGGCTGCAAAACATATTGCACACGTGCACACTAATGACACACAGAAGGCATGCTTGTGTCATCAGTGTGACACATACCGGTGCCTGGAAGTCAGCTGTACTGTTCACACTGTTCCACAGCTCAGGGTGCTGAAGAAGTCAGCTCACATCACTGTCCCCTGCACACACTGCAATCAGCACTAGCAGGGGACAATTTTGAGAGTTGTACCCAGCTATTAATAGCGAGAGCAAGCGGAGGCTGATGCGAGTATTCAACAGCTGCTGCCTGCACTATAAATAAATATTTAAAAAAATGATGGGAAGTTCCTCTGTATTTTTGTTAGCCAGCCAGGCAAAACTGACAGCTGCAGGCTGCAACCCTCAGCTGTCAGCATTAGCAAGGCTGGTTATCAAGAATAGAGGGGTCTTTATGCTCTATTTTTTAATTATTTAAATAAATAATTTTCAAAGATGCGTGAAGTCCTCCCATTTTTGTCTACTAGCTAAAGCAGACCATAAATATTGGCCCCAGCGGTGGCAAGTGGGGTTGATGTTTGTGGGGTTCATGTCACTTTTGTATAGTCCAGTGACATCAAGCTTGATGTCACCTAACAATACAAAAGTGACATCAACCACCCCAACTATCACCCCACTTGCCGCTGCACCAAGGCAACTGAGAAGAGCGAGGCTAAGTGCTTGATTTGGAGCATCTAATCGATGCACCATTTCTGCAGCGGCTAAGAGCTAATGTTTTTAGTCTGTTAGCCTAACCGTTGCTGGTTATTAAATATAGGGGGACCCTACATCATTTTTTTCAGGGTCCCCCATTTTCATAACCAGGAAAGACTAAATATACAGCTGTGAGCTGATATTAATAGCCTGGGAACCTTTATGGATATTGTCTCTTTCCCAGAATATTGACATTAACCCCCAGTCATTCACCTTTAACCACTGATAGCTACATAAATGATGCTGGCACCACTTCAGCCTGTGTGGATTTTAACAACTTTAACCCCTTAATGACCACCAATACGTCTTTTAACTGACCTGAGATATAAGAGAATATCATCCCCATACAGGTGACAATCCGGCAGCTGTCGGCTGTACACTATAGCTGACAACTTGCTGCATCAGCCATGATCAGTGTTTGCGCCGTCCAAATCTGTTTAACCCCTTAGATGCTGCTGTCAATAGTGACCACATCATTATAAATAGTTAACAGAGTGTGCAGGCTTCCTCTTTATCCCAATTGGTGCCCTCAGATCATAATTGTGTGGCCCTGATGTTTGCGATGGCAATTCACGACCAAACAGTGGCCTTAGAGTCTGACGGCTGTTGTAACCTGTTCAGAAGTTAGCGGCAGTTAGGTAGTAAAAATACACATTTTCATTTCTGTCATACCACTTTGCATTAATTCCTGTAAAGCACCTGAAGGGTTAATAAACTACCTGACAGCAGTTTTTAATATGTCAGGTGGTGCTGTTTTTAAAATGGTATCACGTTTGGGGGTTCCCAATATATGGGACCCCTAAAGTCACTTCAATCATGGATAGGTCCCTAAAAAAATAAATTTTGTACATTTCCTTGAAAAAATGAAAAATTACTGCTACATTTTTATACCTCCTAAAATGCTAAGAAAATAAAATAACATTTTACATATGGTGTTGATATAAAGCAGGCATGTGGGAAATGTTATTTATTAATGGTTTGCTGTGGTATGACTATCTGGATTAAAGGGATAATCTTTCAAATTTTGAAAATTGCTTATTTTTTACCATTTTTCTCAAATTTTTGATATTTTTTATAAATAAACACAAAACCTATTGACCTAAATTTACCATTATCACAAAGTATAATGTGTCACGAAAAAACAGTCTCAAAATCACTGGGATTTATTGAAGCATTGCAAAGATATTACCACATAAAGTCACACTGGTCAGATTTCAAAAATTTGGCTCCGTCACTAAGGGGTTAAAAGATATACAAGAGCTGGACAGATCAGAATGAAATAATGGTTCCATATTGTCTTTGTCCTTAGAATTGCAAGGGGGTGATGGAATTTATTTCAACCTTCATACACACTACAAAATTGAGATGCTAAAGGTTGAAACAAATCACAGTGCAAGCAAGGCTACCCTATCCAAGGACTGATATAAGAGCTGATCAAAGCAGTAGATTTTACAGGGGGCAGGATTCCTTAGCCTTGCAGAGATGGGGCTCCTCTCTGGCATAGCATACCTTTCCTGTTGCTGTAAGGTGTTCAGAGGAGGGCGAGGAGCTACAATAAACTGCCTGCATGTTAGCAAGGAGATATTCCAAAGCCTGTCTGACAAAGGGTTGAAACTACAGGGAAGAGGCAGAGGTTAGAGAGGAAGGGTAAACATTACAGAATTAGACTATCTGTAGAAGAAGAGTAGCTGATGAAAGTCTCACTGCATATTAGGATGCTGACGAGCCAATCCAGAGGGGACCTTGTATGGATGAGGTCCTGGGCAATTACCCAGTTTCTTCATCCTTTCTCACATAACTAGTCTGTTGAACTTTTAATATGCATGTGACTAATGTTCTGCATAGAGTAATAAACTGTTTATAAAGTACATACATAAAAGTTTGAAACTGACTATACAATCTACCCATGATATGAATTGAACATATGGCAAGTGTTTAAAGAACATGCAAATTACAGCTAACTTAGCATGCTAAAATAAAAAAAATAGTCAGGGATGTGTAAATACTTACTCATAGAAATTAATGATATTATATCATGAGCTATCAATATTATATAGAGCATTAGTGTATCAGGTTTACTTTCGGAGAACATCTGCTCTCTTAAGTCATTATTTGCCAAACTGTCTACGTAGGAAGATAAACTAAATATGCAGTAAAACATTTGGCTGCTTCATTGTCTTTATATTTCACAATGTTATAACTTTTGTTACTCAACATTGTGAAATATAAAATAACTATATTTCTGGAATGAAATAATGATCTAGAATGTGTGTTTTTCCCTTTAATGACAAGGCATTTTTAGTTTTTGGGCTTTTATTTTTTTCCTGCCGTTGTTCCAAAAATTAAACAAGGTTCCGATATTTTTTTTATCATATGAACATAGTAAAAAAAAAATGGCTTGTTTTTTTACAGGATGAGATGTAGTTTTGAATGCCTCCATTCTTTTTACAATACAATCTACTGGAAGACTGGAACAAAAATTCCAAGTATGGTGAAATTGCAGAAAAAAAAAAAAACACAATTCTGTTTTTTCTTTTGCTTTACTTTTACAGTGACTATTGTGTGATAAAAATGTGCTCAAAATAATCTGCCAACATGACAGCCCAGGTCAGTACAAATAAGGTAATGTCAAAGTTGTCCAGTATTTTATTATTTTAGTAGCGAAAAAATCTGAAATTTGTTAAAAAAAAAAAAAGAAAAAATTAGCTTGTTGACATCTTCTGTGATCTATAACTTTTTATTTTTTCATAGATGAAGCTACTTAATTTTGTAACTTCTTTATTTTTGAAAGGGGAAAAAGTGGGTGATTTAAACTTTTACATAAGGAGATTTGAGCCTGTCATCATTTGATGTTTATACTACATATAGCAATGACACCATATTGCATTATATAGCAACTTCACATCTCTGGTGTCAGGATTTCACAGGAAGATTAACATGGCGGTTATGGTCACATTTGGATGGCTCCCAGCATCCATCAAAACCCATCAGTTACCTTATGTGCATGATTGACATCAAAACTCTCAGAGATTGACACCACTGTTTAAATGGTTAAACTGCAGAATTGGAACTGTTCTGGCTCTGTAACACAACCAGCATATTCCTACTATGAAGCAGGGTCAGGCCATCCTCCCCCAATACATATACAAAAAACAGCCGCACTCCAGTCTTGGTTTCAACGTAGAAAGTTTTTTAGTTTTTATTCAAGTGCACAGGCACCACCAAATAATTATTAAAGAGAGCAAAACAAGTGATTGCGGACAATACGATAACACGGTAACGTTTCGACCTGGCACGGTCTTTTTCAAAACCTCACTGCAAAGATAAATATAACATGTGAGTGTGCTGTACAAATATACACGTGTAAATGAGACAACGCACAATATATAAAGAAAAGAAAAAAGAACCCACTTCCTATCAAAACTATAGAGGATATAGCCCTACAACAATTTGGTCTATATACATAGATATATACATATACTCATACGCATACACGTACGGCTAGCGATACATAAAGTACGAACCCACCCGAATTCAGGGGCAATGAATAGTAGTATCCAAGATGCTACATAAGAGCAGAGAATTGTAGTATACAGGGTGCTCAATGGAGAATTACCCTGAGATAAGGTTATGTGCGAGGACTATCAATAGGGACGTTGTTATACTGAAGCATAATATTGGGCTAAAGAGGGACGCAAAAATGAAGATAATGCTGTTCAAGACGCCATAGTACTAACCTTAAATGGGAGGAGTGGTAAGGAAGAGAAGGTAAGTGCAGAGAGTCCCCAAGGACTAAAGAAAAACAGAGAAGACATGGTTAAGTATATACTAAATAGGGAGGGGAATGAGTATTGGAACCCCATAGATGCGCATTTCATTACCAGTTCCAAGTAGAATCCAGGAGTAAGATGTCCGTATCATTGGTGGTGCAGTAGCTGGTGTGGGCGCTATGGGCGCTTTAAATATACCGCAGATGCGGTCATATCCGGCACCTGGTGATGTGCTGTACTGTGAGGTGGAAGCGAGGCCAGCACCGCAGAGCGGTACGCGTGTCAGTTCGCGCCTGTGCAGCAAAAGCCTAGTTGGTATAATGAGGGAGAGGTCTGACAGGCAGAGCGGTGTGCATGTCAGCCCCGCGCCTGCGCAGTAGACGTCGGGTTAGGGAGAAGATTAGCAGCTGTATGTGAGGGAACCGGGGCATGCGCAGTGTGCTAGAGGCGATTGGAACCCACAGAGCTTGCGCAGGGGGAGCGTTGGAGTTTCCCCTATAGAGTGTGGTAACGGCAAGCCTAAGGTTGAAGCTACGTGTGGAACGGACCCATGTGTAGGGGGTGTCTCCCAGGAATAGAGGTAGCGGCGTTCAGGAGGCTAAAATGCTATAAGTTGGACATACTAGGGAAAATAAAGATAAGAATATAGTAGAAGAGGAAGGAGCACGGGAGGAGAGGGGGGGGGAAGGGAGGAAAGGGAGATGAAGTCCCAGATATACAAAATATACTACCACCTATGGGAACTAAATGACGGCATAAATTAAGCGCAATGAGGGAACATCCCACAGAAAATAAACAAAAAATAAAAAATAAAAGTAAAAAATAAAAAATAAAAAATAAAAAATAAAAAAATAATAAAATAAAAATAAAAAATAAAAAATAAAAATAAAAATAAAAACAAAAAATGATAAGAATACTGAACAAAAAGGGAAAAAAAGGGGGGGAAAAAAATTCCACATAAAATAAGAAATAATACAAACCAAGGAAAAAAAAGGGGGAGTAAGAAAAAAAGGGGGGAAAGAAAATTTGGAATAAAAAATTGAAATAAAAAATAAAATTGAATAGGAAAGTAAAAATAAAAATAAAACAAATAGAAAAATGAAATAGTGGTAAACTTACCAAAAGTGGTAGACTGTAGCGAAAAAGAGGGAGGGAGGGAGGGGGTATCCTGTGCTGCCTTCCTAAGAAGTCTAGAGAAGGACAAACAAGAGGGAAGAAGTGGTTAGAGAGGCGGTCATGTAACAGCCACACAGTAGAACAACTTATTTAAAATACATTCTGTCCATATATAATTGCTCTAAAAGGTGAAGTCCAATTCCCTATTGAGGCCTTTAGGGGCCAAAGTCTGTAACGTATAGATCCAGAATGATTCTCGTTCCTTGAGGAGTTTTATATGATCACCGCCCCGTCGTGGTCGTTCCACTTTTTCGATTACCTGGTATCGGAGTTGAGACACGGAATGGTTGGCTGTGACAAAGTGATGGGGGAGCGGAAGCCAGGTTTTCTTAAGTCTAATGGTAGACTTATGGCTGGAGATCCTGTCGCGCACGTGTTGTATGGTCTCCCCCACGTACATAAGACCACAGGGACACTTGACTAAGTACACAACAAAGTTAGTCTCACAGGTGTAAAATCCCTTGATGCTGAACTTCTTACCCGTATGTGGATGTGTAAACTCGCTTGATTTAATCACGTTGGCGCAGCAGGCACAGCCTAGACAGGGGAATGTACCCGTCCTTTGGGTCCCAAGGAATTGTTGTCTTGGTTGTTTAGTGAGGCTTCCGATGTCGGCCTTGACCAGGCTGTCCCTGAAGTTCTTTGGTCTACGTTTGCACATAAGTGCCGGGGCTTGAAAGGCTACTACCTGTGGGTAGGCCTCTTTGAGCAGGGGCCAGTGTTTAATAATGGTCTTATAAATCAGAGGCATGGTGGGATGGTGGGTATGTATGAACGGGATTCGTTCTTGTTTAGGGGATTGTGATCTAGAAGGAAGGTGCTCAAGGGCCCTTGTTTTCTCTTTCTGGAGGATCCTGTCAGGATAATCCCTGTCCCTAAATTTTTGTACCATGTCTAGTCGAGACCCTGTTAGATTAGTATTAGACACGATGTTCGTAACCCTACGAAATTGGGAGCGTGGAAGGCTCTCACGTGTAGATTTGGGGTGGCAGCTTGAAAACAACAGTAGGTTGTTAGAGTCGGTAGGTTTCATGTAGATATCAGTGTCCAGGCCACCCTGATTGTTCTTAATGACCAAGGTGTCGAGAAACGGAATTTCATTGGTGTCACAATTAGGCGTAAACTGTAATTCTGGTCCCCGTTAATCTGTGATACAAAGAGAGCAAATGTGTCTGCTGGTCCGTCCCATAGACAAAAAACATCATCTATGTACCGGAGCCAGCATTTTGAGTGTAATTTAAAGAGGGCATTATTGTATACATACTTGTTCTCAAAGTTGTCCATGTAGATGTTGGCGTATGCTGGAGGCACATTGGACCCCATAGCAGTACCGCAAGTTTGTAAGTAGAACTGGTCACCGAACAGGAAAAAATTTTCTCTAAGGACGGTGGAGAGGAGATCCAGTATAAGATGTTGGGCTTGTGTACCTAAGTCGGTGGTACGTAAAAGATTGTCCACCGCCTCAAGACCTAAATCGTGTTTAATTGCCGTATAGAGGCTCTTGACATCCAAAGTTGCCAAGAGACACTGTGGTGATAGGGAGGAGATCCGTTTGGTTGTACTGATAAAGTGACCTGTGTCGAGGACAAATGACTTGGTCTTCTTGACAAGTGGGGTGAGATATTTCTCAAGAAAAATAGACAGGGGTGAAAGAATGGAATTTGTAGATGCCACTATAGGGCGGCCCGGGGGATTGGTCAAGGATTTATGGATTTTTGGAAGCACATAAAAAACCGGTATTGTAGGATAAGGGTTAGTTAAAAAAGTGGCTGTTTTCTGGTCTATACAATTATTGGAAAGATATTCGTCAAGAATTACACTGATTTTAGATTTAATACTTGGGGTTGGGTCATGCGATAGTTTTTGATAGGTGGAGGTATCGGCTAGTTGGTTATTTATTTCATTAATGTAATCATTATGGTTCATGATAACAATGGCCCCACCCTTATCAGCTGGCTTGACGACTATACCCTTGTTAGTGCGTAAGGAGTCTATAGCCTGCTTCTCTGTGGGTGTGATGTTATGTCTGGTAGGGAAGTCTCCTTTTTGTTGTTTTGAGAGTAGACCCTGTATGTCCCTTTGGATTAAGTCAATGACTGCCTCCGCTGCATGATATGTGCAAGGTGGGCGAAACGAGCTCTTGTTAAAAAGACCTAAGGTGGAGATAGATAGGTCAGGGATACCGCCATCGTCAGTGGAGGGAGGTCTATTGTTAGGAGATTTGTCTTGTAGACCGAAGTGTGTTTTCAACCTGATGCTACGGTAGAAATATTGTAAATCCTGCTCAAGCTTAAAGCTGTCCCATGGGGGGGTTGGGCAAAACGAAAGACCCTTTTGTAGGACTGCCAATTCGGCTGGATTTAATGTATAGGAGGAAATATTAATCACAGATCTAGTGTTCCTACCTGTGATCTCGTCATCATGCGATCGGTTGGATTTACGTTTGGACCTCCTTGTCGGTCTCCTCCACGTTGTCTCGGATTGCCTCTTCCATACGGTCTGTTCCCTAAAAAACGTCCCTGATGTGAAGATCCGCTGCTGTCGGAGCTGAAGGAGCCGGGTCGTCTTGAGGAATGATATCCTCGACCTTGACCAAAGTTCGTGGGCTCGTTCCATTTGTAGATGCGTTCTAACCTGTAGTCCTCTGAGTCCCTGAAAAATTTGTTCCTCTTTTTTTCTTGGAGTGTTCTTCGATTGTCCTCTATAATCTTGTCTGTCTTGGTTTTCAAGGTCTGCCAGTCCGTATTGGAAATAGTTGAGCAAAGTTGTTCTTCTATTGCCTTAACCTTGGTTTCCGTCTCAAGTATCGCCGTCTGGAGGGTTTCAATCGTGAACAGGATAAGGTCCAGTGAACATTTATTTAGGATTTGCTTATATCTTTCACAGTAGTCGGGCCTATCAGCGAACAGTGTAGGGTGTAGGTTACACCGGAGACCCCTCGGTATACGGCTCAACTTGTGGTACTCCGCCAAGGTAATTGAGTGGAGATCATATGACATCAGTCTTCGACGTTCTTTTTCATAGTCCCTACTTCTGATATCTTGTGCGGGTGTCCGTAGAAAGTCGCTAGAGTTCGTTACTTTAGATAGAATATTGGATGCTGCTACTTCATCAAAAGCAAAAGTATTCGTAGACATCAGGAAACAGGTGCAACCATCAACACAAAATAACGTATCCAGAGAGTAGGATGGGCACACTGTATAGTTCACTAGGAGAGGTGCTGGCTGGACATCTAACGTCACATAAAGTAGCTAGCGATATATTCAGACATGGAAAAAGTTTGGAAATATTGCCTGAGTATGGAAACATGAAGCAAAGTAGCTCACACATTACAGAGAAACTCACATCTGCTCTAAGTACATGAACAACATGGCTGCTGAAATCCTTTCTACATGGATTTTGAGAAAAGAGTAAGCAAGATACAATTATGGAGTACATTGTAAAAAACTCATAACTTTGCAAAGGTTGATTGTGGCCCCATAAGATGCTCCATAGAAACATTTGCCCCATATAATGCTGCACAAACGTTGATTATGGCCCCATAAGATTCTCCATAGAAACATTTGTCCCATGTATTGCTGCACAAACGTTGATTATGGCCCCATAAGATGCTCCATAGAATATTATACCTCATATGCTGCTGCTGTAATTTAAAAATAATGACATTTTCACCTCTCGTCGCTCAGGCCCCCAGCATTTGCGATATTCAACTGTCCCCATTCCACTGGCGCGCGCTGCTCCGTCTTCCGGCTCTCTGTAGTGACTGTTCAGGCAGAGGGCATGCACTAAACACGTCATCATGCCCTCTGACCTGAACATCACAGCCAGAGGATGCGGAAGACGGAGCCCGGCGGAGGAACGGGGACAGGTGACTATCGCAATGCTTACCCTCCCCTGATATACTCACCCCCCTGGGGCGGTCTGCACATCCCTGCTTCTCTGATGCGATGGTCTCTCCGGCGCCGGCAGCTTGTTCCTGTGTTCAGCGGTCACTGGTACCGCTCATTAAAGTATATGCGCTCCACCCCTATGGGAGTGGAGTCACGTCAATATTTATTACTTTATTGAGCAGTACCACGTGACCGCTGAACACAGGAAGACCTGCCGGTGCCCGGAGAGACTGTCGTGTCAGAGAAGCAGGGACATGCAGACCGCGCCAGGAGGGTGAGTATGATGTGACAGAGAGACGGACCGGAGGAGAGGGGAGACAGACCGGTGGGGGTGAAGGGAGAAAATCTCAGCTTATACTCGAGTATATATGGTACATTAACATTAGACTAGTTAGGCATGCAGTCTACCTCCCAAAAACCCCACAAAGCCCCATGGCTATCACAGAGCTAGCTGAACATTTCTTACACAGACCAAAGCACAACACAGATGACTATAGTCCACAGTATTGGTTCATTAATAGTTCAGCTTAGCAATTTCTGAGAAAAATATTGCATCATGCTGTGATTTTACGCGTATATTTGACTTGACTTGATAATGCAAGTCAATGGGCATGAGAAAAAAATAGTACATAACATGGACCATGCTCTCTGATTTTTATGCACCCATCTCTCAGAAAACCCAACATTTCATCAGCTGAGTACAGTAATTCCACTGTGTGACCCGTCAGTATGGAATAGATAAATATAGAATAGATAGATAGAAAGAGGTCATTCACATATATAATTAGTGCAGTGCATGTGTAGTTTAATGTTCACAGATTTAGCTAGCCATTATCCACAAATGGTGAAAATATGGAACAGTGGTAAACCTTCCCAGGAGTGGCCAGGTGACCAAAGTTACCAAAATTACTATAAGAGTGCAACAACGACTCATCCAAGAAGCCACAAAAGACCAAAAAAAATTCAAAGAACTGCAGGCCTCACTTGACTCAGTTGAGGTCAGTGTTCATGACTCTACCATAAGAAAGAGACTGGAAAAAATGACCTTCATGGCAGAGATCCAAGACGAAAACCAGTGCTGAGCAATAACTACTTCTTTTAGTTTTATTTCAAATAAAGGACTTTATTTGGGATGTTTTTTATTTACAATATGGCTGTGCGGTTAGTAATGGGGATATCTTATAGACGCTTCTCCATTATTAACCCCTGGGCTTGATGTCAGCTGCCAATACAAATCTGAAATCAACCCCAATACTATTACCCCTCTTGCCACTGCACCAGGGCATGAGGGAAGAGTAGAGGCTAAGCTTCAGAATTGGTGCATCTTATGCTGATGTTTTAGTCTAGGAGTGGGACATTATCCATGGCCCTTTCCTAGCCTATTAACCCCTTCCCGACCCATGACGCCACGTAGGCGTCATGAAAGTCGGTGCCAATCTGACCCATGACGCCTATGCGGCGTCATGGAAAGATCGCGTCCCTGCAGGCCGGGTGAAAGGGTTATCTCCCATTTCACCCGATCTGCAGGGACAGGGGGAGTGGTAGTTTAGCCCAGGGGGGGGTGGCTTCACCCCCTCGTGGCTACGATCGCTCTGATTGGCTGTTGAAAGTGAAACTGCCAATCAGAGCGATTTGTAATATTTCACCTATTATAACGGGTGAAATATTACAATCCAGCCATGGCCGATGCTGAAATATCATCGGCCATGGCTGGAAATACTAATGTGCCCCCACCCCACCCCACCGATCGCCCCCGCAGCCCCCCGATCTGGCCGGTACACTGCTCCTGCTCCCCTCCGTCCAGTGCTCCGCTCCCCCCCGTGCTCTTGTCCGCTCCCCCCGTGCTCCAATCACCCCCCCGTGCTCCAATCACCCCCCCTGCACTCCGATCCACCCCCCCCGTTGCTCCGTTCCACCCCCCGTGCTCCATTCCAGCCCCCCCGTGCTCCGTTCCACGCCCCTGTGCTCCGTTCCACGCCCCCCGTGCTCCGATCCCCCCCGTGCTCCGATCCCCCCCCCGTGGTCCCCCCCCACCCCATCATACTTACCGATCCAGCCGGGGTCCCGTCCGTCTTCTCCCTGGGCGCCGCCATCTTCCAAAATGGCGGGCGCATGTGCAGTGCGCCCGCCGAATCTGCCGGCCGGCAGATTCGTTCCAAAGTGCATTTTGATCACTGAGATATAATCTATCTCAGTGATCAAAATAAAAAAAATAATAAATGACCCCCCCCCTTTGTCACCACCATAGGTAGGGACAATAAAAAAATAAAGACATTTTTTTTTTCCACTAATGTTAGAATAGGGTTAGGGTTAGGGTTAGGGTTAGGGCTAGGGGTAGGGGTAGGGTTAGGGGTAGGGTTAGGGGTAGGGTTAGGGCTAGGGTTAGGGCTAGGGGTAGGGTTAGGGTTAGGGCTAGGGTTAGGGTTTCGGTATGTGCACACGTATTCTGGTCCTCTGCGGATTTTTCCGCTGCGGATTTGATAAATCCGCAGTGCTAAACCGCTGCGGATTTATGGCAGATTTACCGTGTTTTTTTCTGCGCATTTCACTGCGGTTTTACAACTGCGATTTTCTATTGGAGCAGTTGTAAAACCGCTGCGGAATCCGCACAAAAGAAGTGACATGCTGCGGAATGTAAACCGCTGCGTTTCCGTGCAGTTTTTCCGCAGCATGTGTACAGCGATTTTTGTTTCCCATAGGTTTACATTGAACTGTAAACTCATGGGAAACTGCTGCGGATCCGCAGCGTTTTCCGCAGCGTGTGCACATACCTTTAGAATTAGGCTATGTGCACACGGTGTGGATTTGGTTGCGGATTCGCAGCAGTGTTCCATCAGGTTTACAGTACCATGTAAACATATGAAAAACCAAATCCGCTGTGCCCATGGTGCGGAAAATACCGCGCGGAAACGCTGCGTTGTATTTTCCGCAGCATGTCAATTCTTTGTGCGGATTCCGCAGCGTTTTACACCTGTTCCTCAATAGGAATCCGCAGGTGAAATCCGCACAAAAAACACTGGAAATCCGCGGAAAATCCGCAGGTAAAACGCAGTGCCTTTTACCCGCGGATTTTTCAAAAATGGTGCGGAAATATCTCACACGAATCCGCAACGTGGGCACATAGCCTTAGGGTTAGGGTTGGAATTAGGGTTGTGGTTAGGGTTAGGGGTGTGTTGGGGTTAGGGTTGTGGTTAGGGGTGTGTTGCGGTTAGGGTTGTGATTAGGGTTATGGCTACAGTTGGGATTAGAGTTAGGGGTGTGTTGGGGTTAGTGTTGGAGGTAGAATTGAGGGGTTGCCACTGTTTAGGCACATCAGGGGTCTCCAGACGCAACATGGCGCCACCATTGATTCCAGCCAATCTCGTATTCAAAAAGTCAAATGGTGCTCCCTCACTTCCGAGCCCTGAAGTGTGCCCAAACAGTGGTTTACCCCCACATATGGGGTACCAGCATACTCAGGACAAACTGCGCAACAATTACTGGGGTCCAATTTCTCCTCTTACCCTTGTGAATCTAAAAAAATGCTTGCTAAAACATAATTTTTGAGGAAAGAAAAATGATTTTTTATTTTCACGGCTCTGCGTTGTAAACGTCTGTGAAGCACTTGGGGGTTCAAAGTGCTCACCACATATCTAGATAAGTTCCTTGGGGGGTCTAGTTTCTAAAATGGGGTCACTTGTGGGGGTTTTTACTGTTTAGGCACACCAGGGGCTCTGCAAACGCAACGTGACACCCGTAGACCATTCCATCAAAGTCTGCATTTCAAAAGTCACTACTTCCCTTCTGAGCCCCGACGTGTGCCCAAACAGTGGTTTACCCCCACTCATGGGGTATCAGCGTATTCAGGAGAAACTGGACAACAACTTTTGGGGTCCAATTTCTCCTGTAACCCTTGGGAAAATAAAAAATTCTGGGCTAAATAATTATTTTTGAGGAAAGAAAACGTATTTATTATTTTCACGGCTCTGCATTATAAACTTCTATGAAGCGCTTGGGGGTTCAAAGTGCTCACCACACATCTAGATAAGTTCCTTTCGGGGTCTAGTTTCCAAAATGGGGTCACTTGTGGGGGGTTTCTACTGTTAAGCCACATCAGGGGCTCTGCAAACGCAACGTGACGCCCACAGAGCATTCCATCAAAGTCTGCATTTCAAAACGTCACTACTTCACTTCCGAGCCTCGGCATGTGCCCAAACAGTGGTTTACCCCCTCATATGGGGTATCAGCGTACTCAGGAGAAACTGGACAACAACTTTTGGGGTCCAATTTCTTCTGTAACCCTTGGGAAAATAAAAAATTCTGGGCTAAATAATTATTTTTGAGGAAAGAAAACGTATTTATTATTTTCACGGCTCTGCATTATAAACTTCTATGAAGCACTTGGGGGTTCAAAGTGCTCACCACACATCTAGATAAGTTCCTTTGGGGGTCTAGTTTCCAAAATGGGGTCACTTGTGGGGGGTTTCTACTGTTAAGCCACATCAGGGGCTCTGCAAACGCAACGTGACGCCCACAGAGCATTCCATCAAAGTCTGCATTTCAAAACGTCACTACTTCACTTCCGAGCCCCGGCATGTGCCCAAACAGTGATTTACCCCCACATATGGGGTATCAGCGTACTCAGGAGAAACTGGACAACAACTTTTGGGGTCAAATTTCTCCTGTTACCCTTGGGAAAATAAAAAATTGCAGGCTAAAAGATCATTTTTGAGAAAATTATTATTTTTTTTTATTTTCATGGCTCTGCGTTATAAACTTCTGTGAAGCACTTGGGGGTTCAAAGTCCTCACCACACATCTAGATTAGTTCCTTTGGGGGTCTAGTTTCCAAAATGGTGTCACTTGTGGGGGGTTTCTACTGTTTAGGTACATTAGGGGCTCTGCAAACGCAATGTGACACCTGCAGACCATTCCATCTAAGTCTGCATTCAAATGGCACTCCTTCCCTTCTGAGCCCTCCCATGTGCCCAAACAGTGGTTCCCCCCACATATGGTGTATCATCGCACTCAGGACAAATTGGGCAACAAATTTTGGGGTCCAATTTCTCCTGTTACCCTCAGGAAAATACAAAACTGGGGGCTAAAAAAATAATTTTTGTGGGAAAAAAATTTTGTTTTATTTTTACGGCTCTGCATTATAAACTTCTGTGAAGCACTTGGTGGGTCAAAGTGCTCACCACACCTCTAGATAAGTTCCTTAGGGGGTCTACTTTCCAAAATGGTGTCATTTGTGGGGGGTTTCAATGTTTAGGCACATCAGTGGCTCTTCAAACGCAACATGGCGTCCCATCTCAATTCCTGTCAATTTTGCTTTGAAAAGTCAAACGGCGCTCCTTCCCTTCCGAGCTCTCCCATCCACCCAAACAGTGGTTTACCCCCACATATGGGGTATCCGCGTACTCAGGACAAATTGTACAACAACTTTTGGGGTCCAATTTCTTCTCTTACCCTTGGGAAAATAAAAAATTGGGGGCAAAAAGATAATTTTTGTGAAAAAATATGATTTTTTATTTTTACGGTTCTACATTATAAACTTCTGTGAAGCACTTGTTGGGTCAAAGTGCTCACCACACCTCTAGATAAGTTCCTTAGGGGGTCTACTTTCCAAAATGGTGTCACTTGTGGGGGGTTTCAATGTTTAGCCACATCAGGGGCTCTCCAAACGAAACATGGCGTCCCATCTCAATTCCAGTCAATTTTGCATTGAAAAGTCAAATGGCACTCCTTCGCTTCCGAGCTCTGCCATGCGCCCAAACAGTGGTTTACCCCCACATGTGGGGTATTGGCATACTCAGGACAAATTGTACAACAATGTTTGGGGTCCATTTTCTCCTGTTACCCTTGGTAAAATAAAACAAATTGGAGCTGAATTACATTTTTTGTGAAAAAAAGTTAAATGTTCATTTTTATTTAAACATTCAAAAAATTCCTGTGAAGCACCAGAAGGGTTAATAAACTTCTTGAATATGGTTTTGAGCACCTTGAGGGGTGTAGTTTTTAGAATGGTGTCACACTTGGGTATTTTCTATCATATAGACCCCTCAAAATGACTTCAAATGAGATGTGGTCCCTAAAATAAAATGGTGTTGTAGAAATGAGAAATTGCTGGTCAACTTTTAACCCTTATAACTCCCTAACAAAAAAAAATTTTGGTTCCAAAATTGTGCTGATGTAAAGTAGACATGTGGGAAATGTTACTTATTAAGTATTTTGTGTGACATATCTCTGTGATTTAATTGCATAAAAATTCAAAGTTGGAAAATTGCGAAATTTTCATAATTTTCGCCAAATTTCCGTTTTTTTCACAAATAAACGCAGGTACTATCAAATAATTTTTACCATTGTCATGAAGTACAATATGTCACGAGAAAACAATGTCAGAATCACCAGGATCCATTGAAGCGTTCCAGAGTTATAACCTCATAAAGGGACAGTGGTCAGAATTGTAAAAATTGGCCCGGTCATTAACGTGCAAACCACCCTTGGGGGTAAAGGGGTTAACTATTTTGTGTCACATATCTCTCTGGTTTAACAGAATAAAAATTCAAAATGTGAAAATTGCAAAATTTTCAAAATTTTCGCCAAATTTCCGTTTTTATCACAAATAAACGCAGAATTTATTGACCTAAATTTACCACTAACATGAAGCCCAATATGTCACGAAAAAACAATCTGAGAACCGCTAGGATCCGTTGAAGCGTTCCTGAGTTATTACCTCATAAAGTGACACTGGTCAGAATTGCAAAAAACGGCAAGGTCTTTAAGGTCAAAATAGGCTGGGTCATGAAGGGGTTAATATCAACCCTAAAGCTGTCTGCCTAGCCTTTGTTGGTTATTATTCATGGGGGGTCTCATGTCATTTTTTGGTCCCCCATTTTTATAACAAGTAAAGGCTAAGTATACAGCTGTGAGCTGATAATAATGATCTGGGAAGCTGCATGTGTATTACCCGCTTCCCAGGCTTGAAATATCAACCCCCAGCTGTCCACTTTCCCTCAGCTAGTTAACAAAATTTCATGGGATCTCACACCATTTTTTCTGTAATTTATTACATTCATGTACAGTAAGCTGTACACACACTGCACTTATTATATATGTCACACACATATTTCTATCTATGTACTGAAGAATATTTACTTTGAAAACTATCTTTAAATGACATAGAGAATTACTCTATGTGAAAGTTAATGTTAAAATCGCATTTCATATAGATCGTATACGCATGTCATTCAGATGTCAGATGGAGGCTAGATGAACAAAATCACTTTGTACTCACATGAAAATTGCATGCTATTTGCATAACATTCGTGCAACTTTTCAGCAATAACATCGGACTGATTTTATATATGCTGATGGTTATAAGCCCTTAGGCAATTTTCATAAGGTTGGAGACCCTGGCCTCTCTACTTTCAAGAGTACTCCTGTGACAGGGATAATCAGAGTCCCATCTCCAGGGAAAGTTGCAGGCTCCCTCTCCCTTACTTCAGACTGGCACATTGTGACATTATCACCCATCCACTTAATTCCTTATGTACTGAAAGGCCATCATAAACATGTTGGACTCCCTGAATATGCAGTCGCTGACCTTGACTTCGGAGGTGGCTGACATCAAGCAGCAACAACAGCATGTGATAACCGCCGCTGCGCAGATTCTGCTAAATCTAAAACCGCTCTCTGAACCTCAGGTAAATTTTCCAGATTGTATCAATGGGGTCTGCAGTAAGTTTTCTATTTTTCCTTCTCTATGTAAATTATTTTTTTATCTCCATCCTGAGTCATCCAGAAATGTTCAGTCCTTGCTCCATGGAGGCTTGGGCATTTTCTCTGTGTGAGGATTATCCTGTTTTTTTCTGTAGACACTTTCTTCTCTGTTCTGCGGCTCATTTATGATGACCCCAATAAAGTGGCGGTTGCTGAATTAATGGTCCGCAGGTTGGTTCAGGGAAAATGTAGTGTGGAGGAATACTGTTCTCAGTACAGACGTTGGGCTGTGGAGACCTCCTGAAATGATCCAGATGTCTTAGGGATAAGAAAGCATTTGAGGATGTTTTTGTGACTTCCCCCTTTCTTCTTATTGAGACTTAAGAATCGAAACGCAGTGCCTTTTACCCGCGGATTTTTCAAAAATGGTGCGGAAATATCTCACACGAATCCGCAACGTGGGCACATAGCCTTAGGGTTAGGGTTGGAATTAGGGTTGTGGTTAGGGTTAGGGGTGTGTTGGGGTTAGGGTTGTGGTTAGGGGTGTGTTGCGGTTAGGGTTGTGATTAGGGTTATGGCTACAGTTGGGATTAGAGTTAGGGGTGTGTTGGGGTTAGTGTTGGAGGTAGAATTGAGGGGTTGCCACTGTTTAGGCACATCAGGGGTCTCCAGACGCAACATGGCGCCACCATTGATTCCAGCCAATCTCGTATTCAAAAAGTCAAATGGTGCTCCCTCACTTCCGAGCCCTGAAGTGTGCCCAAACAGTGGTTTACCCCCACATATGGGGTACCAGCATACTCAGGACAAACTGCGCAACAATTACTGGGGTCCAATTTCTCCTCTTACCCTTGTGAATCTAAAAAAATGCTTGCTAAAACATAATTTTTGAGGAAAGAAAAATGATTTTTTATTTTCACGGCTCTGCGTTGTAAACGTCTGTGAAGCACTTGGGGGTTCAAAGTGCTCACCACATATCTAGATAAGTTCCTTGGGGGGTCTAGTTTCTAAAATGGGGTCACTTGTGGGGGTTTTTACTGTTTAGGCACACCAGGGGCTCTGCAAACGCAACGTGACACCCGTAGACCATTCCATCAAAGTCTGCATTTCAAAAGTCACTACTTCCCTTCTGAGCCCCGACGTGTGCCCAAACAGTGGTTTACCCCCACTCATGGGGTATCAGCGTATTCAGGAGAAACTGGACAACAACTTTTGGGGTCCAATTTCTCCTGTAACCCTTGGGAAAATAAAAAATTCTGGGCTAAATAATTATTTTTGAGGAAAGAAAACGTATTTATTATTTTCACGGCTCTGCATTATAAACTTCTATGAAGCGCTTGGGGGTTCAAAGTGCTCACCACACATCTAGATAAGTTCCTTTCGGGGTCTAGTTTCCAAAATGGGGTCACTTGTGGGGGGTTTCTACTGTTAAGCCACATCAGGGGCTCTGCAAACGCAACGTGACGCCCACAGAGCATTCCATCAAAGTCTGCATTTCAAAACGTCACTACTTCACTTCCGAGCCTCGGCATGTGCCCAAACAGTGGTTTACCCCCTCATATGGGGTATCAGCGTACTCAGGAGAAACTGGACAACAACTTTTGGGGTCCAATTTCTTCTGTAACCCTTGGGAAAATAAAAAATTCTGGGCTAAATAATTATTTTTGAGGAAAGAAAACGTATTTATTATTTTCACGGCTCTGCATTATAAACTTCTATGAAGCACTTGGGGGTTCAAAGTGCTCACCACACATCTAGATAAGTTCCTTTGGGGGTCTAGTTTCCAAAATGGGGTCACTTGTGGGGGGTTTCTACTGTTAAGCCACATCAGGGGCTCTGCAAACGCAACGTGACGCCCACAGAGCATTCCATCAAAGTCTGCATTTCAAAACGTCACTACTTCACTTCCGAGCCCCGGCATGTGCCCAAACAGTGATTTACCCCCACATATGGGGTATCAGCGTACTCAGGAGAAACTGGACAACAACTTTTGGGGTCAAATTTCTCCTGTTACCCTTGGGAAAATAAAAAATTGCAGGCTAAAAGATCATTTTTGAGAAAATTATTATTTTTTTTTATTTTCATGGCTCTGCGTTATAAACTTCTGTGAAGCACTTGGGGGTTCAAAGTCCTCACCACACATCTAGATTAGTTCCTTTGGGGGTCTAGTTTCCAAAATGGTGTCATTTCTGGGGGATCTCCAATGTTTAGGCACACAGGGGCTCTCCAAACGTGACATGGTGTCCGCTAATGATTGGAGCTAATTTTCCATTTAAAAAGCCAAATGGCGTGCCATCCCTTCCGAGCCCTGCCGTGCGCCCAAACAGTGGTTTACCCCCACATATGGGGTATCAGCATACTCAGGACAAACTGGACAACAATATTTGGGGTCCTATTTCTCCTATTATTCTTGGCAAAATAGGAAATTCCAGGCTAAAAAATCATTTTTGAGGAAAGAAAAATTATTTTTTATTTTCATGGCTCTGCGTTATAAACTTCTGTGAAGCACCTGGGGGTTTAAAGTGCTCAATATGCATCTAGATAAGTTCCTTGGGGGGTCTAGTTTCCAAAATGGGGTCACTTGTGGGGGAGCTCCAATGTTTAGGCACACAGGGGCTCTCCAAACGCGACATGGTGTCCGCTAACAATTGGAGCTAATTTTCCATTCAAAAAGTCAAATGGCGCGCCTTCCCTTCCGAGCCCTGCCGAGTGCCCAAACAGTGGTTTACCCCCACATATGAGGTATCGGCGTACTCGGGAGAAATTGCCCAACAAATTTTATGATCCATTTTATCCTACTGCCCATGTGAAAATGAAAAAATTGAGGCGAAAATAATTTTTTTGTGAAAAAAAAGTACTTTTTCATTTTTACATATCAATTTGTGAAGCACCTGAGGGTTTAAAGTGCTCACTAGGCATCTAAATAAGTTCCTTGGGGGGTCTAGTTTCCAAAATGGGGTCACTTGTGGGGGAGCGCCAATGTTTAGGCACACAGGAGCTATCCAAACGTGACATGGTGTCCGCTAACGATGGAAATAATTTTTCATTCAAAAAGTCAAATGGCGCTCCTTCCCTTCCGAGCCTTACCATGTGCCCAAACAGTGGTTTACCCCCACATGTGAGGTATTGGTGTACTCAGGAGAAATTGCCCAACACATTTTAGGATCCATTTTATCCTGTTGCCCATGTGAAAATGAAAAAATTGAGGCTAAAAGAATTTTTTTGTGAAAAAAAAGTACTTTTTCATTTTTACGGATCAATTTGTGAAGCACCTGGGGGTTCAAAGTGCTCACTATGCATCTAGATAAGTTCCTTGGGATGTCTAGTTTCCAAAATGGGGTTACTTGTGGGGGAGCTCCAATTTTTAGGCACACGGGGGCTTTCCAAACGTGACATGGTGTCCGCTAAAGAGTGGAGCCAATTTTTGATTCAAAAAGTCAAATGGCGCTCCTTCCCTTCCAAGCCCTGCCGTGCGCCCAAACAGTGGTTTACCCCCACATATGAGGTATCAGCGTACTCAGGACAAATTGGACAACAACGTTCGTGGTTCAGTTTCTCCTTTTACCATTGGGAAAATAAAAAAATTGTTGCTAAAAGATAATTTTTGTGACTAAAAAGTTAAATGTTCATTTTTTCCTTCCATGTTGCTTCTGCTGCTGTGAAGCACCTGAAGGGTTAATAAACTTCTTGAATGTGGTTTTGAGTACCTTGAGGGGTGCAGTTTTTACAATGGTGTCACTTTTGGGTATTTTCAGCCATATAGACCCCTCAAACTGACTTCAAATGTGAGGTGGTCCCTAAAAAAAATGGTTTTGTAAATTTCGTTGTAAAAATGACAAATCGCTGGTCAAATTTTAACCCTTATAACTTCCTAACAAAAAAAAATTTTGTTTCCAAAATTGTGATGATGTAAAGTAAACATGTGGGAAATGTTATTTATTAACCCCTTTCTGCCATTAGACGTACTATTGCGTCCATGTGGGGTGGGCTTTACTTCCCAAGGACGCAATAGTACGTCATATGCGATCGGCAGCGCTCACGGGGGGAGCGCCGCCGATCGCGGCCGGGTGTCAGCTGTTTATCGCAGCTGACATCCGGCACTATGTGCCAGGAGCGGTCACGGACCGCCCCCGGCACATTAACCCCCGGCACACCGCGATCAAAGATGATCGCGATGTGCCGGCGGTACAGGGAAGCACCGCGCAGGGAGGGGGCTCCCTGCGGGCTTCCCTGAGCCCCCCGCAGCAACGCGATGTGATCGCGTTGCTGCGAGGGTCTCACCTCCCTCCCTGCTCCCTCCAGCCCCGGATCCAAGATGGCCGCGGATCCGGGTCCTGCAGGGAGGGAGGTGGCTTCACAGAGCCTGCTCAGAGCAGGCACTGTGAAGCAGCCTGCACTCCTATCAGATCAGTGATCTGACAGAGTGCTGTGCAAACTGTCAGATCACTGATCTGTGATGTCCCCCCCTGGGACAAAGTAAAAAAGTAAAAAAAAAAATTTCAAATGTGTAAAAAAAAATTAAAAAAAATATTCCAAAATAATGAAAAAAAAAATAAAAATATTATTCCCATAAATACATTTCTTTATCTAAATAAAAAAAACAAAACAATAAAAGTACACATATTTAGTATCGCCGCGTCCGTAACGGCCCGACCTATAAAACTGGCCCACTAGTTAACCCCTTCAGTAAACACCGTAAGAAAAAAAAAAAAAAACGAGGCAAAAAACAACGCTTGATAATCATACCGCCGAACAAAAAGTGGAATAACACGCGATCAAAAAGACAGATATAACTAACCATGGTACCGCTGAAAACGTCATCTTGTCCCGCAAAAAACGAGCCGCCATACAGCATCATCAGCAAAAAAATAAAAAAGTTATAGTCCTGAGAATAAAGCGATGCAAAAATAATTATTTTTTCTATAAAATAGTTTTTATCGTATAAAAGCGCCAAAACATAAAAAAATGATATAAATGAGGTGTCGCTGTAATCGTACTGACCCGAAGAATAAAACTGCTTCATCAATTTTACCAAACGCGGAACGGTATAAACGCCTCCCCCAAAAGAAATTCATGAATAGCTGGTTTTTGGTCATTCTGCCTCACAAAAATCGGAATAAAAAGCGATCAAAAAATGTCACGTGCCCGAAAATGTTACCAATAAAAACATCAACTCGTCCCGCAAAAACCAAGACCTCACATGACTCTGTGGACCAGAATATAGAAAAATTATAGCTCTCAAAATGTGGTAACGCAAAAAATATTTTTTGCAATAAAAAGCGTCTTTCAGTGTGTGACGGCTGCCAATCATAAAAATCCGCTAAAAAACCCGCTATAAAAGTAAATCAAACCCCCCTTCATCACCCCCTTAGTTAGGGAAAAATTAAAAAAATGTATTTATTTCCATTTTCCCATTAGGGCTAGGGTTAGAGTTAGGGCTAGGGTTAGGGCTAGGGTTAGGGCTAGGGTTAGGGCTAGGGTTAGGGTTAGGGCTAGGGTTAGGGCTAGGGCTAGGGCTAGGGTTAGGGCTAGGGTTAGGGCTAGGGTTAGGGCTAGGGTTAGGGTTAGGGCTAGGGTTAGGGCTAGGGTTAGGGCTAAGGTTAGGGTTAGGGCTAGGGTTAGGGCTAGGGTTAGGGTTAGGGCTAGGGTTAGGGCTAGGGTTAGGGCTAGGGCTAGGGCTAGGGTTAGGGCTAGGGCTACAGTTTGGGTTGGGGCTAAAGTTACAGTTAGGGTTTAGATTACATTTACGGTTGGGAATATGGTTGGGATTAGGGTTAGGGGTGTGTCAGGGTTAGAGGTGTGGTTAGGGTTACTGTTGGGATTAGGGTTAGGGATGTGTTTTGGATTAGGGTTTGGGATGTGTTTGGATTAGGGTTTCAGTTATAATTGGGGGGTTTCCACTGTTTAGGCACATCAGGGGCTCTCCAAACGCGACATGGCGTCCGATCTCAATTCCAGCCAATTCTGCGTTGAAAAAGTAAAACAGTGCTTCTTCCCTTCCGAGCTCTCCCGTGTGCCCAAGCAGGGGTTTACCCCAACATATGGGGTATCAGCGTACTCAGGACAAATAGGACAACAACTTTTGGGGTCCAATTTCTCCTGCTACCCTTGGGAAAATACAAAACTCGGGGCTAAAACATATTTTTTGTGGGAAAAAAAAAGATTTTTTATTTTCACGGCTCTGCGTTATAAACTGTAGTGAAACACTTGGGGGTTCAAAGTTCTCACAACACATCTAGATTAGTTCCCTGGGGGGTCTAGTTTCCAATATGGGGTCACTTGTGGGGGGTTTCTACTGTTTAGGTACATTAGGGGTTCTGCAAACGCAATGTGACGTCTGCAGACCATTCCATCTAAGTCTGCATTCCAAATGGCGCTCCTTCCCTTCCGAGCTCTGCCATGCGCTCAAACGTTGGTTTCCCCCAACATACGGGGTATCAGCGTACTCAGGACAAATTGGACAACAACTTTTGGGGTCGAATTTCTCCTCTTACCCTCGGGAAAATACAAAACTGGGGGCTAAAAAATAATTTTGGGGGGAAAGATTTTTTTTTTTAATTTTCACGGCTCTGCGTTACAAACTGTAGTGAAACACTTGGGGGTTCAAAGCTATCACAACACATCTAGATGAGTTCCTTAGGGGGTCTAGTTTCCAAAATGGTGTCACTTGTGGGAGGTTTCTACTGTTTAGGTACATTAGGGGCTCTGCAAATGCAATGTGACACCTGCAGACCATTCCATCTAAGTCCTCATTCCAAATGGAGCTCCTTCCCTTCCGAGCCCTCCCATGCGCCCAAACAGTGGTTCCCCCCCACATATGGGGTATCAGCGCACTCAGGACAAATTGGACAACAAATTGTGGGGTCGAATTTCTCCTTTTACCCTCGGAAAAATACAAAACTGGGGGCTAAAAAATAATTTTTGTGGGAAAAAATTTTTGTTTTATTTTTACGGCTCTCCATTATAAACTTCTGTGAAGCCCTTGGTGGGTCAAAGCGCTCAGCGCACACATCTAGATAAGTTCCTAAGGGGGTCTACTTTCCAAAATGGTGTCACTTGTGGGGGGTTTCTACTGTTTAGGTACATTAGGGGCTCTGCAAACGCAATGTGACACCTGCAGACCATTCCATCTAAGTCTGCATTCAAATGGCACTCCTTCCCTTCTGAGCCCTCCCATGTGCCCAAACAGTGGTTCCCCCCACATATGGTGTATCATCGCACTCAGGACAAATTGGGCAACAAATTTTGGGGTCCAATTTCTCCTGTTACCCTCAGGAAAATACAAAACTGGGGGCTAAAAAAATAATTTTTGTGGGAAAAAAATTTTGTTTTATTTTTACGGCTCTGCATTATAAACTTCTGTGAAGCACTTGGTGGGTCAAAGTGCTCACCACACCTCTAGATAAGTTCCTTAGGGGGTCTACTTTCCAAAATGGTGTCATTTGTGGGGGGTTTCAATGTTTAGGCACATCAGTGGCTCTTCAAATGCAACATGGCGTCCCATCTCAATTCCTGTCAATTTTGCTTTGAAAAGTCAAACGGCGCTCCTTCCCTTCCGAGCTCTCCCATCCACCCAAACAGTGGTTTACCCCCACATATGGGGTATCCGCGTACTCAGGACAAATTGTACAACAACTTTTGGGGTCCAATTTCTTCTCTTACCCTTGGGAAAATAAAAAATTGGGGGCAAAAAGATAATTTTTGTGAAAAAATATGATTTTTTATTTTTACGGTTCTACATTATAAACTTCTGTGAAGCACTTGTTGGGTCAAAGTGCTCACCACACCTCTAGATAAGTTCCTTAGGGGGTCTACTTTCCAAAATGGTGTCACTTGTGGGGGGTTTCAATGTTTAGCCACATCAGGGGCTCTCCAAACGAAACATGGCGTCCCATCTCAATTCCAGTCAATTTTGCATTGAAAAGTCAAATGGCACTCCTTCGCTTCCGAGCTCTGCCATGCGCCCAAACAGTGGTTTACCCCCACATGTGGGGTATTGGCATACTCAGGACAAATTGTACAACAATGTTTGGGGTCCATTTTCTCCTGTTACCCTTGGTAAAATAAAACAAATTGGAGCTGAATTACATTTTTTGTGAAAAAAAGTTAAATGTTCATTTTTATTTAAACATTCAAAAAATTCCTGTGAAGCACCAGAAGGGTTAATAAACTTCTTGAATATGGTTTTGAGCACCTTGAGGGGTGTAGTTTTTAGAATGGTGTCACACTTGGGTATTTTCTATCATATAGACCCCTCAAAATGACTTCAAATGAGATGTGGTCCCTAAAATAAAATGGTGTTGTAGAAATGAGAAATTGCTGGTCAACTTTTAACCCTTATAACTCCCTAACAAAAAAAAATTTTGGTTCCAAAATTGTGCTGATGTAAAGTAGACATGTGGGAAATGTTACTTATTAAGTATTTTGTGTGACATATCTCTGTGATTTAATTGCATAAAAATTCAAAGTTGGAAAATTGCGAAATTTTCATAATTTTCGCCAAATTTCCGTTTTTTTCACAAATAAACGCAGGTACTATCAAATAATTTTTACCATTGTCATGAAGTACAATATGTCACGAGAAAACAATGTCAGAATCACCAGGATCCATTGAAGCGTTCCAGAGTTATAACCTCATAAAGGGACAGTGGTCAGAATTGTAAAAATTGGCCCGGTCATTAACGTGCAAACCACCCTTGGGGGTAAAGGGGTTAACTATTTTGTGTCACATATCTCTCTGGTTTAACAGAATAAAAATTCAAAATGTGAAAATTGCAAAATTTTCAAAATTTTCGCCAAATTTCCGTTTTTATCACAAATAAACGCAGAATTTATTGACCTAAATTTACCACTAACATGAAGCCCAATATGTCACGAAAAAACAATCTGAGAACCGCTAGGATCCGTTGAAGCGTTCCTGAGTTATTACCTCATAAAGTGACACTGGTCAGAATTGCAAAAAACGGCAAGGTCTTTAAGGTCAAAATAGGCTGGGTCATGAAGGGGTTAATATCAACCCTAAAGCTGTCTGCCTAGCCTTTGTTGGTTATTATTCATGGGGGGTCTCATGTCATTTTTTGGTCCCCCATTTTTATAACAAGTAAAGGCTAAGTATACAGCTGTGAGCTGATAATAATGATCTGGGAAGCTGCATGTGTATTACCCGCTTCCCAGGCTTGAAATATCAACCCCCAGCTGTCCACTTTCCCTCAGCTAGTTAACAAAATTTCATGGGATCTCACACCATTTTTTCTGTAATTTATTACATTCATGTACAGTAAGCTGTACACACACTGCACTTATTATATATGTCACACACATATTTCTATCTATGTACTGAAGAATATTTACTTTGAAAACTATCTTTAAATGACATAGAGAATTACTCTATGTGAAAGTTAATGTTAAAATCGCATTTCATATAGATCGTATACGCATGTCATTCAGATGTCAGATGGAGGCTAGATGAACAAAATCACTTTGTACTCACATGAAAATTGCATGCTATTTGCATAACATTCGTGCAACTTTTCAGCAATAACATCGGACTGATTTTATATATGCTGATGGTTATAAGCCCTTAGGCAATTTTCATAAGGTTGGAGACCCTGGCCTCTCTACTTTCAAGAGTACTCCTGTGACAGGGATAATCAGAGTCCCATCTCCAGGGAAAGTTGCAGGCTCCCTCTCCCTTACTTCAGACTGGCACATTGTGACATTATCACCCATCCACTTAATTCCTTATGTACTGAAAGGCCATCATAAACATGTTGGACTCCCTGAATATGCAGTCGCTGACCTTGACTTCGGAGGTGGCTGACATCAAGCAGCAACAACAGCATGTGATAACCGCCGCTGCGCAGATTCTGCTAAATCTAAAACCGCTCTCTGAACCTCAGGTAAATTTTCCAGATTGTATCAATGGGGTCTGCAGTAAGTTTTCTATTTTTCCTTCTCTATGTAAATTATTTTTTTATCTCCATCCTGAGTCATCCAGAAATGTTCAGTCCTTGCTCCATGGAGGCTTGGGCATTTTCTCTGTGTGAGGATTATCCTGTTTTTTTCTGTAGACACTTTCTTCTCTGTTCTGCGGCTCATTTATGATGACCCCAATAAAGTGGCGGTTGCTGAATTAATGGTCCGCAGGTTGGTTCAGGGAAAATGTAGTGTGGAGGAATACTGTTCTCAGTACAGACGTTGGGCTGTGGAGACCTCCTGAAATGATCCAGATGTCTTAGGGATAAGAAAGCATTTGAGGATGTTTTTGTGACTTCCCCCTTTCTTCTTATTGAGACTTAAGAATCGAAGCAGACTGGAATCTGCAGAGCTTCCATGGAGGGAGTAAAATTAGAAAATCGTGCTCATTTCTGTCTGTACCACGGTGGAATGGGTCATGTGATGATTCATTGTCTCGGATGCAATAGTTTCTTAAGGCTAAGGAAAAGGAAGAAAAATAGTCACTATTATGTAAGAACACTGTTTCTGCAGGTTTGAGACTGTCTCACATACAGACTATGGGTTGTTTTATACAGGTGTCTTTGGCTTCTAAATTTGAAGTCACAGTTACCTCTGCATTTGTTGACTCAAATTCCAGCTTAGATGTCATTGACAGTGAATTTTCTGATGAGTGTGGGTATATTCTGTTCAAGTAGCTGCAATTTATAGTTCATCCTTTATCCAGACTCATGATACGTCTATGGTTGAGAATGTATGCATAAATGTGGGTGTTTTACACTCAATTTAATTCATTTATGGTTCTACCTTCCTTGCCAGCTAAAATTGTGTTGAGTACGTCCTGTTGGCTTAAACACAATCCTACTATCAAATGGGAGACTTGTGAGGTTAAGTATTGGGGGAATAACTGTTTTTACAATTGTTTACCTAAATCCCTGTAATCTATGAGATCTTTTTCCATCTTTGTTCAGGATTCGGTGACTGAGGGTGAAGTTCCTCCCTCACAAAGGTCTTTTGATAGTGCTCAGATGCATCCCACCAAGGGTGGGGACTTTTGGATGCACATACAGTTGAAAATTGCAAGCCAGGGAACTAATTTGGGGAGCTGCTTCTTGACGGTTCGGGCAACCATCTGCTATTTTAACAAGCAATTCTGTTGAACTGGGAAGAGCCCCCTTAATCCCACCATTGCAGCCAGTGTCTTATATATAGCCTTCTGACCTGTCTCTCTTGTGTATATTGCCACTCTGTTGTGTTTTCTGTCTCTGTCTTCTCACTTCTTCCATCTTTTCTCTCTCCAGCTCTTTTTTTCTATTATTCTGCCTCCTTCTCTCTGGTTGTATGTGGCTCCACTCGACCTGATTTAGCTCCACCCCTTTATGTTGTTCCACCATCTGATTGCTATGATGCTACTGGAGGGAAGGGATCAAATCTTGGCTCTGCTGCTGAGTGGAGGCACTGGGGGGTGAGAATTATCACAGTGTACATGACTGCACATCCCTGCTCCACTCCAGCCAGTAACTCTCTACACGGGCGCACGATCTCTATGCAGAAAATAAAGGAGCAGAGAATGAGTGCATGTGGCTGCATGGATACCCGGAATTCCAGTGCGATGGCTTTGCACTAGGTGAGTAGAAACAAAAAGTGGGAGGCCAGGTCCGGGCCCCTCTGCTCATCGGAGCTCATACGCTAGTGAGGGCAGTAATGCCCCGATGGCAGCCCTCATTGTGACCATTTACTTCTGCCTGGCTTTTATATTAAATTCTTCAATTCTTGTTTATAGTCCTGTTTCTACAGAGCTAAAACTTATAACTTATGGACAGCACAGTGGCTCAGTGGTTAGCACTGTTGTTTTGCAGTGCTGGGGTCCTTGGGTTCAAATTCCACCAAGGAAAATATCTGCAAGAAGTTTGTATGTTTTCCCAGTGTTTGCGTGTGTTTCCTCCCACACTATAAAGCTAGAGAATTTTGATTGTGAGCACCATTGGGCACAGTAATGATATTGTATGTAAAGCATTGTGCAATATGATAGCGCTATATAAACAACATGTAATAATAATAACTTATCAGTGACAACTGAAGGAGCTAGAACCAAGAGACAACACTCCAGTGAAGTCCAGACATTTTTTGTGTAGATCAAGAGTGAAGGCCAGGGTATCACAAACTCTTTACAAGTCACTTTAATCTGCGTCTCTGTGATCATGGTGAAGAGCAAAGTTTCTAAATCTGCATTAAGCATACCTCAAGGGGTACAGGATGTAGTCTAACACAGTATTTGTCAAGGTTGAAAAATACAATCCAAGATTAGGGCCAAGCCAAAAGTAGGATTCAGCTGATTACCCAGTTTCACCGATCCAGTTGTTAAAATGATCAGAGCTTTGGAACCAGTCCCATAATCCCTTTTTCTGCCATGGTGTCTTACAGCAGCTGCTGACGCAGCTGTCAGTGTTATCTACCATGCAGCTTTCCCCACAGTGATTCTAATATTGATTGTCTACCCATTTAATGGGAAGAAGAGACAACCCATATCATGTCCAGGTTGTCTCCTCTCACTTCCACCTCATGCTAACACTGTGCTCCACAATACTGGCACTGTATTTCAATCACCTCTAAAGCAGTCGCCTCACTCTATCACTAATACATGCTACAACTAGTAGTTATGTGCTTTCTGCCACTAGATTTGTGAAAATTGCAGCATTCCTAATTTCTCTTACACTTTCCCATACTGACCCACCATGTAAAGTACTTTGCTGGCCTTCCTGTATGTCCATACCCTTCATGACCTTGACCTTCCTTTACCAACTACCAGGCACCTCTTCATCTTACCAGAAATTTTATCAGCCCTGATATTGCTTTGTGCCCTTTCAGAAGTTCCCTGGAACTGGTTATTCTATATTTTAATTGTGTTTTTTGAGGTTTTCACATGCCAAAAATAAAAATGCCACACAGTGGCATTCTTATATTCATGTTGCACCATGAAGGTTATGTTCATGTTGCTATATTGTCATATTCATTATTAAATCCATGTGGCATCATTGCACCATCATGATAATGCCAAACAGTGGCATTGTTACATTCAGGTAGAGCCATTATATTCAAAGGGCACTTTATAGTATTACTATAATATTGAGTGGGCATAGTATGTGCCACTATGACAAGTCACGGTTTGAAGTATGTACCAAATAGGTAGGGCAAGATGCAAAACATTTCTATTCCATTTCACAGTGCTGAGTCTGTCCTTTGGGTAAACAGGTGAAATGTTTTGTCACTAAGGAGTACTTGGCTTGAAGTAGTTGAGAAACACTGTATAGAAGGTCTTCTTGTCCAGTAATTGACAGCAACACATTTTCCATTTCCTTCTAGTATAAGAATAAACTATTATTGACTTTGCTTTTTGAATGTTTCCACTCATTTTGCATTGTTAAATATCTGACTTAAGGCAATAGTTTTTACATGTATGACATTAATTTGATGACTTATGTGACTATGGCTGGAGATTTTTTGCCAACCTGGCATAAAAATAAAGTTTACTTTATGCTTATACTAAATATATAAAACTGTACATTAAATATTCAATGTAATAAAAGTTATACTTCTATATAGAATTTAGCACATGCTGTGAAAATAACCAGACATTGTAAATTTTGAACGCAAAATTATTACATTTAGTCATTATAATTACAACCTATTATATTCACTCAAATTAGACAGTTAAAGCTATTTCTTTCTCATGGTTGGAATATTGTCTAAGTACTCAATTGCATAGCCAAAAATACAGACATAAATCAGAATGGACACCTATGTCACCAATGATTCAGCCTCCTTCTGTGATATGAAATTGCAATCAAGTAACTAAACGAATGTTCAGATGATCAAAGGGGCAATTCTTTGATATTAAAACGTTGACCATTCACGAGGACTGCTAATCTGACAAGGTAAACTAAGGTCACATTGGATCATTGTCTTCAAATTCACAAAATGCAATGGTGAATTTGAGCCTGTAAAGGGTGATGGTTTCTAAAGCACTCTCAGCAATATGACTTCATCTAGCAATCATCCCTGTGTGTGTAGACAAGAGATGCAACAACTATATTTGATTGATGATTATCATTGGTATCATGTTTGGAGTTTATCTGTCAACATTAAAAATGAATGTTTCCAATAGCCCATACTATTGAGTGGGCAGAATGGCTGTAGGTGGACAGCATATGAATAAATAGCCTTCTATTGTCATATACAGGCAAGATCAAAGGTAGAAACGTGGCTTCCGGGCATTCACTTTTGTTTTTCTTTGAAAAATCACAACAACTGCCAGTGGTGAACTTTGTACAGTATATGTTTATTACAAAGGAATAAGGGCCAATTCATCCTTTGTGCTTCTTTAACCCCTTAATGTCCCCAGCTTTTTTCGGTTTTGCGTTTTAATTTTTCGATCCCCTTCTTCCCAGAGCCTTAACTTTTTTATTTTTCCGTCAATATGACCATATGAGGGCTAATTTTTTGTGGGACAAGTTGTACTTTTGAACGACATCATTAGTTTAAGCATGCCATGTATTAGAAAATGGGAGAAAAATTCCAAGTGCGATGAAATTGCAAAAAAAGTGCAATCCCATACTGGTTTTTTGTTTGTCTTTTTTTGCTAGGTTCTCTGAATGCTAAAACTGACCAGCCCTTATGATTCTCCGGGTCATTACAAGTTCATAGACACCAAACATGTCTAGGTTATTTTTTATCTAAGTGGTGAAGAAAATTCCAAACTTTGCTAAAACAAAATTGTGCAATTTTCCGTTACCTGTAGCGTTTCCATTTTTCGTGATCTGGGGTCTGGCTTATTTTTTGCCTGCCGAACTGACATTTTTAATGATACCATTTTGGTGAAGATACGTTCTTTTGATTGCCCATTATTGCATTTTAATGCAATGTCACGGCGACGAAAAAAATTTAATTCTGGCATTTTGAATTTTTTTTCTCTTTACGCCATTTAGCGATCAGGTTAATCCTTTCTTTTTATTGATAGATCGGGCATTTCTGAACTCACCAATACCAAATATGTGTATGGGTTTTTTTTTTATTGTTTTATTTTGAATGGGGCGAAAGGGGGGTGATTTGAAATTTATATTTTTATACTTTTTAATATTTTTTAAAACATTTTTTGTTACTTTTGCCAGGCTTCAATAGCCTCCATGGGAGACTAGATCTGGCATAGCCTGATCGGCTCTGCTACATAGGAGCGATGCTCAGATCACTCCTATGCAGCTAAATTACAGTATTGTTATGAGCGCCGACCACAGGGTGGTGCTCACAGCAATCTGGCATCAACAACCATAGAGGTCTTCAGGAGACCTCTGGTTGTCGTGAAGATGCATCGCTGACCCCCGATCATGAGACGGGGGTCATCAATGCACGCAATTCCTGCACGATGGCCGGAAGTGCTAGTTAAATGCTGCTGTCAGAGTTTGACACAGGAACACATGGGCTACTTGCACAGTGAACAAGTCTGTATGATCATGTTCACACACCACCAAGAAACCTGAAGACACAAAAGAGAATAGTAAAACCAAAAACACTCAGTTTGAAAAAATGTTGCAGTGGTGGAACTCCCCAGTCTTGTAGACACAAGAGAACAATTATGGAAACATAATTGAAACCTGTTCACACAGGTTATATACAGATGATCAGGTTTTTAAATACATCAGATAGGGATTGCATACATTAGTTAGGACTGCTCTGATAAGGGTATACCGTGAAGATTGGTAGAGCAGCTTAGTATACATTTTTTGCAAAAAACGTATCAACCAAATACCCTGTTTTTTACATCTTTTACTAGCACTTGCGGATTACTGCAACATTTTTTCAAACTGAGTGTTTTTGGTTTTACTATTCTCTTTTGTGTCTTCAGGTTTCTTGGTGGTGTGTGAACATGATCATACAGACTTGTTCACTGTGCAAGTAGCCCATGTGTTCCTGTTTCCATAATTGTTCTCTTGTGTCTACAAGACTGGGGAGTTCCACCACTCCTCTTGGGCTATCTGCACAAAAGCTGTTCTACCCTGTATGCACACATGGATTTTTCCTCTCTGAACCCTGTTCACACAGGTTATATACAGATGATCAGGTTTTTAAATACATCAGATAGGGATTGCATACATTAGTTAGGACTGCTCTGATAAGGGTATACCGTGAAGATTGGTAGAGCAGCTTAGTATACATTTTTTGCAAAAAACGTATCAACCAAATACCCTGTTTTTTACATCTTTTACTAGCACTTGCGGATTACTGCAACATTTTTTCAAACTGAGTGTTTTTGGTTTTACTATTCTCTTTTGTGTCTTCAGGTGTCAGAGTTTGACAGCAGCATTTAACTGGTTAATAGCATCGGAGGGATCGCGATTCCACCTGCCATTATTGCGGGCGCATGTCAGCTGTACAAAACAGCTGACATGTCCCAGCTTTGATGCCGGCTCACCGCTGGAGACCGCAGCAAAGCAGGGGTTCTGTTCTCAGACGTACCATTCCGTCCGAGGACAGGAAGGGGTTAAGCATGAAGCATTAGCTGATATTTGTTTGCAATATATTCATCAAAAGGGGCATGTGGTTTGAGAATTTTGTGCAAAAGTCACAAATGGTCTTTTATCTGGCTTTAACCATTTTTGCAAGTTTTAGAGCAAAAAAAAATAGCATTTTATAGAAACAGTCGCAAAAGGTGCTAAAAAGGTTTCAGCAATTTGTCATCTTTTACATTTTAAAAATTACAGAAAGCTGAATGAGTGAATGCAAAAGTTTTGGCACTTGGCATGGTTAGTACCTAGTAGCACCTTTTTTGCAAGTATCACAGCTTGTAAACACTTTCTGTAGCCAGCCAGGGGTTCTTCTATTCTTGATTGAGGGATTTTCATCCATTCTTCTTTGGAACATTCTTCCAGTTCTTTGAAATTCCTGGGTCATCTTGCATGCATTGAAAGTTTGAGGTCTAGCCACAGATTTTCAATGATGTTCAGATCAGGGTACTTTGAGGGTCATCGTAAACCCTTCAGTTTGCACCTTTTGAAGTAGTCTACTGTAGATTTTGTTGTGTGTTTAGAAACATTTTAGAAGCCATCATCTTTTCAACTTCAGCTTTTCACAGATGGTGTTATGTTTGCATCAAGAATTTGTAAAAATTTCATTTAATCCATTCTTCCCTCCACCCATGAAATGTTCCCCTTGTCATTGGCTCCAACACAACCTCAAAACATGATTGATCCACCCCCATGCTTACGGTTTGGTGAGATGTCCTTTTCCTGAAATTCTGTGCCTTTTTTTCTCCACACATACCTTTTGAGCATTGTGGCCAAAGAGTTATATTTTAACTTCATTGGTCCACAGGACTTGTTTCCAAAATGTACCAGGCTTGTTTACATGTTGTGAGGCAGTGACCGGTGTCACATGTAGAGGTTGCTGTGTGTTCCCCCCCTAGGATGCGCACGAAGGATTATTGAGGCCATGGGAGTGCATTGCAGTCATAGGTGTAGCTATGATTGCAATGCATAATAAAAATAAATTTTGGTCCTGGGCATGCTATGTGTCCAACGCAGATTTAGGGAAAACCTGCTCTGGGCTTTTGTGTTTTGAAACAAACTGCAGGATCGTAGTCGTGCAGTCTGTTTCATTCCTGGCTGAGTTTCCATGTGGCTGAAGGCCACAGTTTCCAGTTAAAAACCCTGAAGTATATGGTTGGGTGTGTCAAGTTCAGAGTCAGTGTCAGTCTAGTGTTTGGAGGAGTACAGGGCAGAAGGCTCTGCAGAAGCTCCACCTGTGTGAGGCAACACAGGCCAGCAGAGCCAAACAGCCAAGGCAGCTGAGAGGCCTGGCGCCCACAGCATACACAGTGGTGCAGTCACCCACGGCAACTGGTCTCAGAGGTGGACTAGCATGTTTATTGGCTGCAAAACTTTAAGATACGGTTCCCGGCTGCGATCCAGATGTTATCGTGTTCTGTGCAATGCTGTGAGTAAAGAGACACGGCAAAAGGTCAGAGGTGGGCTAGTGTGTTTAGTGACTGTAATCCAAACTGTAAGAATATGTTTCCCCGCTGCAATCCGGAGGATATCGTGTGCTGTTTTTTTTTAGTTGAATATTAAAGAGACGTTTTGCTTTGAATTTTGCGGGGTCACTGTCTCATCACTGCACAGTGTCCTAGCGCTGCACTACAGTGTTCTTTTGCCTACTTCTGACACTAAATTTTATGGAGAGAATGCAGGAGAGGTTTTCTTCTGATGACTCTTCCATGAATGCCATATTTGTGCAGGTGTCTCTAAACAGTAGAATAATGCACAACACCAGAATGTGAAAAATCTTTCTGGAGATCTTATACAGATATGCGGTGGTTCTGAATTGCCGCTCCAGCAATTTATGGAGCTGCTCTCACTGAAATTTAGCTTTTTCCTCCAGACCTTATCCTGACCTCCACTATTCCTGTTATCTGCCATTTCTTAATTACATTTAGTTAAAAGAAAAAAGTGTTTGGTACCATGTTAGGCAGTTAAAAAACAATGCTCTCAGTGTTAAACACAGATAATTTTGTAGTTATGAAACATTTACAGTAGATGGCTAACATTATGCCATGCCTCTGTTTTTTCTGATCTTTTTGTGCATATATTTTTTAAATATGTTTCTTCAGATACTTTGTTATATCTAGCCTGATGTAGAGACCTAAGAAGTTTCGAAAGATTGCTTTGTAACCTAGTTTATTTTATTTTTATTAGGCATTAAAAGGTATCATGACTAAAAGATTATCTTTTTTTTCCCACTGAGAGCATTTAATTACATTTCAAATTAAATAATGGGAAACTTGAAAATGCTTTGCTATCTTCTTATAGCCGATGCTTTGTGGGCTTCCACCATTTTTATTTTCAGAGTGCTAGGCAGCTGTTTAGAAGAACCCATGGCTTCTGTTTTAGGTACAAGGTTAGAGGACAAGGTTACATGACTGTAAATGAGCGGCCCCACGTGACCGCATACAGTAGAAGGTGCGACCAGGAGAGGAAGCAGCGACAGCCAACGAGGGAGCAGGGTGAGTATTTTCAGAACAGCGGGGGGGCGCACAGGGGGTGGGGACATGGACCTTTATTTTATACACGATAAACTTAAAAAAAAAGGATTATTCATATCTTCTCTGCAGCAAACGCTGCTGCACAGAAGATATGAATCGCGGTTTCAGCACGATGCTGGGGACAGCGCTAAACTTTAGCGCTGTCTCCTGCACGCTCCATGTGGTACCCAGTGGGCACACGGGCGGCACACGTGTGCCGCATGTGTGCCACACTGATGTGCCACAGAAACGCAGGGGCACACGGACACGGATAATTCCGGTACCAATTTTTTCCGGTACCGGAATTATCTGGACGTGTGGGACTGCCCTTAAAGTTATCTGAGCACACAAATCTCCAAGTGTGCCAAAACTTTTGCATCTTCCCATTTTATTTATTTTAATTATTTTATTTAAATGTAACTATATATATATATATATATATATATATTTTTTTTTTTGCCTTAGATACAAAGGATGTGTCATATTTAACTCTAGGATTTTAGAAATCATTTAACCCCTTCGCGACATGCGCCGTACTAGTACTGCGCTGCCGGCACTGCATTAGTGCCAGCAGCAGTACTAGTACGGCGCACTGATCACCGCGGTCTCGCGCTGAGCGCCGCGGTGATCGGGTGCTGGTGTCAGCTGTATACGACAGCTGACACCCCGCAGCAATGCCCACGATCGGCGCTATCGCCGATCGCGGGCATTTAACCCCTCTGATGCCGCTGTCAGTAGTGACAGTGGCATAGAGGGGGATCGCGCAGGGACGGGGGCTCCCTGCGCTCTCCCACCGGAGCAACGCAATGAGATCGCGTTGCTCCGGTGACCCGGAAGGAGTCCCCGGATCCAAGATGGCCTCCGGACTCCTTCCGGGTCATGAAGTGACCTGGCTAGCCGGCGCCTGCTGAGAGTAGGCGCTGGAAGCCAGCTAAACTGCATGTCAGATCGTTGATCTGACAGTGTGCTATGCACAGTGTCAGATCAACGATCTGATCTAATACAGAGATGTCCCACCCTGGGACAATGTTAGAAAGTAAAAAAAAAAAAAATAGAATGTGTAAAAAAAAATAAAAAAAAATCCCCAAATAAAAAAAAAAAAACATTTCCCAATAAATCCATTTATTTATGTAAAAAACAAACAAACAATAAATGTACACATATTTGGTATCGCCGCGCCCGTAACGACCCGCTCTATAAAACTATCCCACTAGTTAACCCCTTCAGTGAACACCGCAAAAAAAAAAAAAAAAAACCAAGGCAAAAAACAACGCTTTATTATCATACAGGCGAACAAAAAGTGGAATAACACGCAATCAAAACGACGGATATAAATAACCATGGTACCGCTGAAAACGTCATCTTGTCCCGCAAAAAAAAAGCCGCCACACAGCATCATCAGCAGAAAAATAAAAAAGTTATAGCTCTCAGAATAATGCGATGCAAAAACAATTATTTTTTTGTATAAAATAGTTTTTATTGTGTAAAAGCGCCAAAACGGTAAATCAAACCCCCCTTCATCACCCCCTTAGTTAGGGAAAAATAATAAAATGTAAAAAAATGTATTTATTTCCATTTTCCCATTAGTGCTAGGGTTAGGGCTAGGGTTAGGGCTAGGGTTAGGGCTAGGGCTAGGGTTAGGGCTAGGGTTAGGGCTAGGGTTAGGGCTAGGGCTAGGGTTAGGGTTAGGGCTAGGGTTAGGGTTGGGGTTAGGGTTTTAGTTATAATTGGGGGTTTCCACTGTTTAGGCACATCAGGGGCTCTCCAAACTCGACATGGCGTCCGATCTCAATTCCAGCCAATTCTGCTTTGAAAAAGTAAAACAGGGCTCCTTCCCTTCCGAGTTCTCCTGTGTGCCCAAACAGTGGTTCCCCCCAACATATGGGGTATCAGCGTTCTCAGGACAAGTTGGACAACATCTTTTGGGGTCCAATTTGTCCTGTTACCCTTGGGAAAATAAAAACATAGGGGATAAAATATCATTTTCGTGGAAAAAAAAAATTTTTTATTTTCACGGCTCTGCGTTATAAACTGTAGTGAAACACTTGTTGGTTCAAAGCTCTCACAACACATCTAGATAAGTTCCTTGGGGGGTCTAGTTTCCAATATGGGGTCACTTGTGGGGGGTTTCTACTGTTTAGGTACATCAGGGGCTCTGCAAATGCAACATGACGCCTGCAGACCAATCCATCTAAGTCTGCATTTCAAATGGCGCTCCTTCCCTTCCGAGCTCTGCCGTGCACCCAAACAGTGGTTCCCCCCAACATATGGGGTATCAGCGTTCTCAGGACAAGTTGGACAGCAACTTTTGGGGTCCAATTTGTCCTGTTACCCTTGGGAAAATAAAAACATAGGGGATAAAATATCATTTTCGTGGAAAAAAAAATATTTTTTATTTTCACGGCTCTGCGTTATAAACTGTAGTGAAACACTTGTTGGTTCAAAGCTCTCACAACACATCTAGATAAGTTCCTTGGGGGGTCTAGTTTCCAATATGGGGTCACTTGTGGTGGGTTTCCACTGTTTAGGTACATCAGGGGCTCTGCAAATGCAACATGACACCTGCAGTCCATTCCATCTAAGTCTGCATTTCAAACGGTGCTCCTTCCCTTCCGAGCTCTGCCATGCACTCAAACGGTGGTTCCCCCCCACATGTGGGGTATCAGCGTACTCAGGACAAATTGGACAATAACATTTGTGGTCCAATTTCTCCTGTTACCCTTGGGAAAAAAAAATTGCGGGCTAAAACATCATTTTGTGGAAAGAAAAAATGATTTTTTAATTTTCACAATGCTACATTCTAAACTTTAGTGAAACAATTGGGGGTTAAAAGTGCTCACCACACATCTAGATAAGTTCCTTAGGGGGTCTTCTTTCCAAAAATGGGGTCACTTGTGGGGGGTTTCCACTGTTAAGGCACGTCAGGGGCTCTCCAAATGCGACATGGCGTCCGATCTCAATTCCAGCCAATTTTGCATTGAAAAGTCAAATGGCACTCCTTCCCTTCCGAGCTCTGCCATGTGCTCAAACAGTGGTTTATCCCCATATATGAAGTATCGACGTACTCAGGACAAATTGCACAACAACTTTTGGGGTCCAATTTATCCTTTTACCCTTGGGAAAATAAAAAATTTGGGGCAAAAAGATCATTTTTTGTGAAAATTAACGGCTCTACATTATAAACTTCTGTGAAGCACTTGAAGGTTCAAAGTGCTCACCACACATCTAGATTAGTTCCTTAGGGGGTCTACTTTCCAAAATGGTGTCACTTGTGGGGGTTTCCACTGTTTAGGCACATCAGGGGCTCTCCAATCGTGACATGGGCTCCGATCTCAATTCCAGCAAATCTTGCATTGAAAAGTCAAATGGCGCTCCTTCCCTTCCGAGCTCTGCCATGTGCCCAAACAGTGGTTTACCCCCACATATGGGGTATCGGCGTACTCAGGACAAATTGTACAATGACTTTTGTGCTCCAATTTCTCCGGTTACCCTTGGTAAAATGAATCAAATTGGACCTGAAGTAAAAATTTTGTGAAAAAAAAGTTAAATGTTCAATTTTTTTAAACATTCAAAAAATTCCTGTGAAGCACCTGAAGGGTTAATAAACTTTTTGAACGTGGTTTTGAGTACCTTGAGGGGTGCAGTTTTTAGAATGGTGTCACTTTTGGGCATTTTCTGTCATATAGACCCCTCAAAGTCACTTCAAGTGTGAGGTGGTCCGTAAAAAAATGGTTTTGCAAATTTTGTTGCAAAAATGAGAAATCGCTGGTCAACTTTTAACCCTTATAACGTCCTAACAAAAAAAAATTATGGTTCCAAAATTGTGCTGATGTAAAGCAGACATGTGGGAAATGTTGTTTATTAACTATATTATGTGATATAACTCTCTAATTTAAGGGCATAAAAACTAAGAGTTTGAAAATTGCTAAATTTTCATAATTTCCGACAAATTTTTGTTTTTTTCACAAATAAATGCAAGTCATATCGAAGAAGTTTTACCACTATCATGAAGTACAATATGTCTCGAGAAAACAGTGTCAGAATCACCAGGATCCGTTGAAGCGTTTCAGAGTTATGACCTCATAAAGTGACAGTGGTCAGAATTGTAAAAATTGGCCCTGTCACTTAGGTGAAAACAGGCTTTGGGGTGAAGGGGTTAATCTTCACAATAGCAGTAATTTTGACCAGGGGTCCCAAACATTTACATGCCACTCTATGTCATCATGATACACTTCAGGAAAGCACAGCAGAGTCTTCCTCTTTAGTAAAACAATAAACAAAAGTCTTGGTTTAAGAAAAGTACAGTAAAATTCTAAGATGAGATAGTGATTAGATTAGATAGTGATGAGTGAACGTGCTCAGATAACGTCTTATCCAAGCATGCTCGGGTGTTATCTTGCAATTCTCGTATATTATGCTCCAGTCCTTATTGCTGTACGATTTGCGACTGTTAGAAAGCCTCAACAAATGTGGGGATTGCCTCTTTGTTAGCACTCCCAAATGCTTGGATAACATCCTAAGGTGATGGATAAAACGTTATCCGAGCACATTCTCTCATCACTACTAGTGAGAGGTATTGTGACATATAAATATTTACAGGCCTCATAGCAAAAAGCAAAATGGAACCTTTTTCTTATTAACCCCTTTCTGTCATATGACGTACTATCCCGTCGTGGTGGGGTGGGCCCGTATGACCACCGACGGGATAGTACTTCATACGCGATCGGCCGCGCTCACGGGGGGAGCACGACCAATCGCGGCCGGGTGTCAGCTGCTTATCGCAGCTGACATCCGGCACTATGTGCCAGGAGCGGTCACGGACCACCTCGGCACATTAACCCCTGGCACACCACGATCAAACATGATTGCGGTGTGCCGGCAGTGTAGGGAAGCGTCGCGCAGGGAGGGGGCTCCCTGCGGGCTTCCCCGAGACCCCCGCAGCAACGCGATGTGATCGCGTTGCTGCGAGGGTCTCTTTACCTCCCCTCCCTGCAGCAGGCCCGATCCAATATAGCCACAGCTTCCGGGTCCTGCAGGGAGGGAAGTGGCTTACCAAGTGCCTGCTCAGAGCAGGTGCTTGGTAAGGCTGCAGTGCTCTGAGACAGATCGGTGATCTGACAGAGTGCTGTGCAAGCTGTCAGATCAGTGATCTGTGATGTCCACCCCTGTGTGTAAAAAAAAAAAAAATCTTAAATAATGAAAAAAAAATATTATTCCCATAAATACATTTCTTTATCTAAATAAAAAAAACAATAAAAGTACACATTTTAGTATCACTGCATCGATAATGACCCGACCTATAAAACTGGACCAATAGTTAACCCCTTCAGTAAACACCATAAGAAAAAAAACAAAGAAAACGAGGCAAAAAACAGCGCTTTATTATCATACCGCCGAACAAAAAGGGGAATAACACGCGATCAAAAAGACAGATATAAATCACCATGGTACCGCTGAAAACGTCATCTTGTCCCACAAAAAACGAGCCGCCATACAGCATCATCAACAAAAAATTAAAAAAGTTATTTTTACAGTTCTGCATTATAAACGTCTCTAAACCACTTGGTGGGTGACAGTGCTCACCACACCTCTAGATAAGTTCCTTAGGTGGCCTACTTTCCAAAATGGTGTCACTTGTGGGGGGTTTCAATGTTTAGGCACATCAGGGGCTCTCCAAACGCAACATGGTGTCCCATCTCGATTCCAGTCAATTTTGCCTTGAAAAGTCAAATGGCGCTCCTTTGCTTTCATGCTCTGTCATGCGCCCAAACAGTGGTTTACCCCACATATGGGGTATCGGTGTACTCAGGACAAAATGTACAACAACTTTTTGGGGTCCATTTTCTCCTGTTACCCTTGATAAAATAAAACAAATTGGAGCTGAATTAAATTTTTTGTGAAAAAAAGTTAAATGTTCATTTTTATTTTAACATTCCAAAAATTCCTGTGAAGCACCAGAAGGGTTAATAAACTTCTTGAATATGGTTTTGAGCACCTTGAGGGGTGCAGTTTTTAGAATGGTGTCACACTTGGGTATTTTCTATCATATAGACCCCTCAAAATGACTTCAAATGAGATGTGGTCCCTAAAAAAAAATGGTGTTGAAAAAATGAGAAATTGCTGGTCAACTTTTAACCCTTATAAATCCCTAACAAAAAAACATTTTGGTTCCAAAATTGTGCTGATGTAGACATGTAGGAAATGTTACTTATTAAGTATTTTTTGTGACATATCTCTGTGATTTAATTGCATAAAAATTCAAAGTAGGAAAATTGCGAAATTTTCAAAATTTTCGCCAAATTTCCATTTTTTTCACAAATAAACGCAGGTAATATCAAATAAATTTTACCACTATCATGAAGTACAATATGTCACGAGAAAACAGTGTCAGAATCACTGGGATCCGTTGAAGCGTTCCAGAGTTATAACCTCATAAAGGGACAGTGGTCAGAATTGTAAAAATCGGCCCGGTCATTAACGTGCATACCACGTTGGGGGTAAAGGGGTTAAAGTTAACATTACAAAGCCTTCAAACACTTGGAGCCCCTATCAGTAGCAATATACATTGGGTATGCTCCCACTGTAGTTTGTAAATTCCCTCTCCAAGGGCCTTACAACAGATATATGAGTACCTCATTTTTTTATTTTCGAATTTTCTTCCTGTTAGTTATTGTTAATGTTTGACTTTAGGTCTTAGGTCACATGCTTGAATCATTATAGTGCTGTGTCAACTGCCCATTTTTGAATGGCTAAAAATAATATTCTATTCTAATGATTAACAATAAGCAATTGTTTCATAGATGAAAAACTTACTTAAACCCTCCCTCTTCTAATTTTCTTTTCATTTGACTCTTTTTAGGAATCGTTTGTGGGAGTCTGATGAAGGTATTAATATATTCACAGGTCATCTTCTCCCAGTTTCAACAGTGTTCTGTTCTGCTCTGGATCCAAGTGACCACATTTGTAACTTGCCAGATCACTTTGTTGAGCCATGGTTACTCTCTCGATGTAAATCTATGAGACTCAGAATGAGGCTTAAAAACAGCATCAGAATATGTATTCTAAGTATTACTCTCAAAATAATGTCTAATATCTCTAAAATTATGTCTAATTTTAACCCCTTTCTGATATTAGACATAATAATCTGTCCATGTGCCATGGACTTTTTTGACCAGGGACGGATTATTACGTCTGCGCGATTGCCCATGCACAGGGGTTATGTGTGGATGATCACTGCTGAGTGTCAGCAGATTCTGACAGCTGACACCTGGCACTAATTGCCAGGAGTGGTCACAGACTGCTCCCAGAACTTGAACCCCCGAAATGCAATCGAACGAGGTGGCAGCATTCTGCGAGCCGGCAGAGGGCTGACAGCCCCTCTGCCTTTGGATTTGAGACCCCACGGCATGACGCAGGTTCCAATCATTGCCATGGTGACCCGAGCGGCGGTACACCATTGATGGGTCAAAATAGTGACATCACCCCATACAGATAATCGGGTGAAAAGAGGGCTTGTGGTCCGAAATCCAATGCGTATCAAAAGCTCGCGGCTTCATTCCTCAGGGATAATTTGCATAATAATTCTCATTTTAATCACTTGGTCATTGGAACCACTGCACTTCTGCTGCCTTTTAAACTTTTTGTAGTTTGTTAAAAGGGTTTGTTAAAAATCCACTCACATGCAGTACTTTGATGTTGGAATCATAATACAGTATCCGTTCCATAAAAAGAGTTGTGAAAAATATTTGGAAACTCTCTTTTTTGGTTTATAGCCAAAGTTGTTTACTGGATTTTTTGCATAGATTTTTTTATAATGCTTTAAACCAGAGGTCCCCAACTCCAGTCCTCAAGGCCCACCAACAGGTCATGTTTTCAGGATTTCCTTTGCATTGCACAGGTGATGCAATTATTACCTGGGCAAGACTAAGGAAATCCTGAAAACATGACCTGTTGGTGGGCCTTGAGGACTGGAGTTGGGGACCTCTGCTTTAAACAGCTGGTAGTGTTATATTGGCTTCATTTGATACACTTGGTAGACAGAGGAATTCATCTTGCAGTAATTCTTTATAATATTATACATCATTACTTAGATATTGTCAAAATATTCTACATCCTATAAGTATTATTTTGCAGTATGGAAATAAATCAGGAAACCAGCAAAACCCCAAGGTTAACATATAATCTTTATGCAGATGTTGTCCTTTATGAGATTCTAACCCAAGTCCCCAGTGCTGTAAGGCAGAAAGTCTGTCATACTTTGTCATCATGCCGCCATTCCTACATTATATTGTTAAAATTTGTTTAACCAGCCAAACTCATTTTTTAATTACTTCTTATTAAAAAAAACTTCTCCATTTTTAAGAATTGAAGGAATTGAAGAATTTTTAATTCTATTGTTTACTGCTTGTTGCCTAGGTTACCGACCACCTCGTGTAATTGGTCGCCTAAGCAATGAGCATGGACTTGAAAACAGTTAGGCCGGGGTCACATGATCATTGATTCTGTCCTGTAAGAGAATCTGTTCGATTGTGGTAATGACACTTAGTGCAAACTCTGATCAGAGTGCCAGTTTAGTGTGATCAGGCTCTCCCACATGTTAGGATTGTATCACAGGTATGGAGAAGACTGAAAACTTAATTGCTCCATTTTATCAATTGTGCATGACCATGCAAAATGGACTGCACTCAAATGACATTCACGTGCAGTCCGCTGTTTTACACGCACCCGTAGACTAATATGGGTGCATGTGAGTCGATTGGCGGAACTATTCGCAGCATGCTGGGATTTGTACAAGAAAAAAATTGCAGATCTGCACTGTCCCATAGTGTAACATTGGTCCCAGTGCATTGCTTCAGTATAACATTGGATAGCACTCGTCCGATGAATACACACACGTGAGCAAGCCCTTCTAGCTTGCAAACATCACTCAAAAGCTGGCCGCATTGCTTAACCCCTCTGTGACCTTAGACGTACTATCCCGTCGAGGTGCCCTGGGCTTATCTGACCCTGGACGGGATAGTACGTCATAGCGATCGGCAGCGCTCACGGGGGGAGCGCCGCCGATCGCTGCCGGGTGTCAGCTGCTTATCGCAGCTGACATCCGGCACTATGTGCCAGGAGCGGTCACAGACTGCCCCCGGCACATTAACCCCTGGCACACCGCGATCAAACATGATCGCGATGTGCTGGCGGTGCAGGGAAGCACCGCGCAGGGAGGGGGCTCCCTGCGGGCTTCCCTGAGCCCCCCGCAGCAACGCGATGTGATCGCGTTGCTGCGAGGGTCTCCTCACCTCCCTCCCTGCTCGAGCCCCGGATCCAAGATGGCCGCGGATCCGGGTCCTGCAGGGAGGGAGGTGGCTTCACAGAGCCTGCTCAGAGCAGGCACTGTGAAGGCTGCAGCACTGCTAGTCAGATCAGTGATCTGACAGAGTGCTGTGCAAACTGTCAGATCACTGATCTGTGATGTCCCCCCCTGGGACAAAGTAAAAAAGTTGAAAAAAATTTTTTCCAAATGTGTAAAAAAAAAAAAAAAATATTCCAAAATAATGAAAAAAAAATATATATATTATTCCCATAAATACATTTCTTCATCTAAATAAAAAAAAAAACCAATAAAAGTACACATATTTAGTATCGCCGCGTTCGTAACGACCCGACCTATAAAACTGTCCCACTAGTTAACCCCTTCAGTAAACACCGTAAGAAAAAAAAAAAAAAACGAGGCAAAAAAACAACGCTTTATTATCATACCGCCGAACAAAAAGTGGAATAACACGCGACCAAAAAGACAGATATAAATAACCATGGTACCGCTGAAAGCATCATCTTGTCCCGCAAAAAACGAGCCGCCATACAGCATCATCAGCAAAAAAATAAAAAAGTTATAGTCCTGAAAATAAAGCGATGCCAAAATAATTATTTTTTCTGTAAAATAGTTTTTATCGTATAAAAGCGCCGAAACATAAAAAAATGATATAAATGTGTTATCGCTGTAATCGTACTGACCCGAAGAATAAAACTGCTTTATCAATTTTACCAAATGCGGAACGGTATAAACGCCTCCCCCAATAGAAATTCATGAATAGCTGGTTTTTGGTCATTCTTCCTCACAAAAATCGGAATAAAAAGCGATCAAAAAATGTCACATGCCCGAAAATGTTTTCAATAAAAATGTCAACTCGTCCCGCAAAAAACAAGACCTCACATGACTCTGTGGACCAAAATATGGAAAAATTATAGCTCTCAAAATGTGGTATTGCAAAAAATATTTTTTGCAATAAAAAGCGTCTTTCAGTGTGTGACGGCTGCCAATCATAAAAATCCGGTAAAAAACCCGCTATAAAAGTAAATCAAACCCCCCTTCATCACTCCCTTAGTTAGGGAACAATAAAAAACATGTATTTATTTCCATTTTCGGGTTAGGGCTAGGGTTAGGATTAGGGCTAGGGCTAGGGTTAGGGTTAGGGCTAGAGTTAGGGCTAGGATTAGGGCTAGGGTTAGGGCTAGGGTTAGGGCTAGGGTTAGGGTTAATGCTAGGGTTAGGGCTAGGGTTAGGGCTAGGGTTAGGGTTAGGGTTGGGGCTACAGTTAGGGTTGGGGCTAAAGTTAGGGTTAGGGTTTAGATTACATTTACAGTTGGGAATAGGGTTGGGATTAGGGTTAGGGGTGTGTCAGGGTTAGAGGTGTGGTTAGGGTTACCGTTGAAATTAGGGTTAGGGGAGTGTTTAGATTAGGGTTTCAGTTATAATTGGGGGGTTTCCACTGTTTCGGCACATCAGGGGCTCTCCAAACACGACATGGCGTCCGATCTCAATTCCAGCCAATTCTGCATTGAAAAAGTAAAACAGTGCTCCTTCCCTTCCGAGCTCTCCAGTGTGCCCAAACAGGGGTTTACCCCAACATATGGGGTATCAGCATACTCAGGACAAATAGGACAACAACTTTTGTGGTCCAATTTCTCCTGTTACCCTTGGGAAAAGGAAAATACAAAACTGGGGGCTAAAAAATAATTTTTGTGGGAAAACAAAAAGATTTTTTATTTTCACGGCTCTGCGTTATAAACTGTAGTGAAACACTTGGGGGTTCAAAGTTCTCACAACAGATCTAGATAAGTTCATTGAGGGGTCTAGTTTCCAATATGGGGTCACTTGTGGGGGGTTTCTACTGTTTAGGTACATTAGGGGCTCTGCAAACGCAATGTGATGCCTGCAGACCAATCCATCTAAGTCTGCATTCCAAATGATGCTCCTTCCCTTCCGAGCCCTCCCATGCGCCCAAACGGTGGTTGCCCCCCACATATCGGGTATCAGCGTACTCAGGACAAATTGGACAACAACATTTAGGGTCCAATTTCTCCTGCTAACCTTGGAAAAATACAAAACTGGGGGCTAAAATATAATTTTTGTGGAAAAAAAATATTTTTTATTTGCACGGCTCTGCGTTATAAACTGTAGTGAAATACTTGGGGGTTCAAAGCTCTCACAACACATCAAGATGAGTTCCTTAGGGGGTCTACTTTCCAAAATGGTGTCACTTGTGGGGGGTTTCTACTGTTTAGGTACATTAGGGGCTCTGCAAACGCAATGTGACGCCTGCAGACCAATCCATCTAAGTCTGCATTCCAAATGATGCTCCTTCCCTTCCGAGCCCTCCCATGCGCCCAAACGGTGGTTCCCCCCCACATATCGGGTATCAGCGTACTCAGGACAAATTGGACAACAACATTTAGGGTCCAATTTCTCCTGCTAACCTTGGAAAAATACAAAACTGGGGGCTAAAATATAATTTTTGTGGAAAAAAAAATATTTTTTATTTGCACGGCTCTGCGTTATAAACTGTAGTGAAATACTTGGGGGTTCAAAGCTCTCACAACACATCAAGATGAGTTCCTTAGGGGGTCTACTTTCCAAAATGGTGTCACTTGTGGGGGGTTTCTACTGTTTAGGTACATTAGGGGCTCTGCAAACGCAATGTGACGCCTGCAGACCATTCCATCTAAGTCTGCATTCCAAATGGCGCTCCTTCCCTTCCGAGCCCTCCCATGCGCCCAAACGGTGGTTCCCCCCCACATATGGGGTATCAGCGTACTCAGGACAAATTGGAGAACAACTTTTGGGGTCCAATTTCTCCTGTTACCCTAGGGAAAATACAAAACTGGGGGCTAAAAAATAATTTTTGTGGGAAAAAAATTTTGTTTTATTTTTATGGCTCTGCATTATAAACTTCTGTGAAGCCCTTGGTGGGTCAAAGTGCTCACCACACATCCAGATAAGTTCCTTAGGGGGTCTACTTTCCAAAATGGTGTCACTTGTGGGGGGTTTCAATGTTTAGGCAAATCAGTGGCTCTCCAAACGCAACATGGCGTCCCATCTCAATTCCTGTCAATTTTGCATTGAAAAGTCAAACGGCGCTCCTTCCCTTCCGAGCTCTCCCATGCGCCCAAACAGTGGTTTACTGCCACACATGGGGTATCAGCATACTCAGGACAAATTGGACAACAACTTTTGAGGTCCAATTTCTTCTCTTATCCTTGGAAAAATAAAAAATTGGGGGCAAAAATATAATTTTTGTGAAAAAATATGATTTTTTATTTTTACGGTTCTGCATTATAAACTTCTGTGAAGCACTTGGTGGGTCAAAGTGCTCACCACACCTCTAGATAAGTTCCTTAGGGGGTCTACTTTCCAAAATGGTGTCACTTGTGGGGGGTTTCAATGTTTAGGCACATCAGTGGCTCTCCAAACGCAACATGGCGTCCCATCTCAATTTCTGTCAATTTTGCATTGAAAAGTCAAACGGCGCTCCTTCCCTTCCGAGCTCTCCCATGCGCCCAAACAGTGGTTTACTGCCACATATGGGGTATCAGCATACTCAGGACAAATTGGACAACAACTTTTGAGGTCCAATTTCTTCTTACCCTTGGAAAAATAAAAAATTGGGGGCAAAAATATAATTTTTGTGAAAAAATATGATTTTTTATTTTTACGGTTCTGCATTATAAACTTCTGTGAAGCACTTGGTGGGTCAAAGTGCTCACCACACATCCAGATAAGTTCCTTAGGGGGTCTACTTTCCAAAATGGTGTCACTTGTGGGGGGTTTCAATGTTTAGGCACATCAGTGGCTCTCCAAACGCAACACGGCGTCCCATCTCAATTCCTGTCAATTTTGCATTGAAAAGTCAAACGGCGCTCCTTCCCTTCCGAGCTCTCCCATGCGCCCAAACAGTGGTTTAGTGCCACATATGGGGTATCAGCGTACTCAGGACAAATTGGACAACAACTTTTGGGGTCCATTTTCTCCTGTTACCCTTGGTAAAATAAAACAAATTGGAGCTGAAGTAAATTTTTTGTGTAAAAAAGTTAAATGTTCATTTTTATTTAAACATTCCAAAAATTTCTATTAAATATCTGAAGGGTTAATAAACTTATTGAATGTGGTTTTGAGCACCTTGAGGGGTGCAGTTTTTAGAATGGTGTCACACTTGGGTATTTTCTATCATATAGACCCCTCAAAATGACTTCAAATGAGATGTGGTCCCTAAAAAAAAATGGTGTTGTAAAAATGAGAAATTGCTGGTCAACTTTTAACCCTTATAACTCCCTAACAAAAAAAAAATTTGGTTCCAAAATTATGCTGATGTAAAGGAGACATGTGGGACATGTTACTTATTAAGTATTTTGTGTGACATAACTCTGTGATTTAATTGCATAAAAATTCAAAGTTTGAAAATTGCGAAATTTTCAAAATTTTCGCCAAATTTCCGTTTTTTTCACAAATAAACGCAGGTACTATCAAAGAAATTTTACCACTATCATGAAGTACAATATGTCACGAGAAAACAATGTCAGAATCACCAGGATCCGTTGAAGCGTTCCAGAGTTATAACCTCATAAAGGGACAGTAGTCAGAATTATAAAAATTGGCCTGGTCATTGACGTGCAAACCACCCTTGGGGGTAAAGGGGTTAAACATGTCAGTTTCAGTATGCCAAACTTACTCCCATGCTGTAAGTGTCAAAGTTGCCTTTGCTAGTAGCATCAGAGAACAAACAGTTAATGAGTAACCGTCATTTTAATGTTTATTTAACAATCAACAGTACTCATGATAATAAGCAAATTTGTAATACATCTTATTAAAAAATCTGCTTCTTTCTCTGCCAAAAATTGATAAGTCAGCGCAGACTGACTTTCCCATTACTGAGATTGGAGATGGCGGCTGTTACTGATAAGATTCTATGTAGGTGGGAAGACAGAGGAGCTAGAGACAGAACTCTGCCTACCATCTAGATAGAATCATATCAGAAACTGCTGCCATCTTCTATCTCAGTAATGGAAAAGTCTGTCTCCACTGAATACAGATTTACCAAAGCAGGACACTGGAACAAAGGAGGTGTGTTCCCGAGGAAAATTGTGCACATCCCTTTAATTGCAAGTCACAATTAAGATTAATTGAAAATGCACCATTGAAGGGACTCTGTCTCCAGGTTTTTGCCACGTAATCTCAGAAAAGCCTAATGTAGAGACAGAGACCCTGATTATCACTACAGGACTAGTAAACCTGCTGCCATGTTTTGTGCCATGTCTGTGATCTGCTTTTTTTCTACAAAATTAAACAACTGAATGAACATCCTCCAAGGCCAGTGATTCCATAATTTTTGCCTGGGGTTGTAGTAGTTGGAATTGGTATTTTATAAGTAATACCCCTTTGTTTTTTCTGTCATCAATAATAGAGGAGAGTTGGTAAATCTATTCAAAGCCCCTGAAACTTCAAAATATTTAAAACAACAAACTTTCTAACATGCTAGCTATTGCAATGTCAGTTTCACACCCACCTCCTTCAGTTTAATTAGCTTTTAATTACAATAATGCTGGAAAGTTAGTGAATCCTCCAGAATCTTTCATTTTCTACATAAATTTGATCTAAAACCTACATCAGAATTTCACACAAGTCCTGAAAGGAGACAAAGGGAACCAAATAAAACAAATGAGTCAAAATGTCAGACTTTGTAATTATTTAAGTCATAAAAATGATCTTCTATCACATGTACGTGAGTGATAAAAGTATGTGAACATTCAGGATTAGCATAACATTTGAAGATGAAATTGTAGTCTGGTGTTTTCAATCAATAGGATCACAATCAGTTGTAAGTGTCCAATCAGTTGTGATCTTCACAGCACATGTTTGTGGAATTGTATCGTGGCATGGACAAAGGCAATTTCTTAGAACCACATAAGAGAGTTGTTTAAGCTCGTCAGGGTGGGAAAAAGTACAAAACCAGCTTTAAAGAGTTTGGACTCCAATAATCCACAGCCAGATAAATTGTGTCCAAATGGAGGATATTCAAGACCATTTTCACTTTCTATTGGTTGACCAACAAGATTAATCTAAGAGCAAGAATTATAATATGAAGTCTATGAAGTCTCAAGGTAACCTCTAAGCAACTAAAGGCCTCTATCACTTTCGCAAATGTTAATATTCATGAGTCCCCCATCAGAACGAGACTGGACAGCAATGGTATACATGTCACAATTGTAACGAGTAAGCTACTGCTCTCCAAAGAGAACATTGATAACCATCTGCAATTTACTAAAGATCACTTGCACATGCCAAAGACTATTTGAACACTATTTTATGGATGGAATATACTAAAACATAGCTTTTTGAATTAAATGAGAAGTGTTATGCTTGGGGAAAGAAACAATGCATTATAGCATAAAAATATAGCATGCCATTTGTGAATGATGGTGGTGGTAGTATCATGACTTGGGACTCTTTTGCTGCATCAAGCCTGGATTTCACGCCGTAAACGGCGTCAAAGGGGCAGGACGGCGTACTGGAACCCGCACCTGACCCTACCACTTAAAAGGGGCCCTTGCTTTCCCTTATCTCAGGGGTACCTATGAAGGTTAGGAGGCCCAAGCCGCCAGCGTATCCCTGTCTCCTTTGCAGGCCCTAAAAGTGGCCCCCTCTACCCCCAAAGGAGGTGGAGTGCGCCCGTATAATAATACAACTAATAACAGGGTAAACAGACAAGGTAACTAAAAGATACAAACTCAGCAAATACTCACACAACCACAGAGGGAACAGAGAAGGGAAGAGAAGGAATAAACTAAGGAAGGAAAACAGGTTTAACACGCAACCAAAAACAGCAGACACCAATCTCTGTATGTAAACCTCCAACACCAACACCTCTCTCCAACAACCTCAAGCCAGGCAGCAGAACTGATCACTGACAATAGCTGAAGTCAGGACTGGGTCTATATAGAGGATCAGATTACAAGATCCAATACAGCTGAGAGACCCAGCTCTCAGCAACTAGAAATAAGGGTTAACTCCTGCACTGCTGGCACAAAGCAGCCAGGTCAGAAAACAGGTGAAGAGCTTCTGTTCACTGTATGTGAACGAGGCCCACAGCACTGCGATTCTCTGGAACCTCTCTGTCGCGGTAGCCCCGTGACACTGGATGGCTTTCCATCATTAATGGACCCATAAGTTAAGGGTCATGCAGTAAAACAATCACCCAAAACACCCCAGTCGTTCTATAAAAGAAAGCTCAAAAAAGAGTAAAGTTGAAGTTTTGGAACAGCCAAATCAAAGTCCTGACTTTATTCCTATACAAATGTCGTGAAAGGACCTGAGGTGAGCAATTCATGGAATAAAACTTTTTAACATAAAAATGTTGACGTTGTTTTGTAGGGAGGACTTGACTAAAATTTCTCCAAGCTGATCTACAGGACTAATCAACGATTACCATAAACATTTAGATCCACCTATTAATGCACAATTGGGTCACACCAGAGAGTGAAAGCAAAGACTAAAATACTTTTACCACTCAGACATGTGATACTGGATCATTTTCCTCACTTAAAAAATTACAGAGTTTAATATTTTTGACTCATTTGTTAGATTTGGGTCTCTTTTTCTACTTTTAGGACTTTTGGAAAGTCTGATGTAGCTTAACCCTCCGTCACATACAACTGATCTGACAGGCGCTTCTCTTTTACTTTCATTTCTCCTTCCTCACCAGATTGTGAGGAAACCCCCTCCCTCCAGGTAGTCTCCTGTCTCTTGAAGGTCTGTGAAACCTGATATCACAGTTGGATTTCAGAGCTTCAGGGGAGAGGATATAGCTGCACAGATCTCTCAGGCTCATTGTATGTGAATACGTCACATTCAGTAAGGTTGGTATTTTATGTTTTTATTCATCACAATAGTTTATTTAGCTTGTTTTATGAATGTATAGCACAAAATGTGAGGATATTTCATAGAAATAAGGGAGATTTTATAAAAGAAAGTGTGCTGCTCAGGCATATACAGTAGTTCCCTAACATATTCCTTCTCTTGCTTCAGATTATCTGCTGAAATGGAGAGGAAAATGTACAATTTATCCAAACAACTTGATGTTGAGGAAGTAACAAACATGCTGTTAGATGATAGAGACCTCACACTGAATGAGGATTTAGGAGAGGAAAGTGAGATTGATTCTCATGATGAGGTGGAAGAATGTGTCCTGGATTCTGAAACAGAGCAAGATGGTGACAGTGGTGAGGATGAAGAAGTTGGATCATATTATATTGGAAAAGATAAAAATACTAAATGGAACAAGAAGCCATTCCAGAAAAAACGTAGGGAACCTTTAAACATTATTACTCACCTTCCTGCAGTAATAGGAACTGCATGTAATGCAAAAACTGCAGTTGAATGCTGGAACAGTATATTTACAGATGACATTCTGGACTCTATTGTCACATATACCAACCAATATATAGACATTATAAAGGACAAGTACATCTGCAACAGAACCATCAAGCCCACAGATGAAATAGAACTGCGTGCTTTTTTTGGATTACTGTACCTTGCAGGAGCTTATAGGGCAAATAGACAAAGTTTGGAGGAACTTTGGGGTAAAGATGGGGATGGAGTTGAAAAATTTAGCCTTGTTATGTCCATAAACAGATTCAAGATTCTAATTCGTTGCCTTCGGTTTGACGACAGAACTACCCGAACCGAACGCAAAACACATGACCGACTTGCTCCAATTCGTGATATATTTCAAAGATTTGTTGTAAACTGTAAACAAAGTTATTACCCTGGAGAGAATCTCACTATTGGCGAAATGCTCCCTGGTTTTTGTGGTAGATGTGCCTTTCGTCAATATATTCCATCAAAGCCAAACAAATATGGAATAAAAATTTATGCCCTTGTTGATGCCAGTAAGACCTACACTTACAACCTGGAAGTTTATGCAGGAAAACAACCAGAAGGTCCTTACTGTGTGAGCAACAAACCCATTGATGTTGTAAAAAGACTGGCTGAACCCTTATTTGGATCAGGTCGCAATATTACAGCTGACAATTGGTTTACAAGTTGTGATCTGATTGATTATCTGAAAATTCAGAAGCTGTCATATGTGGGAACTGTAAGAAAAAACAAAAGGGAATTGCCGCCACAGTTTGTAAGTGTGAAAGAGAGACAACAGTACAGCAGTATGTTTGCATTCCATAATGGAAAGGCTTTAGTTTCCTATGTACCACATGCCAAAAAAATCGTACTTCTTCTATCAACACTTCATGATGATGCTGCCATCGATCCTGGGACTGGGGCAGAAAAAACCCCGGAGATAATTACATTTTACAATGCCACCAAAGGGGGTGTGGATACAGCAGATCAGATGTGCTCCACTTTCAACGTCAGCAGAAACATCAAACGCTGGCCAATGGTCATATTTTTTGCTATGTTGAATTTGGGTGGTATAAATTCACAAGTAATTTATCTTGAAAACAAGCTTGAACCACTCCGTAGACGATTGTATCTGAAAAAATTGGCCCATGAACTAGTACTTGGAGAGCTACGCAGGAGAAGCGTGAAAACAATCGGTATCCCCTCTCGCCTTCAAGTTCAGCTCAAAAGGTTCCGCCCAGAAGATGATGGTGAAAAGTCACCATCTGCACCACCTCACAAAAGAAGGAGATGCACCACCTGCCAAACGGAAAGCGGAACCAGAAGGCTTTCAAATTATGAATGTCTCAAATGTCATAAAGCAATTTGCCTGACACATGCAAAAATGGTGTGTAATTCTTGCTATTTGCTCTGCAAGTGTGACTTTTCTGGGGAAACCTCAGCATCTACTTCTGATTGAATATGTTTTTAATAGTACTTAAGGTACCTTAAAATTAAGTTTGTGTTCAAAAATTTTCTTTGTACTTTTTTTGAGAGAGTCGAACTGGGGACTATTTGGCGGGAGTTTTGAAAAGTTTGTATTTCATAGTTATTAGTTTTATGTTAAGTAAATGTTTTTTTTTGCAACTGATTATGTGTAGTCTCTTTTATTACATCCCTATGAAGGTCACTGATCACTTTTAGAGCACTGAAATTGCAAACATTAGATATTATAGGTATTTTTCCAGCAGGCGCCTGACAGGCACATTGTATGTGAACTCGTTAGTCCGAATATTGTATGTGACGGAGGGTTAAAGTCAATCAAATTCAAGCAGAAATGTGGAGAATCCTCAAAGGTTCACAAACTGTAAGCATCACAGTACCATTTTGAAATACCTGGTTATTTTAATCGCTTGTGATTTAATTTTGGGCACCATTTCATCTCTGTATACTATTCAGTAGCGATGGCAAATTTATTTAAGTGGATCTGTATTTGACTCAAATTAAAAAAAAGTATTCTGGAGAATATGGATTTTCTTATATTTTTTTCTGCGCAATTTCAGCAAAATGACAACCAGCTGTGGATGCTATCTTGCTGTACAATAGAGGACTGCCAAAAAGTTAAAAATAAAAAAACATACCTCATTGTTCATGTCATTGGCTGCCCCTGTGGTTTCTGCCTACTGTTCAGTCCTCTGAGTCTCTGTCACGTTGCATCTTCAGCTCTGGCCTGGTGTTCTCTCTAGTTCAAGGCTTTTGGCTGTGAGTAGGCCTCAGAGTCCATTGTTCATCTATAGTTAACTTTGGGGCCTGCATGCTGCTGGAATCACCTGGTCTAGAGTGAACACAAGTCTGGAGATGCAATGTGACGGAGGTGTGAAGGAACAAACTATTGACAAGAAGCAGTGGAAGCAGAGAGAAAGTTGAGCGGGTAGGCGAGTAAAAGTATTTTTTAGTCAGTCTCCAGAAGCGCAGTAGCCCGCACCACCTCCTAATGACACAGCTGAGTTCTCACGCCTGTGAACAGAGATGTAGCCGCCGGACCTCGGGTGCTTCTGCCGACAACACATGCCAATAAATCCAATCGAGATAAAGAAAGGCAGCACTCACCGATCCATCCGAGACAGGTATCTTTATTGTTACAGATTAAAAGTCTTCACGGCCGGGGGTACAGATTCAAAAGAGTGCGGCAAGCCTGACGACGGCCGTTTCGCACCCTCCTGGTGCTTCTACGGGTCAGTCTGACCCGTAGAAGCACCAGGAGGGTGCGAAACGGCCGTCATCAGGCTTGCCGCACTCTTTTGAATCTGTACCCCCGGCCGTGAAGACTTTTAATTTGTAACAATAAAGATACCTGTCTCGGATGGATCGGTGAGTGCTGCCTTTCTTTATCTCGATTGGATTTAAAAGTATTTTTTACTTTTGACATTTTAATATTGTCATGGTATAAGACTCAAAGCAAAATTGGATCTTAATCTGTGTTCAACCTGGCCTAGAGAGATAGTAATAGCACAATATATGAGTAATATGACCCGTCAAGGATGATAGAGACACCAAAGACAAAAAAGGGTAGAATTAACAAGAAATAATACATTTTATTTGTACAATAATAGTCTTGACATGCCTTGAGAAGTAGAGAAAATGGGATATAGAGAGAAAAACGACCAAAAACTAGATATAGAAGTGGATGGAAAAAAGTTTGATATCAGAGACACAAAGATCCCTCACGACAAGGAAATCTCCTGACAGAAATTGTAATGAACACCACTGCAAATGTCACATGCACAGTATTATTATTATTATTATTTATATAGCACCATTAATTCCATGGTGCTGTTCATGAGAAGGGGTTACATACAAATTACAGATATCACTTACAGTAAGCAAACTAACAATTACAGACTGATGCAGAGGGGCAAGGACCCTGCCCTTGCATGCCCTTGCGTGCTTACATTCTATAGGATAGTGGGAAGGAGACAATAGGATGAGGGTTGCAGGAGCTCCGGTGGTGAGGTGGTAGCTCCGGTGGTGGTGAGGAGGCAGTGGGGTCAGTGCAGGCTGTAGGCTTTCCTGAAGAGGTGGGATTTCAAGTTCCTTCTGAAGGATCCAAATGTGGTTGATAGTCGGACGTGTTGGGGCAAAGATTTCCAGAGGATGGGGGATATTCAGGAGAAGTCTTGGGTGAGGAGCGAATAAGTGTGGAGGAGAGAAGGAGGTCTTGGGAAGACTGGAGATTGCGTGAGGGAAGATATCGGGAGATTAGTTCAGAGATATATAGAGGAGACAGGTTATGGATGGCTTTGTAGGTCAGCATTAGTAGTTACTACGTATGTACTACAAATGAACAAAGACTAGATCAACTGCATGAAGGTACTGATTCCACAACTAGACAGAACAGGTAATGTGGAGACACGCACATGGGCTATGAACCCAAAGGCAATGTAGTGAATGGTAGCTAGATCAATAGATGAATGAAGTAGAGAAAAAGTGGATCAGATCCTATACACTAAGTGTTAGGTGTCGAGTTCCTGCCTCTGCACAGGGGGAATCTCAAACCATCTCCGCTGCGGTCTCCCATTCTTCTCCAGCCACAGTGGAGCCTGCTCAGTCGGTCTCAGTGTCTGGTGCAGGCTGATACTGGGCGAATGGTTACTACTGTTCTTCCAGGCTCTGCCTTTGTAGTCAGCACTGGTCAGCGGCGAGCAGGTCTTTCTGGGACGAAGTCCTGCTTTTCCCATACTGAGCATGTCCATGGACGACCTCCCATTGGAGGTCGGTGGTCACATGCTCAGGTCCTGTTGCGGCTCCTATTGGTCCATCTGGAAGGTCTTGTAGCACTGCCACTATAAAAGGTTTGCATAGCCGCTTGGCCATGCGCTAGTGTACATTTGAAAACATGTGTGTATTGATGAGTGCAAGTCATTCTTTAATCATCCCCTCCCTTGTGTATGACTGCTCGTGTAAGGTGGATGTCTACTATCTAGCACCCGGCTGGGCTATCAGCACAAAAACACATGAAACTGCGTCTAGTAGCTGTGACCGCCAGTGCGGGGCCGTGCGCTATTAGAGCACTTTCCTGACCTAAGTCTGGGTGGTTAGTGGCGTTCGCCAGAGTGGCACAGCACGCACTCTTGTGCATATAAGTTACTTTTTCAGTTACTCTGATACCCCAATTGTGGTGTCGAGCGCAAGAGGTCTACACGAACTCTAATCCTTTGTGTTGGGATAGAGTTCTGTGATTCCTTGCTTGCACTCTTTGTGCGGTACCGCGGCCCTGTGACACAACAGGGTTCACTTCCTTCATACAGGGTGAAGTTAACCTATGTGTGTATCCACATTGTACCGCCATATAGTCCGTCATTACTCAGCAGCAGGTTCCATCTCTGCACGGTGGACCCCGGGCTGCGAACGCACCTCATACCTTCTCTCAAAATCTCTTGCCCGCTCATGACACTTACACCTAAAGAACGTCTCTAGAATCCGACCTTTCTCACCATAGAAACAACAAAAACCCTATCTGTCGCCCTGATCCACTCCCGCCTGGACAACTGCAATGCTCTATTAATTGGCCTCCCCCTCACTCGACTTTCCCCTCTCCAGTCAATCCTTAATGCAGCAGCCAGGGTCGTCTATCTAGCTAATCGTTACTTAGATGCATCCGCTCTTCGCCAATCCTTACACTGGCTGCCCATTCATTACAGGATACAATTCAAAGTTCTTGTTCTCACCCACAATGCTCTTCACAGTGCAGCACCCCCTTACATCTCCTCCCTCATTTCTGTCTATCGGCCTAACCGACCTCTTCGCTCTGCAAATGACTTTCGACTAACCTCTGCACTAATCCGTACCTCCCACTCGCGACTACAAGACTTCTCCCGTGCTGCGCCAATCCTCTGGAATGCTCTACCCCAAGAAGTTAGGGCCATCCACAATTTGCATAGTTTTAGGCGCTCCCTCAAAACACATTTGTTCAGAGCGGCCTATCATGTTCCCTAATCAGTTATTTTGTTTGTGTGTAGCCCATTCACTACTTCCATCTATCCCCCACTTCCTGAAGATGGCTGGACCATCATTGTAAATACATTGTATATACACACCTGTGCTTTGTATTTCCCCACCTCGTTGTAGATTGTAAGCTCTCACGAGCAGGGTCGTCTTGTGTTGCTTTAATTATTGTATTGTTAACATTGTTACTTATGACTTGTGTTTGAAGCTGTTAAACTGTAAAGCGCTGCAGAATATGTTGGCGCTATATAAATAAAGATTGTTATTATTATTTGGTGCATTCCACTAGCCCTAACACTAAGTAAAAGGGGTCACAGGAATTAACTTTAGATATTGTGTAGATAATGGGAGGAGCACATGGGAGATCATGTCTAGAAATATCCAAGAGCATTATAGTGGCATGCAAAAGTTTGGCCACCTCTGGTCAAAAATACTGTTATTGCGAACAATTAAGCAAGTTGAAAATGAAAATATCTCTTAATAGCCTATGATTAAAGATGACACATTTACTTTGTATTTTTGGCCAAAAAAATTGTCATTTTTTACATTTTAAAAATTACTAAAAGGAAAATGGTCCGATCCAAAAGTTTGTGCACTCTGCATGGTTAGTACCTAGTAGCACCACCTTTTGAAAGTGTCACAGCTTGTAAATGCTTTTTGTAGCCAGACAAGAGTCTTTAAATTCTTGTTTGAGGGATTTTCTTCCATTCTACATGGGAAAATTCTTCCATTTCTGTGAGATTACTGGGTCGTCTTGCATGGACTGCTGTTAGGTCTCGAGTTCCCGCTTCTGCACAGGGGGAATCTCGAGCCATCTCCGCTGCGGTCTCCTATTCTTATCCAGCCGCAGTGGAGCCTGCTCAGCAGGGACATCGGTCCCAGCATCTTGCTCAGTCTCACTCTGTACAGAGAGTTACTGCTGCTTCTTCAGCTTCTGCCATTAAAGCCAGTGCTGGTCAGCAGCGAGCGGACTTCTCTGGGACTAAGTCCTTGTCTGCACACACTGAGCATGCCCAGGGCAAGATCTCCCGTTGGAGATCGAGGGTCATGTGCTCAGGCTCTGCAGCACATTCCATTGGTCCTCTTGGCAGGTCTTGGAAGGGCAAAGTTTCTGTGGCCACTTCCTGTGCTGCAGCTATATAAACTGCGCATGACCACACGGCCATGCGCTAGTGTACAATTGTTAATGTGTGTATGTTGTGAGTGCAAGTCGTCCTTGGATACCCCTACCCTATTGAATGTCTGTTCGCGGAAGGTGTATGGTTGCTATCTAGCGCCCGACTTAGCCTACTGCACGAATCACACATTACAGCGTCCAGTTGCTGTGACCGCCAGTACGGCGCCGTGCACTTCCTCTGTGCTTTCCTTACCCAAGCCTGGGTGGTTAGTGGCGTTCGTCAGTGCGGCACCGCATGCACTCTTGTGCCTTAATATTGTTATATAGTTTCCTTACACACCCAGTTGCGGTGTTGTGCCAGCAAGGGTCTAATCGGACTTCAATCCTAGTTGGGGTTGAGTTCGCTGACTACTTGCTCGCGCTCTATGTGCGGTACCGCGGTCCTGTGACGCAACAGGATCGCTTCCTTCACGCTGGGTGAAGTTTAACCCACGTGTGTATACTTATGAGTACCGCCATATAGTCCGTCATTACTTGGCAGCAGGTTCCATCTCTGCACGGTGGACCCCGGGCTGCGAACGCACCATACTCTATCTGTCTTATTATTTGGTGCGTTCCGCTAGCCCTAACATTACACTAGCGCCAGGGTCTGGCTAGTAATGACGGACAAACAGCAATCCTTGCGGTATATCCAGCAGATGGAGGGTAGGTTGGCGGCTCTTGAGAGCGCAACCTCAGCTGTGGATGTTACCGCAGTTGCTGTACAGGCTGCTAGCGTGGCTGCAGCAACCCTGTCCATTGCCACCCCTGCTCCGACATTTTCTCGCCTCCCGCTGCCAGAAAAATTTTCTGGTGATAGCAAATTTTGTAGGGGATTTGTGAGTCAGTGCTCTATTCACCTCGAGCTCCTGGCTGCACGTTTTCCCACAGAGCGGGCTAAGGTGGGATTTATAGTGTCTCTCTTGTCGGACAGGGCGTTGGAATGGGCTACGCCGCTGTGGGAGCATGGCGATCATGTGGTGCAGAGTGCTCCGCTGTTTCTGAGCACTCTGAAACAGGTCTTTTTAGGACCTCAAGTCACCCATGATACTGCGCTCCAACTGCTGGCATTAACTCAGGGTGAGTCCTTGGTCAGTCATTTTGCCGTCCAATTCCGCACTTTAGCTTCTGAGCTGGATTGGTCGGATAAAGCTCTTATCCCCATATTTTGGAGGGGCCTGGCTGACCACGTTAAAGACGCTCTGGCCACTAGGGAGGTTCCTGCCACACTGGAGGAGTTAATAACTGTCTCCACTCGAATTGAACTCCGTTTTAACGAGCGGAGGTTAGAACGAGCCCAGTGTAGGCAGAGGTTTCGGCTGGCTCCTACCTTCGCCAAACCTCTGGAATCTCCGGTACTGGTTCCTGAGTCACATGAGGCCAGGGAAGTGTCACAAGCAGGATCTAAGTCCCGGACCGCTTGTGCACTCAAGGTCTGTCATGTTTGCCAGCAGTCAGGATATCTAGCCACCAGATGTTCTCAGCGGTCGAGGAAACGTCAGCGTCTAGTGGTAGTAGGTGGAGGTACACTAGACACGGCGACGTTTGCCTCTAAATTGTCCTTTAAGGGGACAATTACTATAGGTTCATTCTCCCACTCGGTAGAGCTCTGCGTGGATTCTGGGGCGGAGGGCAATTTTATGTCTTGTGCCTTCGCCCAACGTCACGCAATACCCCTGGTTATGCTAGCTCAACCAGTAACGGTACGAATGGTGAATGGGTCGACACTGCCCTCACAGATAACACACCAGACCATCCCTTTTACTCTGTCCATGTCGCCATCTCATCAGGAGATTATATCTCTGCTCGTCATTCCTGAGGGAATTGATGAGGTCCTGTTGGGAATACCTTGGCTACGGTACCACTCTCCTCATATCGAGTGGTCCTCTGGCAGAATCCTGGGATGGGGCGAATCTTGTGGGGGTAGGTGTCAGAGGGAGTGCATTCAGGTTGCTACTACTGAGGTACCCGCAGATCTTTCCTCTCTCCCCAAGCAGTATTGGTCTTATGCAGACGTGTTCTCCAAAAAGGCGGCGGAGATCCTTCCGCCCCATCGCCCCTATGACTGTCCTATTGATCTCTTGCCTGGTGCTGAGCCTCCCCGGGGTCGAGTCTATCCGCTATCTCTCCCGGAGACGGAGGCAATGTCACAGTACATCCAGGAAAATCTGGCAAGAGGATTCATTAGGAAGTCAGTGTCACCTGCTGGGGCAGGGTTCTTCTTCGTGCAGAAGAAGAATGGGGAATTGCGTCCATGCATAGACTACAGGGGTCTTAATGCCATCACCGTTAAAAATAAGTATCCTTTGCCCTTGATATCTGAGCTCTTCGATAGGCTTCGGGGAGCAAGGGTATTTACTAAACTAGATCTGCGGGGTGCTTACAACCTGATTCGCATCCGTGAGGGGGACGAATGGAAGACGGCTTTTAACACCAGGGATGGGCACTATGAATATCTGGTGATGCCCTTCGGGCTCTGTAATGCCCCAGCTGTTTTCCAAGACTTTGTGAACGATATCTTCCGGGATATGCTTTCCACCTTGGTCGTAGTCTATCTGGATGATATTCTCATCTACTCTCCAGATATTGACTCCCACCGGAGAGATGTTTGCAAAGTCTTCGACCTCCTACGGGCAAACTCCCTCTATGCCAAGTTGGAGAAGTGTATGTTTGAGCAGGAGTCCTTACCTTTTCTGGGCTACATCATCTCTGCCCAGGGATTGGCTATGGATCCTGCCAAACTACAGGCTGTGATGGACTGGCAGGAACCCCATTCTCTTAAAGCGGTGCAGCGCTTTATGGGGTTCATTAATTATTATCGCAAGTTCATTCCGCACTTCTCAACTTTGGTAGCTCCCTTGGTTGCCCTCACCAAGAAGGGGGCGAATCCCAAATTGTGGTCTGAGGAGGTCTCCAAGGCCTTTAACTCTATAAAGTCACACTTCGCTAGCGCTCCCATCCTACATCGCCCCGATGTTGATAAGCCATTTATCATGGAGGTGGATGCCTCTTCTGTTGGTGCTGGAGCAGTCCTCTTCCAAAAGGATGCTCAAGGTCGGAAGCATCTCTGCTTCTTTTTCTCCAAGACTTTCTCACCAGCAGAGAGGAATTATTCCATCGGGGACAGGGAGTTGCTAGCCATGAAGTTGGCTTTCTCGGAGTGGAGACATCTCTTGGAGGGAGCACGTTTTCCCTTCCAAGTCTTCACAGACCATAAAAATTTGGTGTACCTGCAGACAGCCCAGCTTGAGAACTGTGGCCCCGGTTTCGCTAGAGTCTGTGCCCCCGGGCAAGACTTTTGTCCAGTTTGCGACCGGAGGTTCTCTCTTGGGCACACTCGTCCAGGGTGGGTGGACATTTTGGTACCAAAAGGACATCTGAGTTACTGGCGAGGACATACTGGTGGCCGCATATGGCTCGTGATGTCGCAGAGTATGTTCGGGCGTGTGTCTCTTGTGCCAAGAACAAGACTCCTCGGCAACGGCCAGCTGGTTTGCTTTATCCTCTGCCGGTGGCGGACAGGCCCTGGGAGATGGTCGGGATGGACTTTGTGGTGGGCTTACTCAAGTCTCGTAACTGCACCATTATCTGGGTGATCACCGACCATTTTTCCAAAATGGTGCACTTGGTGCCTCTTCCACGGCTACCTTCTGCACGGGCGTTGGCTGTCTTGTTCGCCCCGCTCCGACTTTTGCTCCTGGCGACTTGGTGTGGCTCTCCGCCCGTAACATCAGGCTGCGAGTTGAGTCCACTAAGTTTGCTCCTCGCTACTTGGGTCCCTTCAAGGTTCTCGAACGGGTTAATCCTGTGGTCTACCGTTTGGCTCTTCCTCCACGCTTGGGTATCACCGACACCTTTCATGTGTCCCTCTTGAAACCCGTGTACATGTCCCGGTTTTCCGAGTCATCTGCCGGGACATCGGGTTCGTCTACGGACGATTACGAGGTGAACGCTATTTTGGGGTGCAAGGTGGTACGCGGCAAAAAGTTCTATCTGGTGGATTGGAAGGGTTATGGCCCAGAGGACAGGTCATGGGAGCCTGCTGAAAACATTCAGTCCCCGCAGCTCATTGCTTCCTTCGAGCGTAGCGAGGCACAAGGAGGGGGGGCCCTAGGAGGGGGGGTAATGTTAGGTCTCGAGTTCCCGCTTCTGCACAGGGGGAATCTCGAGCCATCTCCGCTGCGGTCTCCCATTCTTATCCAGCCGCAGTGGAGCCTGCTCAGCAGGGACGTCGGTCCCAGCGTCTTGCTCACTCTCACTCTGTACAGAGAGTTACTGCTGCTTCTTCAGCTTCTGCCATTAAAGCCAGTGCTGGTCAGCAGCGAGCGGACTTCTCTGGGACTAAGTCCTTGTCTGCACACACTGAGCATGCCCAGGGAAAGATCTCCCGTTGGAGATCGAGGGTCATGTGCTCAGGCTCTGCAGCACATTCCATTGGTCCTCTTGGCAGGTCTTGGAAGGGCAAAGTTTCTGTGGCCACTTCCTGTGCTGCAGCTATATAACCTGCACATGACCGCACGGCCATGCGCTAGTGTACAATTGTTAATGTGCGTATGTTGTGAGTGCAAGTCATCCTTGGATACCCCTACCCTATTGAATGTCTGTTTGCGGAAGGTGTATGGTTGCTATCTAGCGCCCGACTTATCCTACTGCACGAATCACACATTACAGCGTCCAGTTGCTGTGACCGCCAGTACGGCGCCGTGCACTTCCTCTGTGCTTTCCTTACCCAAGCCTGGGTGGTTAGTGGCTTTCGTCAGTGCGGCACCGCATGCACTCTTGTGCCTTAATATTGTTATATAGTTTCCTTACACACCCAGTTGCAGTGTTGTGCCAGCAAGGGTCGTTGGGGTTGGGGTTGAGTTCGCTAACTACTTGCTCGCGCTCTATGTGCGGTACCGCGGTCCTGTGACGCAACAGGATCGCTTCCTTCACGCTGGGTGAAGTTTAACCCACGTGTGTATACTTATGAGTACCGCCATATAGTCCGTCATTACTTGGCAGCAGGTTCCATCTCTGCACAGTGGACCCCGGGCTGCGAACGCACCATACTCTATCTGTCTTATTATTTGGTGCGTTCCGCTAGCCCTAACACTGCTATTTTGATGTCTAGCCTAATATTTTCAATGATGTTCAATTCAGGGGACTGTAAGGGCCAGTGTAAAACCTTCAGCATGCTCCATTTGAGGTAGTCTATTATGAATTTTGATGTGTGTTTAGGATTATTATCCATTTGTAGAAGTCATCCTCTTTCAACTTCAGCTGTTTTACAGATGGTGCTATGTTTGCATCAGTTGAAATTTCATTGAATCCATTCTTCCCTTAACCCTCAAATGTTCCCCCTGCCATTGGTTGCAACACAACCCCAAAGCATGATTGATCCACCCCCATGAATAATGGTTGGTGAGATGTTCTTTTCCAGAAATTCTTTGCTCTTTTTTCTCCACACAAACCTTTTATCATTGTGGCCAAAGTGTTCCATTTTAACCTCATCGGTCCACAGAACTTGTTTCCAAAATACATCAGGCTTGTATAGATGTTCTTTTGCATACTTCTGACACTGAATTGTATGGTGAGGATGCAGGAAAGGTTTTCTTCTAATGACTCTTCCTTGAAGGCCATATTTGTGCAGGTGTCTCAGAACCGTAGAAAAATCTGCCACAACTCTAAGGCCATGTTCACACGATCCTTTTTTTCATGCGGAATTGCCGCGATTTTCCCGCTGCGGGTCCGCAGCTGTTTTCCATGCAGGGTACATTACATTGTACCCTATGGAAAACAGGAACTGCTGTGCCCACAATGCGGAAAATAAAAAAAAAAAGCCGCGCTGAATAGCTGCGGGAAAAAAGAAGTACCATGTCACTTCTTTTTTCGGAGCCGCAGCGGTTCTGCACCCATTGACCTCCATTGTGAGGTCAAACCCGCAGTAAAACCCGCAGATGAAAAAAATATCTGCGGGTTTTACTGCGGTTTGTGGTGCAGAACCGCTGCAGCAGGAAGTGCGGGGAAGCGGGCGGAAGTGCGTGGGCGGAGTGTGGCTGCCCCCCGTGCTCCGATCCCGCCCCCCGTGCTCCAATCCCACCGCCCCGTGCTCCGATGCCCCCCCAGTGCTCCGATGCCCCCCCCGTGCCCTAATCTCCCCCCCCTTATACTTACCCGGCGTCCCGGTGTCCGTCCGGCCGTCTTCTCCCTGGGCGCCGCCATCTTGCAAAATGGCGGGCGCATGCGCAGTGCGCCCGCCGAATCTGCCGGCCGGCAGATTCGTTCCAAAGTGCATTTTGATCACTGAGATATAATCTATCTCAGTGATCAAACTAAAAAAAATAGTAAATGACACCCCCCCCCTTTGTCACCCCCATAGGTAGGGACAATAAAAAAAAATTAAGAATTTTTTTTTTCCACTAAGGTTAGAATAGGGTTAGGGGTAGGGTTAGGGTTAGGAGTAGGGTTAGGGGTAGGGTTAGGGTTAGGGGTAGGGTTAGGGTTAGGGGTAGGGTTAGGGGTAGGGTTAGGGTATTTTCAGCCATTTTAACCCTAAAAAACTTTCTAGAAAACACACAGACTCTGCATAGAAAACTGCATAAAAAAAGGATCAAAAAAAGGATAAAAAAACGCATCAAAAAAGGACAAAAAAAGGACCAAAAAAAGGACCTGCGTTTTCTGCCAAGAGCTGCAGTTTTTTAAAAAACAGTCCTGAAAAAAAAAGGATGGAAATCAGGAACGTGTGAACATACCCTAAGTCTGATAAATCTTTCTGAAGGTCTTTTGCTGTCAAGTGGGTGTTCTGATTTGCCTCTCTTGCAATCTTACGAGGAGCTCACATTGAAAATATGCCTGGTCTTCCAGATGTTATCTTGACCTGCTCTGTTATTGTTAACTGCCATTTCTTAATTTCATTTCAAACTGTGGAAAGGGCAATTTGAAAACGCTTTGATATTTTCTTATGGCCTTCTCCTGCTTTGTGGGCCTCCACCATTTTTATTTTCAGAGTTCTAGGCAGCTGCTTAGAAGAACCCATGGCTGCAGTTTTTTGGCACAAGATTAGAGGAGGCTGTGTTTTTATAAAAACTGGGAAATTTGCATCACCTGGCCTTACCTTAGTTAATAATGATAGTGAACAATCCATAACCCAAACAGGCTAATTAAGGTCTGAAGCCTTGGTCAAAGTTATCTGAGCACACAAATCTCCAAGGGCACTCAACATTTTGCATCAACCCATTTTCCTTTTTGTAATTGCTAAAATGTAAAAAATGAATTTTATTTTTTGTGTCTAAAATACAAATGTCATCTTTACCTTTTGGCCTTTTAGAGATAATTTTATCTTCAACTTGCTTATCTATTCACAATAAAATTAATTTTGGCAAGGGGTGCCCAAACTTATACATGCCACTATATAAGAGACATTACATTTGGGCAGTATGACTTCTCTATGAATCGAATTTCCCAGTAAAATCGAACAGGTGAATTTCATTTTTAAACTTTTTTGGAACACAGAAAAACCTTTTTGTGAAGAACCTGGTGATTGTTAGAGCACATGAATTAGTTATTTGATTCAGAAGAGTTTCTCTTATCATGTTTGGAAACTTGTTCAGGATGGGGTAGGATCAGCAAACCTGAAATATAATTCTTAAGAAAGAACCGGCTTAAGGCAACATAAATGGATGAGCTTGGAATCTATTTTCTCTTGTAAGCTCAATAGTAATATTACTTGTCTAAGGTGTTGTTCGGCAGTATAATAGACATATTTCTAAGTTTGACATGTCATTTGGTGGAGGTACGTAAATTGCTTTTGCCAGTTGTAACTACATAACATTTTATGAATGATGTCATGTAATAACCATAAACATCAAGCGCTTTCCTTTAGATTTTATATGCTGGAGTATAATGAGGAATATGTTAAATTCAATTGGTCAAGAAAGCTGTGACTTTAAAGGGGATATCCAGGAATTTACAAGAAACAAAATGTTAGGAGTCGAGTTTCCTCTGCTGCACAGGGGGAATCTCGATCCGTGTCTGCTGCGGTCTCCCATTTGGTATCAGCCGCAGTGGGCTCTGCTCAGCGGAGACTTCGCTCCCAGCGTCTCGCTGGGGCTGATTCGGTGCATAGGGTCACTACTGCCTTTTCTGGCTTTCCTATGGTACCCTGCACTGATCTGCGGCGAGCGAGCCTCTCTGGGACTAAGTCCTTGTTTACTCACACTGAGCATGCCCAGGGCAGGGTCTCCCATTGGAGGTCGAGGGCCACATGTTCGGTCACATGCTCAGGTGCTGCAGTACATTCCATTGGTGCTTCTGGAAGGTCCTGAAAGGGCAAAACATGCTCAGGTACTGCAGCACTTTCCATTGATCCTTCTGGAAGGTCCTGAAAGGGCAAAAACTTCAGTAGCAGCTTCCTGTGCTGCAACTATATAAACTGCGCATGACCGCACGGCCATGCGCTAGTATCGTCTTTTGTTATATGCTTTGCGCCAATGTGGTCATGTGTTTGTATGTGTTCAGGGACCCGGCTGAAATAAGCCCCTAGAATGCTGGCACCTCCGGCGAGGAGATTGTGTATAAGTGTGTTCAGGGACCCGGCTAAAATGAGCCCCTAGAATGCTGGCTCCTCCGGCGAGGAGATTGAGTATGCTTGCATGACCACTCACTGCTCACATCTGGGTAGTTGGCCTGTGCCTCTGTGAAAGTCTAACAGGGCACAGAGCTCACCTCTCGTGGTTACTCTGTGAGGCTAACAGAGTTAGTATATACCGCCATATAGAGCCGCCATTATTTAGCAGCAGGTACTTTCCTGCACGGTGGATCCCGGGTTGCGAACGCACCAATTCCTTTTAATAAACAATATATGTGGTGCGTTCCGCCAACCCTAACAGTATACTAGCGCCAGGATCTGGCTAAGTAATGGCGGATGAACAGCGATTGCAGGGGTACATCCAGCTGCTGGAGGGCCGGTTGGCGTCTCTTGAGCGTGCAACCTCGGCGGTGGATGTTACCGCAATAGCTGTTCAGGCTGCTAGCGTGGCTGCAGCAGCTTTACCCACTGCCACCTCTGTTCCGACCCTATCTCACCTTCCTTTGCCTGAGAGATACTCTGGGGACAGTAAGTCCTGTAGGGGTTTCGTGAGCCAATGTGGTATACACCTCGAGCTTCTGGCTGCACGTTTCCCTACTGAGCGGGCAAAGGTGGGATTCATAATCTCTCTCCTGTCGGACAGAGCGTTGGAGTGGGCTACGCCGCTGTGGGAGCGCAACGATCATGTGGTGCGGAGTGTTTCTAGGTTTCTGGACACTCTGAAACAGGTCTTTTTAGGACCTCAAGTCACCCATGATACAGCGCTCCAACTGCTGGCTTTGACTCAGGGTTCAACCATGGTCAGCCATTTTGCTGTTCACTTCCGGACATTAGCGTCTGAGTTGGAATGGCCAGATAAAACCCTCATTCCCGTATTTTGGAGGGGGCTGGCTGACCATGTGAAGGACGCTTTGGCCACTAGGGAGATTCCCACCACACTGGAGGAGCTCATAGCCGTATCTACTCGTATTGACCTCCGTTTTAACGAGCGGAGGTTGGAGCGAGCCCAGTGTAGGCAGAGGTTTCGGCTGGCTCCCACCTTCGCCAAACCTTTGGAATCTCCAGTCCAGGCATCCGAGTCACATGAGGCCTTAGAGGTGACACGAGCGGGATCCAAGTCTCAGTCTGCCCGTGCACCTAAGGTCCGTCATGTTTGCCAGCAGTCAGGACACCTTGCCTCCAAGGGTCCTCAGCGGTCGGGGAAATGTCAGCGTCTAGTGGCAGTTGGAGGAGGTACACTAGACACGGCGACGTTTGCCTCAAAGTTGCCCTTCAAGGGGACAATTACCATAGGCCCATCCACTCTTATGGTCGAGCTATGCGTGGATTCTGGGGCAGAGGGTAACTTTATGTCTTCCGCTTTTGCCCAGCGTCACGCAATACCCTTGGTGATGCTCGCCAAGCCGGTAACCGTTCGAGTGGTAAATGGGTCAACACTACCTTCACAGATTACCCACCAAACCATTCCTTTCACGCTATCTGTGTCTCCATCACATCAGGAGATAATCTCCCTATTAGTCATTCCTGAGGGAATTGATGAGGTCCTGTTGGGGATACCATGGCTTCGCTACCATTCTCCTCATATTGAGTGGTCCTCTGGGAGAATTTTGGGTTGGAGTAAATCTTGCGAGGGTAGATGTCTGAGGGAGTGCGTTCAGGTTGCTACTACACAGGTACCCGCAGATCTTTCCTCTCTCCCCAAGCACTATTGGCCCTATGCAGACGTGTTCTCCAAAAGAGCTGCGGAGACCCTTCCGCCTCACCGCCCCTATGACTGTCCTATTGACCTCTTGCCTGGTGCTGAGCCTCCCCGGGGTCGAGTCTATCCGTTATCTCTCCCGGAGACGGAGGCAATGTCCCAGTACATCCAGGAGAATCTGGCAAGAGGATTCATTAGGAAGTCAGTGTCACCGGCAGGGGCAGGGTTCTTCTTCGTACAGAAGAAGACTGGAGACTTACGTCCATGCATAGACTACAGGGGTCTTAACGCCATCACCGTTAAGAACAAGTACCCACTACCCCTGATATCTGAGCTGTTTGATAGGCTACGGGGAGCGAGGGTATTTACAAAGTTAGATCAGCGGGGTGCTTACAACCTGATTCGCATCCGTGAGGGGGATGAATGGAAGACGGCTTTTAACACCAGGGATGGGCACTATGAATATCTGGTGATGCCCTTTGGGCTCTGTAATGCCCCAGCCGTTTTCCAAGACTTTGTGAACGACATCTTCCGGATATGCTCACCACCTCGGTCGTAGTCTATCTGGATGATATTCTCATCTTCTCTCCAGATAGATATTGACTCCCATCGGAGAGATGTTCGCAAAGTCTTCGACCTCTTACGGGCAAACTCCCTCTACGCCAAGTTGGAGAAGTGTGTGTTTGAGCAGGAGTCCTTGCCTTTCCTTGGTTATATCATCTCTGCCCAGGGTTTGGCTATGGATCCTGCCAAGCTACAGGCTGTAATGGACTGGCAAGAACCCCATTCTCTTAAAGCGGTGCAGCGCTTTATGGGGTTCATTAATTACTATCGCCAGTTCATTCCACACGTCTCAACTTTGGTAGCTCCCTTGGTTGCCCTCACCAAGAAGGGAGCAGATCCCAAGTTGTGGTCAGAGGAGGTCTCCAAAGCCTTTCTCTCGATCAAGTCACACTTCGCTAGCGCTCCCATCCTACATCGCCCCGATGTTGATAAGCCATTTATCTTGGAGGTGGATGCCTCATCCATTGGTGCTGGAGCAGTCCTTTTCCAAAAGGATGCTCAAGGTCGGAAGCATCCTTGCTTCTTCTTCTCCAAGACCTTCACACCAGCGGAGAGGAATTATTCCAGCGGGGACAGGGAGTTGCTGGCCATGAAGTTGGCTTTTTCGGAGTGGAGACATCTCTTGGAGGGAGCTCGCTTTCCCTTCCAAGTCTTCACTGACCACAAGAACTTGGTGTATCTGCAAACGGCCCAGCGACTGAATTCTCGCCAGGCTAGATGGTCCCTGTTCTTCTCCCGGTTCCATTTTACTCTTCATTTCCTCTCCGGGGAGAAGAACGTTCGTGCTGACGCTCTCTCCCGCTCCGTGGTGTCATCGGAGGAGGAGGAGCCTCGGCTTATTGTCCCTTCTGAGAGCCTGAGAACTGTAGCTCCGGTTTCGCTAGAGTCTGTGCCCCCGGGCAAGACTTTCGTACCAGCTAACTTGCGACCAGAGGTTCTCTCTTGGGCTCACTCCTCCAGAGTGGGTGGGCATTTTGGGACCAAGAGGACATCTGAGCTTCTGGCGAGAACATACTGGTGGCCGCATATGGCCCGAGATGTCAAGCACTATATTCAGGCGTGCGTTTCTTGCGCCCAGAATCGGTCTCCTCGGCAACGGCATGCTGGGTTGCTTTACCCTCTACCGGTGGCAGGCAGGCCCTGGGAGATGGTCGGGATGGACTTTGTGGTGGGTCTACCCAAGTCGCGTGGCTGCTCCATTATTTGGGTTGTCACCGACCACTTCTCCAAGATGGTGCATTTGGTGCCGCTTCCTCGGTTACCCTCAGCACGGGCCTTGGCGGTGTTGTTCATTAAACACGTTTTCCGTTTGCATGGTATGCCTGATAAGATTGTCAGCGATCGGGGTCCCCAGTTCGCATCTCGGTTTTGGAGAGAGCTCTGCCGTTTACTCAGCATAGAGTTAAACCTCTCCTCTGCATACCATCCCGAGACGAATGGGTTGGTGGAGAGAACCAACCAGACTCTGGTGACATATTTGCGACATTTCGTCTCTGCTAGGCAGGATGACTGGGCATCTTTGCTACCTTGGGCGGAATTCGCCCTGAACAACGCCGTAGCCGATTCCACTGGTCAAACTCCTTTTCTCCTTAATTTCGGCCAGCATCCACGTGTCCCTGTGCCCATGCCCGTGTCATCCACCGATTCTAGGGTGGCAGACTGGGCGATGGAGGCACGTGACATCTGGGACCGCACACAGGATGCCATCCGGGCCTCCAAGGAGAGAATGAGGGTTTCAGCTGATACACACCGGCGCCCCGCTCCGGTCTTTGCTCCTGGTGGCTTAGTGTGGCTCTCCGCCCATAACATCAGGCTGCGAGTTGAGTCCACTAAGTTTGCTCCTCGCTACATTGGCCCGTTTAAGGTTCTGGAACAGGTCAACCCTGTGGTCTACCGTTTGGCTATTCCTCCACGCCTTGGTATCACCGATACTTTCCACGTTTCCCTCTTAAAGCCCGTTCATTTGTCCCGGTTTTCCGAGTCATCTGCTGGGACATCGGGTTCATCCACGGATGAGTTTGAGGTGAATGCTATTGTGGGGTGCAAGGTGGTACGTGGCAAGAAATTTTATCTGGTGGACTGGAAGGGTCACAGTCCAGAGGATAGAACCTGGGAGCCTGTGGAGCACATTCGGGCTCCGCTGCTTATCGCAGCTTTTGAGCGTAGTGAGGCTCAAGGAGGGGGGGGGCCCTAGGAGGGGGGGGTAATGTTAGGAGTCGAGTTTCCTCTGCTGCACAGGGGGAATCTCGATCCGTGTCTGCTGCGGTCTCCCATTCGGTATCGGCCGCAGTGGGCTCTGCTCAGCGGAGACGTCGCTCCCAGCGTCTCGCTGGGGCTGATTCGGTGCATAGGGTCACTACTGCCTTTTCTGGCTTTCCTATGGTACCCTGCACTGATCTGCGGCGAGCGAGCCTCTCTGGGACTAAGTCCTTGTTTACTCACACTGAGCATGCCCAGGGCAGGGTCTCCCATTGGAGGTCAAGGGCCACATGTTCGGTCACATGCTCAGGTGCTGCAGTACATTCCATTGGTCTTTCTGGAAGGTCCTGAAAGGGCAAAACATGCTCAGGCACTGCAGCACTTTCCATTGGTCCTTCTGGAAGGTCCTGAAAGGGCAAAAACTTCAGTAGCAGCTTCCTGTGCTGCAACTATATAAACTGCGCATGACCGCACGGCCATGCGCTAGTATCGTCTTTTGCTATATGCTTTGCGCCAATGTGGTCATGTGTTTGTATGTGTTCAGGGACCCGGCTGAAATAAGCCCCTAGAATGCTGGCTCCTCCGGCGAGGAGATTGAGTATGCTTGCATGACCACTCACTGCTCACATCTGGGTAGTTGGCCTGTGCCTCTGTGAAAGTCTAACAGGGCACAGAGCTCACCTCTCGCGGTTACTCTGGAAGGCTAGCAGAGTTAGTATATACCGCCATATAGAGCCGCCATTATTTAGCAGCAGGTACTTTCCTGCACGGTGGATCCCGGGTTGCGAACGCACCAATTCTTTTTAATAAACAATATATTTGGTGCGTTCCGCCAACCCTAACACAAAATATGTGCCTAAGCACTGTCAGGTAATTGCAGCTTACTGTCTGTTGTGCACTGCGCTGTTTATCCCCGACACAGAGAGGTCACAGATACTCCTGCCAGGGATTTAGAAGCCTACGCTGATGTTACGTCCACAGAGCAGAGGCTTCTTTATCAGTCCTCTCTGTCAATGGGGCTGGGCTTCCAAGGTCATTCTGATTGAGAGCCAGATCCCCCAACTGCCTAATCAGAATGACCTCAGAAGTCCCACCCTATCATGTCAGTAGAGTGAGCTGAATCCCCTGCAGTAGTGCGCTATGACCACTCTGTGCCAGAATAGAATGACGCACAGCACAACAGGCAGGTAAGTTGCAATTATCTGCCCGTTAGGCTGGTTACACACTTGCGTTTGTCTGGTCTGCGCATGGCTGTGTACATCCTCCCTTAAGCTCCACCTACACTCTGCCTACTTCCGCATGCGTCCTGCATCATCCTGCGTACCTATCTCTAACATAGGGTATGAAGGGACATGCGTTGTATGCGGATGCATTTTGATGTGCTTGCCGACCGCATAGAAACGCAAATAGTTGCATTCCCGTGTGGTCAGTTGATGTTTGATCTCTGCAAGGAGAAACAATACTTCTTGGATAACAGTCAGACGCCTCACATACGGCCAAACCAGATCTCCCCTTTGCACTGACGAGGGGCAGTACCCCGAAACACAGTGTCTGCAAATTGAGATTCTGGTATGGTTATTATCCTAAGTCATGTGACATGCACATGTGCACAGACACAGAGATTATAATGGGTCTACATGTGTATGTGTCTCTGGTGAAAACTGTCACCACACATACTGGAGACAGGGATGTGTGAAAGAAGCCTTAATGAGAGTGAGCAAAGGGAGGAAAAACGGGTGACTTGTTAAATAATCTATTGTGATTGGTTGTTTCTGTATTATTAGCTGTGTATACTGGTGTTACCTGTAATTGTAATCCTGCCTCAGATGATAATCTGCCTACTGAAAACTCTTCTTGAAAGGGCAGGAAATATGACTCTAAAATAATCCTAGTGACCAGTGTGAAAGTTTCAAGACTACAAATTTTGTTTGTTAATAAAAAAAAACTGCAAAAAAGTTCTCGAATATACGTGTAACTCAAAATCCTGATTTACGCTATAGGTCATTTTCTGAGTACACATTCTTCTAAAAGACAATAATAACATTGGACCAAAATTAAAAGCTTGAAAGGGTGTCCAAATTTTAAAGGAGTATCCAGACATTGAGCCAACCACAAGAAGCCTGCAATTTTGACCTTCAACAATTAGTTGTAATTAGTGATGAGCGAACGTGCTCACCACTACTCGTTACTCACCCGAGTATCAGTGTACTCGCTGAGCATTTCCGGGATTATTCGGCGGTAACTGCTGTCTTCACCCACCATTTTTGGCGGACTTTAAAGACCCAATCACGCTACAGGTATTGTCTGCCAGGCCACGAAATGCCGCAGCCATCTTTGTTGTGGTCATGCAGTGATTGGCTTGGCCGCACAGCATCATCATGATTATAAGAGACCTGACACTGCCCTGCTCACCGCATTCTGCTCCAGATTCAGCGAGAGTAGGGAGAGCTGCTGCCAAGATAGGGTCAGAATCGTGCTTTTAATAGTTAGTGTAGGTCTGCAACTGTTAATTCCACAACTCCTGAGAAACCAACAGTCCTTTCTAGGGCTAATTCGTGGGTCCCAAGATTGCAGCGCTAGGTAGGCAGGGCACAGTATATGCACATCAGTGCAAGGCCTGCAGGCACTGTATGTGCGTGCATAGCTCCCACTGCATCCCTCCCAAAGCTCCATAACTGTCTACTGCTGCCTATTTACTATATACCTAGTTGCAGTTTTCATTTTTTTTTCTTTTTTCCAAAAATTCACCCCCCCCCCCCAAAAAAAAAAAAAATACAGTCTGTTATGTCAGACTGAGTCCTAGTGCATCTGTAGAAAAATCATAGTTTGTCAGGCATATGTAGTATATTTGTGTGTGCTAGCCTTGTTCCACTATTTTTTTTTTATGAATTCACCCAAAAGTAAAAAAAAAAATAATACAGTCTGTTATGTTAGGCTGAATCCTGGTGTTTTTTTTTTAATCGTATTTCCGCAGTAGCATAGTTTTGTATGGTAGCCTTGTGCCACTTTTTTATTTTATTTTAAATTCACCAAAAGACAAAAAAGGCCTCATATATCGTCATGCTCCAAGTTTGGGCATTTTAGGCTTGTTTTCCACTGTTTTTGCTGTCTGTGACTCTACTTAAGTACAGCACTATTTTGCAGACCCCCCCAAAAAATACAGGCCACATATTTGGCAGTGTGATATTTCCGTAACAGGTCTCATATATCTGCGTGATCCAAGCTTGGACATTCTAGGCCGGTTTACCACTTTTTTGCTGTCTGTTACTCTACTTATACTATATACAGCACTAAGGAAGCATATGCCTATTATAAAATTTCAAACAACTTTATTAAAGATTAACCAAATAATATGAAAAGGTTTCTTTTTTAAAAAAAAAATGAAGATACAAAAGAACTACCACCGAACAGGTTGTATACCCCAAAATATTAGATCAATGTCTCCATTAATAACCACTCAAATACTATATATGTAAGTTACATGTGTAGACCTAATAGTGTGAGGAGAAATACAGTGCATCCCCATGCCTATGATAATTGCCCTATACAGTACAATGATCAAATAAAGGGCATAGTGCATAGTGTATGGTGCTCATACAGGGGCTACCACAACATATATTGCACATTAATCGCAGTCAAAACAAATTCATAGGGCAGAAGCAGCTCCTAATATAACATTAGTAAAGGTCATCACAAGCGAAAGTAGGAGATCAGTTCACATTAGTAAGAGTGTGAAAAGGGTATACGAAAACATGGAAAAAACCCTAGAAGAAGCTGCACGCGAAACGCGCGTCGGGGGCCCACACTACCAGACTAGGTCGTATACCCTTTTCATACTGTATTTCATAAATATATTAAAAAAATACAGGCCACATATTTGGCAGTGTAATATTTCTGTGACAGGCCTCATACATCTGTGTGCTCCAAGTTTGGGCATTATAGGCCATTAGTCCAGTTTTTTCCAGTCTGTTACTCTACTTACATACAGCACTATTTTGCATTTAAAAAAATACAGGCCACATATTTGGCAGTGTGTATTTCTGTGACAGCCCTCACATATCTTCGTGCTCCAAGTTTGGGCATTTTAGGCCAATTTCAACTGTTTTTCCTGTCTGTGACTCCACTTATATTCAGCACTATTTTGCATTTAAAAAAATTCTACAACCCCCCCCCAAAAAAAAAAATTAAGAAAGTCTGTTATGTCAGACTGAGGCCTGTTGTATCTGTGGTAGAAAAGTTGTAGCTTGACAGGCATAAGTTTCATAGTTCTGTCTGCTAGCGTTGTTATTTTTTTTTTTAAACTATACAAAACCCTAAAAAAAGTTAATACAGTCTGTTATGTCAGGCTAAGTTCAGCTGTATCTGGTTTAGAAAAATCGTATTTCAGCAGGCATATGTAGCATAGTTATGTGTGCTAGCCTTGTGCCACTCTTTTTTGGGGGGTTTTAAATTCACCAAAAAGGCCCCAAAAAAATACAGTATGTTATGTCAGACTGATTCCTGGTGTATCTGTGTGGTAGCCTTGTGCCACTTTTTTTTTGTTTTAAATTCACCAAAAAACTAAAAAGGCCTCATAAATCTGCGTGCTCCAACTTTTGACATTTTAGGCCGGTTTTCCACTGTTTGCTGTCTGTGACTCTACTTATATTCAGCACTATTTTGCATTTAAAAAATACAGGCCACTTATTTGGCAGTGTGGTATTTCCGTGACAGGCCTCATATATCTGCGTGCTCCAAGTTTAGGCACTTTAGGCCGGTTTTCCACAGTTTTTGCTGTCTGTTACTCTACTTACATACAGCACTATTTTGCATAAAAAAAAAAAATACAGGCCACATATGGAACAGTGTGATATTTCTTGAAAAATACTTCTCTTTCAAGTTGTTATGGCTGCTTCATGACTGTCTTAAATGCTCCAACTACTACTACCACCATCATCTTTTGCCTAGAGGCAGTCACTGCGCACATAGAAAATCTGAGGAGCAGAGTGTGAATGCTTGGGTGATGTTGTACTCTGTCTCTGTATTATGAAGGCATTTCCTCCCACCAATAAAAGCGGTACTGCCATAAAGTGAGGAGCCATGTACCAAATGACCGCCAGAGAGCGAGGCACCGTGCGTTCCATGAACGTGAGTACAGAGCATGTGCGCAGTAGAGAGAGACAGTTCATTGCCCTTTAGACAGACGTGTGTCTTTGGCAGCATATTTTTGACAGGCACTTTTTAGACTGAGTCTAACATGCGCATCTGTTACACAGATCTTCTTATGGGCATGAAACACATTCTGGTAATTGGTGGTGGCTACACAACTAATCATTATAGGCTGTATCCTGGATCTCATACCTCCCAAAGCCACCCTTGTTATTAATCATTACGTTCCCATTCCTGCCATCACCATGCACCTTTTGCTGATCACTTCATCCAACGATTTGTCCGCCATATTTTTAGTAAAAACCTGCACCTTCCTAGCAGCCACTGTGTAGGAAACCACTTTACAGTTTTGCAAGGTGTATATGATGCCGGTTAACAAATTTTTTTAAAAAAATTAACCCCCCATGGGGAAATGTTTGACAGCCCATGCACTTAGTGTATGGGCATTACAAGTGTAGGAGACCCGCTCCTTTAAATTGTGAATAGGTTTTAATGAGGCCTTTCACCACCTCTCATCCTTCTCCACCACTAGATCACCAGGTTCACGTGTTCCGTGCTGCCACAGACAGTCAAGTCTTGGGCAAGGGTGTCTATGATCCCCATGAAATATTTTTTTAAAAATTAACCCCCCATGAGCAAATGCTTGTCAGGCCATGCACTCCATTACAAGTCTCAGAAACCCACACCCCTACATTGGGCCTACTTCTTAACTCATTTTCCTGCAATGTCTCTTCCTTATCTCCGACTACATGACCTGGGTGAATGTGTTCTGTACTGATATAGGCCAGTGAATGTTGGGAAAGAGGGGCTGTGATGGCAATAGTATATTTTTAAAAAAGGTACCCCCTTTGGAGAATTGTTTGTCAGCTCATGCCCTCCATTGCAAGTCTCAGAGACCCACACCCCTACATTGGGCCTACTTCTTAATTCTGTCTCCTGCAATGTCTCTTCCTTACCTGCCACTAGAACACCAGGGTTAATGTGCTCTGTACTGTTATAGGCCACTGAATTTTGGGCAAGGGGGTTGTGATAGCACTAGTTTATTTATTAAAAAAGATACCTCCATTGGGGAATTGTTTGTCAGCTCATGCACTCTATTACGAGTATCAGAGACCCACACCCCTACATTGGGCCTACTCCTTAACTTAGTTTCCTGCAATGTCTCTTCCTTTTCTCCGACGAGATGACCTGGGTGAACGTGTTCTGCACTGATATAGGCCACAGAATTTTAAGCAAGGGGGGCTGTGATGGTAAAAGTATATTTTTAAAAAGGTACCCCCCATTGGTGAAACCACATCCTTGTTGGCAAAGACTTCATAACATTTGTGTACCTTAAAGAGCTCACTTGAAAAGCTCCTTTTTGTGTTGCCTGGTTGCTCACATTGGACATAATATACGTCATATAAATTTGATAAAGCGATGCTGTTAGTTTTGCTCAGTTGTTCATTACAAATATTTCTTTGTCCACTAGATTAGTTTCTCTCCTTGAGAGCCATAGCTTTGGCTGCATCAAATGTACAAATGGCGAATATACAAATGGCGTTTTGGAATCTAGATTAAAATACTGTATAGTGAATAAATTCAGACAATCACATATCTGCATTTCTTGTAAAACATTTCCAGATGTGACAGACAATGCTCATAGTGACACAATCTTGAGAAATATTTGTTTATTCACTTCACAAACAGTTCTAAACCTCTATATGTTTGTTGTTTGACATTGTAAAACATTAAGGTTTACTGAAACTCTGCCTGTGGTGGTTTGATCTAAATCCTTGTGGCTTTTATAATCTAGGGGTTTATGGCCCCTCATCTGATGACTCCATGATATCTCAGTTTCATACAACCTTGAAAGCTGGCCACTTGAAGGGCTGGGTGAAACTAGAGTTACTACATAGTGTAAATCACTATATAAGACCAGAAAAACATGACTAAGACAGATTCCAAAACTGGGGTACCCGTACATGTACAGTGTGCTCATACCTGCATAATTGGGGACGCCCATGCAGTGTAGGTAATCTCCCAGGGGTTCTCTGTCTTAGTGTTGCTTCTCTGATATTCCAGATGGATGATGTTTAAAAGCCTCTTGTTGATGATATAAGTATACTGTATGTAGTTAATCTTTTTATATATAAGTAATCATTATATGTATTTAATCCTTATATGTACTTATTATCCTTTCTATGTTAAGTACATATACAAAAGTGTACACACTCATACTATTCAAACATACTATTCCTTGAATTTTGTACTTTGCAATAAAATTGCTTGTACTGCAAGCATTAGCCTTCTTTAAAGCCGTATCTGAACCTTAGTGTTAAAAACATGGCATATAAAATTGCCAAATTCTCCTGTAAATAATTCTGCAAAGAGGGAACTATCATACCATTAAAAAATACAAGTGGATTTTCATGGGCCCATCCAGTAAGTGGGTTCAAAGGCGTAATGGGGTGCATATGACTGTAATCTTATAATCTTTATTTTTATATAGTGCTAACATATTCCGCAGCGCTTTACAGTTTGCACACATTATCGACTATGCAGCAGGGCTGGCCTTGCTGCCAATGTGTAAAACAAAGGAGTACGGGAGTACAAAATGCATATTGTGAAGTGGATTTTCATGGGCCCATCCAGTATGTGGGTTCCAAGGTGTAATATGGTTCATATGACTGACTATGCAGCAGGGCTGGCCTTCCTGCCAATGTGTAAAACAAAGGAGTACGGGCATACAAAATGAATATTGTGGAGTGGATTTTCATGGGCCCATCCAGTATGTGGGTTTCAAGGCATAATGGGGTGCATATGACTATGCAGCAGGGCTGGCCTTGCTGACAATGTGTAAAATAAAGGAGTACGGGAGTACAAAATGAATATTGTGAAGTTAACCCCTTTACCCCCAAGATTGGCTTGCACGTCAATGACCAGGCCAATTTTTACAATTCTGACCACTGTCCCTTTATGAGGTTATAACTCTGGAACGCTTCAACGGATCCTGGTGATTCTGACACTGTTTTCTCATGACATATAGTACTTCATGATAGTGGTAAAATTTCTTTGATATTACCTGCGTTTATTTGTGAAAAAAAACGGAAATTTGGCGAAAATTTTGAACATTTCGCAATTTTCCAACTTTGAATTTTTATGCAATTAAATCACACAGATATGTCACACAAAATACTTAATATGTAACATTTTCCACATGTTTACTTTACATCAGCACAATTTTGGAACCAAATTTTTTTTTCTTAGGGCGCTATAAGGGTTAAAAGTTGACCAGCAATTTCTCATTTTTACAACACCATTTTTTTTAGGGACCACATCTTATTTGAAGTCATTTTGAGGGGTCTATATGATAGAAAATACCCAAGTGTGACACCATTCTAAAAACTGCAAATCTCATTGTGCTCAAAACCACATTCAAGAAGTTTATTAACCCTTCAGGTGTTTCACAGGAATTTTTAGAATGTTTAAATAAAAATGAACATTTAACTTTTTTTCACAAAAAATTTAATTCAGCTCCAATTTGTTTTATTTTACCAAGGGTAACAGGAGAAAATGGACCGCAAAAGTTGTTGTACAATTTGTCCTGAGTACGCCGATACCCCATATGTGGGGGTAAACCACTGTTTGGGCGCATGACAGAGCTCGGAAGCGAAGGAGGGCAATTTGACTTTTCAATGCAAAATTGTCAGGGATTGGAGAGCCACTGATGTGCCTAAACATTTAAACCCCCCACAATTGACACCATTTTGGAAAGTAGACCCCCTAAGGAACTTATCTAGAGGTGTGGTGAGCACTTTGACCCACCAAGTGCTTCACAGAAGTTTATAATGCAGAACCGTAAAAATAAAAAATCATATTTTTTCACAAAAAATCATCTTTTTGCCCTCAATTTTTTATTTTCCCAAGGGTAAGAGAAGAAATTGGACCCCAAAAGGTGTTGTACAATTTGTCCTGAGTACGCTGATACCCCATAAGTGGGGGTAAACCACTGTTTGGGCACATGGGAGAGCTTGGAAGGGAAGGAGTGCCGTTTGGAATGCAGACTTAGATGGAATGGTCTGCAGGTGTCACATTGCGTTTGCAGAGCCCCTAATGTACCTAAACAGTAGAAACCCCCCACAAGTGACACCATTTTGGAAAGTAGACCCCCTAAGGAACTCATCTAGATGTGTTGTGAGAGCTTTGAACCCCCAAATGTTTCACTACAGTTTATAACGCAGAGCCGTGAAAATAAAAAATATTTTTTTTTCCACAAAAATTATTTTTTAGCCCCCAGTTTTGTATTTTTCCAAGAGTAACAGGAGAAATTGGACCCTAAATGTTGTTGTCCAATTTGTCCTGAGTACGCTGATGCCCGATATGTGGGGATGAACCACCATTTGAGCACATGGCAGAGCTCGGAAGGGAAGGAGCATCATTTGGAAGGCATACTTAGATGGATTGGTCTTCAGGCGTCACATTGATTTTGCAGAGCCCTAATGTACCTAAACAGTAGAAACCCCCCACAATTGACACCATTTTGGAAAGTAGACCCCCTAAGGAACTCATCTAGATGTGTTGTGAGAACTTTGAACCCCCAAGTGTTTCACTACAGTTTATAACGCAGAGCCGTGAAAATAAAAAAAAAGATTTCCCCCCCAAATTATTTTTTAGCCCGCAGTTTTGTATTTTTCCAAGGGTAACAGGAGAAATTGGACCCTAAATGTTGTTGTCCAATTTGTCCTGAGTACGCTGATACCCGATATGTAGGGGAGGGACCACCGTTTGAGCGCATGGCAGAGCTCAGAAGAGAAGGAGCATCATTTGGAATGCAGACTTAGATGGATTGGTCTGCAGGCGTCACATTGCGTTTGCAGAGCCCCTAATGTACCTATACAGTAGAAACCCCCACAAGTGACACCATTTTGGAAAGTAGACCCCCTAAGGAACTCATCTAGATGTGTTGTGAAAGCTTTGAACTACCAAGTGTTTCACTACAGTTTATAACGCAGAGCCGTGCAAATAAAAAATATTATTTTTTCCACAAAAATTATTTTTTATCCCCCAGTTTTGTATTTTTCCAAGGGTAACAGGAGAAATTGGACCCTAAATGTTGTTGTCCAATTTGTCCTGAGTACGCTGATACCCGATATGTGGGGGGAACCACCGTTTGAGCGCATGGCAGAGCTTGGAAGGGAAGGAGCATCATTTGGAATGCAGACTTAGATGGATTGGTCTGCAGGCGTCACATTGCGTTTGCAGAGCCCCTAATGTACCTAAACAGTATAAACCCCCCACAAGTGACCCTATATTGGAAACTAGACCCCCCCAAGGAACGTATCTAGATGTGTTGTGAGAACTTTGAACCCCCCAGTGTTTGTTAGGACTGGCAGAACGCACCAAGTATAAGGTGAAATAATATTGGTGCGTTCGCAGTCCGGGGTCCACCATTTTGGAAAGTAGACCCCCTAAGGCACTTATCTGGATGTGTGGTGAGAACTTTGACCCACCAAGGGCTTCACAGAAGTTTATAATGCAGAGCCGTAAAAATAATACAAAACATTTTTCCCACAAAAATGGATTTTTTAGCCCCCAATTTTGTATTTTCCCGAGGGTAACAGGAGAAATTGGACCCCAAAAGTTGTTGTCCAATTTGTCCTGAGTACGCTGATACCCCATATGTGGGGGGAACCACCGTTTGGGCACATGGGAGGGCTCGGAAGGGAAGGAGCGCCATTTGGAATGCAGACTTAGATGGAATGGTCTGCAGGTATCACATTGCATTTGCAGAGCCCCTAATGTACCTAAACAGTAGAAACCCCCCACAAATGACACCATTTTGGAAAGCAGACCCCCTATGGAACTCATCTAGATGTGTTGTGAGAGCTTTGAACCCCCAAGTGTTTCACTACAGTTTATAACGCAGAGCCGTGCAAATAAAAAAAAAAATTTTCCCACAAAAATTATTTTTTAGCCCCCAGTTTTGTATTTTTCCAAGGGTAATAGGAGAAATTGGACCGTAAATGTTGTCCAATTTGTCCTGAGTACCCTGATGCCCAATAAGTGGGGGGAACTACCGTTTGATCGCATGGCAGAGCTCGGAAGAGAAGGAGCATCATTTGGAATGCAGACTTAGATGGATTGGTCTGCAGGCGTCACATTGCGTTTGCAGAGCCCCCAATGTACCTAAACAGTAGAAACCCCCCACAAGTGACACCATTTGGAAAGTAGACCCCCTAAGGAATTCATCTAGATGTGTTGTGAGAGCTTTGAACCCCCAAATGTTTCACTACAGTTTATAACGCAGAGTCGTGCAAATAAAAATATTTTTTTTTCCACAAAAATTATTTTTTAGCCCCCAGTTTTGTATTTTCCCAAAGGTAACAGGAGAAATTTGACGCTAAATGTTGTTGTCCAATTTGTCCTGAATACGCTGATACCTGATATGTGGGGGGGAACCACCGTTTGAGCGCATGGCAGAGCTTGGAAGGGAAGGAGCATCATTTGGAATGCAGACTTAGATGGATTGGTCTGCAGGCGTCACATTGCGTTTGCAGAGCCCCCAATGTACCTAAACAGTAGAAACCCCCACAAGTGACCCCATATTGGAAACTAGACCCCCCAAGGAATGTATCTAGATGTGTTGTGACATTTTGGACCCCCAGTGTTTGTTAGGATTGGCGGAACGCACCAAGTATAAGGTGAAATAATATTGGTGCTTTCGCAGTCCGGGGTCCACCGTGCAGGTGAAAACCTGCTGCTAGTAAATGGCAGCGCTATATGGCGGTGGAAGCGAACCCTGCAAAGCCACAGGTCCGCAATACTGCACTAATGAGTGCAAGCAAGGAGTCAGCGAACTCAATCCCAAGACTCAGGGTTGAAGTCCGTTCAGACTACTTGCGCACAACACCGCAACTGGGTGTGTTAGGTATAGTTAGAGCACCGAAGTGCAAACTCTGCCGTGCTGGCAGACACCACTAAGCACCCGGACGTGGGTTAGGATGCGCACTACAGGCGCGTGGCGCCGCACTGGCGGTCACAGCAATAGATGCTGATTCGTGTGTAACACGTTGAGAGGTTAGTCGGGCGCTAGATAGCAGCCATACGCCTTACGCGAACAGTCATACAATAGGGTAGGGGTATTTAATGAACGACTTGCACTCACAACAAACACACGTATACAACTGTACACTAGTGCATGGCCGTGCGGTCATGCGAAGCTTATATAGCTGCAGCACGTTCAGGACCTTCCAATAAAGGACCAATGGGAAGCTGCCACAGAAGTTAACACCTTCAGGACCTCCCAGGAGGACCAATGGGAACCGCTGCAGCATCTGAGCATGTGACCCTCGATCTCCAATGGGAGATCTCACCCTGGGCATGCTCAGAAGGGAAAAAGCAGGACTTAGTCCTAAAAGCATCCGCTCGCTGCTGCCCAGCACTGGCTTTAATGGCAAAAGCTGGAAAAACAACAGCAAGCCTAAGCACAGAGTGAGACTGAGCCAGACGCAAGGACCGACGTCTCCGCTGAGCAGGTTCCACTGCGGCAGGAGAAGAATTGGAGCCCGCAGCAGAAACGGCCCAAGATTCCCCCTGTGCAGAAGCGGGAACTCGACCCCTAACAGTGTTTCACTACAGTTTATAACGCAGAGCCGTGAACATAAAAAAAAAAATTTCCCCAAAATATTATTTTTTAGCCCGCAGTTTTGTATTTTTCCAAGGGTAACAGGAAAAAATGGACCCTAAATGTTGTTGTCCAATATGTCCTGAGTACGCTGATACACGATATGTGGGGGGGAACCACCGTTTGAGTACATGGCAGATCTCGGAAGAGAAGGAGCATAATTTGGAATGCAGACTTAGATGGATTGGTCTGCAGGCGTCACATTGTGTTTGCAGAGCCCCTAATGTACCTAAACAGTAGAAACCCCCCAAAAGTGACCCCATATTAGAAACTAGACCCCTCAAGGAACTTATCTAGATGTGTTGTGAGAATTTTGAACCCCCAAGTGTTTCACTACAGTTTATAACACAGAGCCGTGAAAATAAAAAATCTTTTTTTTCCCACAAAAATTATTTTTTAGCCCCCAGTTTTGCATTTTCCCAAGGGTAACAGGAGAAATTGGACCCTAACAGTTGTTGTCCAATTTGTCCTGAGCACGCTGATACCCCATATGTTGGGGTAAACCCCTGTTTGGGCACACAGGAGAGCTTGGAAGGAAAGGAGCACTGTTTTACTTTTTCAACGCAGAATTGGCTGGTATTGAGATCGGACGCCATGTTGCGTTTGGAGAGCCCCTGTGTTAGGAGTCGAGTTTCCTCTGCTGCACAGGGGGAATCTCGATCCGTCTCCGCTGCGGTCTCCCATTCTCCTCCAGCCGCAGTGGAGTCTGCTCAGCAGGGACGTCGATCCCAGCGTCTCGCTCAGTCTGACTCTGTGCAAAGAGTTGCTGCTGCTTCTCCAGTCTCTGCCATTAAAGTCAGTGCTGGTCAGCAGCGAGCGGACTTCTCTGGGACTAAGTCCTTGTCTGCACGTACTGAGCATGCCCAGGGTAAGATCTCCCGTTGGAGATCGAGGGTCATGTGCTCAGGCTCTGCAGCACATTCCATTGGTCCTCTTGGCAGGTCTTGGAAGGGCAAAAGTGCTGTAGCCACTTCCTGTGCTGCAACTATATGAACTGCGCATGACCGCACGGCCATGCGCTAGTATTGTCTTGTAAATATGTGTGTGTGTTGTGAGTGAAAGTCGCTCTTTAAATAACCCTCCCTATTGAATGTCTGTTCGCGGAAGGTGTATGTTTGCTATCTAGCGCCCGACTTATCCAACAGCACGAAACACACATTACAGCGTCCTCTTGCTGTGTCCGCCTGTACGGCGCCGTGCGCTTGCCTTGCGCTTTCCATACCCAAGCCAGTGTGGTTGGTGGCGTCCGTCAGTGCGGCATTGCTCGCACTCCTGTGCATTTATATATTCATACTTTGTTTCCTTACACACCCAGTTGTGGTGTAGTGCCAGCGAGGGTCTAATCGGACTTCAATCCCAGTTGGGGTTAAGTACGCTGACTACTCTTTCGCGCTTTAGGTGCGGTGCCGCGATCCTGTGACGCAGCAGGATTGCTCCCTTCATGCTGGGTGAGGTTGAACCCACGTGTATATACTTTAGTGTACCGCCATATAGTCTGTATTTACTAGCAGCAGGTTTTCACCTGCACGGTGGACCCCGGACTGCGAACGCATCTATATCACCTTTCTTGGTGCGTTCCGCCAGTCCTAACAGAATACTAGCGCCAGGGTCTGGCTAGTAAATGATGGACGATCAGCGTTCACAGCGGTACATCCAGCAGCTGGAGGGAAGGTTGGCGGCTCTTGAGCGTTCAACTTCAGCTGTGGATGTCACTGCTGTCGCTGTTCAGGCTGCTAGTGTTGCTGCAGCCACCTTGTCCACTGCCGCTCCTGTCCCGACTCTAACTCGCCTCCCGCTTCTAGAGAAATTCTCTGGTGACAGTAAGTCTTGTAGGGGTTTCGTGAGTCAGTGCTCTATCCATCTCGAGCTTCTGGCCTCTCGTTTCCCTACAGAGCGGGCTATGGTGGGATTTATAGTGTCTCTTCTGTCGGACAGAGCGTTGCAGTGGACTACGCCGCTATGGGAGCGTAGCGATCATGTGGTGCAGAGTGCTCCGTTGTTTCTGAGCACTCTGAAACAGGTCTTTTTAGGACCTCGTGTCACCCATGATACGGCGCTCCAATTGTTGGCATTGACTCAGGGCTCGTCCTTGGTCAGTCATTTTGCCGTCCACTTCCGCACCTTAGCATCTGAGCTGGAGTGGTCGGATAAAGCCCTCATTCCTATATTTTGGAGGGGGCTGGCTGACCACGTTAAGGACGCCCTGGCCACTAGGGAGATTCCCGCCACACTGGAGGAATAAATTACTCTATCCACTCGTATTGATCTCCGTTTTCACGAGCGGAGGTTAGAGCGAGCCCAGTGTAGGCAGAGGTTTCGGCTGGCTCCCACCTTCGCCAAACCTTTGGAATCTCCAGACCAGGCTCCTGAGCCCCATGAGCCTGTGGTAGAGTCTCGAGCAGGATCTAAGTCTCGGACCGCTCGTGCACTCCAGATTTGTCATCTTTGCCAACAGTCTGGACATCTTGCCTCCAGATGTCTCCAGCGGTCGAGGAAACGTCAGCGTCTAGTGGTAGTTGGTGGAGGTGCACTAGACACGGCGACGTTTGCCTCCAAATTGTCGTTTAAGGGGACAATAACATTGGGCTCATCCTCTCACTCGGTGGAACTCTGCGTGGATTCTGGAGCGGAGGGCAATTTTATGTCTTCAGCCTTCGCCCAACGTCACGCAATTCCTCTGGTCATGCTATCTCAACCAGTAACGGTACGAGTGGTGAATGGGTCGACACTGCCCACACAGATTACACATCAAACTATTCCTTTTACTCTGTCCATGTCACCATCTCATCAGGAGATTATATCTCTACTCGTCATTCCTGAGGGAATTGATGAGGTTCTCTTGGGGATACCTTGGTTACGGTACCACTCTCCTCACATCGAGTGGTCCTCAGGCAGAATTCTGGGATGGGGTGAATCTTGTGGGAACAGGTGTCATCGAGAGTGCGTTCAGGTTACTACTACAGAGGTACCCGCAGATCTCTCCTCTCTCCCCAAGCAATATTGGTCTTATGCAGACGTATTCTCCAAAAAGGCAGCGGAGACTCTTCCGCCCCATCGCCCCTATGACTGTCCTATTGATCTCTTGCCTGGTGCTGAGCCTCCCCGGGGTCGAGTCTATCCATTATCTCTCCCGGAAACGGAGGCAATGTCTCAGTACATACAAAAGAATCTGGCAAGAGGGTTCATCAGGAAGTCAGTGTCACCTGCTGGGGCAGGGTTCTTTTTCGTGCAGAAGAAGAATGGAGAACTACGTCCATGCATAGACTACAGGGGTCTTAATGCTATCACAGTTAAGAACAAGTACCCTTTGCCGTTGATATCTGAGCTTTTCGATAGGCTTCGGGGAGCTAGAGTGTTTACTAAACTAGATCTGCGGGGTGCTTATAACCTGATTCGCATCCGTGAGGGGGACGAGTGGAAAATGGCATTTAACACCAGAGATGGGCACTATGAGTATCTGGTGATGCCCTTCGGGCTCTGTAATGCACCTGCTGTTTTCCAAGACTTTGTCAACGACATCTTCCGGGATATGCTTTCCACCTCGGTTGTAGTCTATCTGGATGATATTCTCATCTTTTCTCCAGATATTGACTCCCACCGGAGAGATGTTGGCAGAGTCTTCGACCTCCTACGGGCAAACTCTCTTTATGCAAAGTTGGAGAAGTGTGTGTTTGAGCAGGAGTCCTTACCTTTCCTGGGCTATATCATCTCCGCCCAGGGATTGGCTATGGATCCTGCCAAACTACAGGCTGTGATGGACTGGCAAGAGCCCCATTCTCTTAAAGCGGTGCAGCGCTTTATGGGGTTCATAAACTATTACCGCCAGTTCATTCCCCACTTCTCAACTCTGGGTGCTCCCTTGGTAGCCCTCACCAAGAAGGGAGCGAATCCCAAATTGTGGTCGGAAGAGGTCTCCAAGGCCTTCACTTCTATTAAGTCCCACTTTGCTAGCACTCCCATCTTACATCGTCCCGATGTGGATAAGCCATTCCTACTGGAGGTGGATGCCTCGTCCGTTGGTGCTAGAGCAGTCCGCTACCAAAAGGATGCTCAAGGTCGGAAGCATCCATGCTTCTTCTTCTCCAAGACCTTCACGCCAGCGGAGAGGAACTACTCCATCGAGGACAGGGAGTTGCTAGCAATGAAGTTGGCCTTTTCGGAGTGGAGACACCTTCTGGAAGGTGCGCGGTTTCCCTTCCAAGTTTACACGGACCACAAAAATTTGGTCTATTTGCAGACAGCCCAGCGGCTAAATTCTCGCCAGGCCAGATGGTCCCTGTTCTTCTCCCATTTCCACTTTTCCCTTCATTATCTCGCCAGGGAGAAGAATATCCGTGCTGACGCTCTCTCTCGCTCCCTTATGTCAACTGAGGAGGAGGAAGAGGAGCCTCGGCTTATTGTCCCTTCCGAGAGCCTGAGAACCGTGGCGCCGGTTTCGCTAGAGTCTGTGCCTCCGGGCAAGACTTTTGTGCCCATTAATTTGCGACCGGAGGTTCTCTCTTGGGCTCATTCGTCCAGGGTGGGTGGACACTTTGGGACAAAGAGGACATCTGAGCTACTGGCGAGGACGTACTGGTGGCCGCATATGGTCCGGGATGTCAGGAATTATGTTCTGGCGTGTGTCTCCTGCGCCAAAAATAAATTTCCGCGTCAAACGCCAGCTGGTTTGCTCTATCCCTTGCCGGTGGCAGATAGGCCCTGGGAGATGGTCGGGATGGACTTTGTTGTGGGTTTGCCCAAGTCTCACGGCTGTACCATCATTTGGGTCATCACCGATCATTTCTCAAAAATGGTGCATTTGGTGCCGCTGCCGCAGTTACCTTCTGCACGGGCCTTGGCAGCGTTCTTCATTAGACATATCTTCCGCCTGCATGGTATGCCAGACAAAATTGTCAGTGACCGGGGTCCCCAGTTTGCGTCTCGGTTCTGGAGAGAGCTCTGTCGTCTTCTCAGTATTGAGTTGAATCTCTCTTCCGCTTATCATCCCGAGACGAATGGGTTGGTAGAGAGGGCCAACCAGACCTTGGTCACATACCTGCGACATTTTGTTTCAGCCAGGCAGGATGACTGGGCATCCTTGCTATCATGGGCAGAGTTTGCACTGAACAACGCCGTAGCCGACTCCACTGGACAAACCCTATTCCTCCTCAACTATGGTCAGCATCCACGGGTGCCTGTGCCTATGCCCGTGTCTTCCGCCGACTCCAGGGTGGCAGACTGGGCTGTGGAGGCACGGGATATTTGGGACCGCACTCTGGATGCCATTCGGGCCTCTAAGGAGAGAATGAGGTCCTCTGCCGATGCTCATCGGCGCCCCGCTCCGACCTTTGCTCCTGGCGACTTGGTGTGGCTCTCCACCCGTAACATCAGGCTGCGAGTTGAGTCCACTAAATTTGCTCCTCGCTACTTGGGCCCATTCAAGGTCCTCGAGCAGGTTAATCCTGTGGTCTATCGTTTGGCCCTTTCGCCACGCCTGGGTATCACCGACACCTTTCATGTGTCCCTCTTGAAACCCGTGTATATGTCCCGGTTTTCCGAGTCATCTGCTGGGACATCGGGTTCGTCTACGGACGATTATGAGGTGAACGCTATTTTGGGGTGCAAGGTGGTGCGTGGTAAAAAATTTGATTTGGTAGACTGGAAGGGTTATGGCCCCGAGGACAGGTCCTGGGAGCCTGTTGAGCACATTCAGGCTCCGCAGCTCATTGCTGCCTTCGAACGTAGCGAGGCACAAGGAGGGGGGGGCCCTAGGAGGGGGGGTAATGTTAGGAGTCGAGTTTCCTCTGCTGCACAGGGGGAATCTCGATCCGTCTCCGCTGCGGTCTCCCATTCTCCTCCAGCCGCAGTGGAGTCTGCTCAGCAGGGACGTCGATCCCAGCGTCTCGCTCAGTCTGACTCTGTGCGAAGAGTTGCTGCTGCTTCTCCAGTCTCTGCCATTAAAGTCAGTGCTGGTCAGCAGCGAGCGGACTTCTCTGGGACTAAGTCCTTGTCTGCACGTACTGAGCATGCCCAGGGTAAGATCTCCCGTTGGAGATCGAGGGTCATGTGCTCAGGCTCTGCAGCACATTCCATTGGTCCTCTTGGCAGGTCTTGGAAGGGCAAAAGTGCTGTAGCCACTTCCTGTGCTGCAACTATATAAACTGCGCATGACCGCACGGCCATGCGCTAGTATTGTCTTGTAAGTATGTGTGTGTGTTGTGAGTGAAAGTCGCTCTTTAAATAACCCTCCCTATTGAATGTCTGTTCGCGGAAGGTGTATGTTTGCTATCTAGCGCCCGACTTATCCAACAGCACGAAACACACATTACAGCGTCCTCTTGCTGTGTCCACCTGTACGGCGCCGTGCGCTTGCCTTGCGCTCTCCATACCCAAGCCAGTGTGGTTGGTGGCGTCCGTCAGTGCGGCATTGCTCGCACTCCTGTGCATTTATATATTCATACTTTGTTTCCTTACACACCCAGTTGTGGTGTAGTGCCAGCGAGGGTCTAATCGGACTTCAATCCCAGTTGGGGTTAAGTACGCTGACTACTCGTTCGCGCTTTAGGTGCGGTGCCGCGATCCTGTGACGCAGCAGGATTGCTCCCTTCACGCTGGGTGAGGTTGAACCCACGTGTATATACTTTAGTGTACCGCCATATAGTCTGTATTTACTAGCAGCAGGTTTTCACCTGCACAGTGGACCCCGGACTGCGAACGCATCTATATCACCTTTCTTGGTGCGTTCCGCCAGTCATAACACCCTGATGTGCCTAAACAGTGGAAACCCCCCAATTATAACTGAAACCCTGATGCAAACACACCCCTAACCCTAATCCCAATGGTAACCCTAACCACTCCTCTAACCCAGACACACCCCTAACCCTAATCCCAACCCTATTCACAACCGTAAATGTAATCCAAACCCTAAACCTAACTTTAGCCCCAACCCTAACCCTAACTTTAGCCCCAACCCTAACTGTAGCCTTAACCCTAGCCCTAACCCTAGCCCTAATCCTAGCCCTAGAGCTAACCCTAGCCCTAACCCTAGCCCTAAACCTAGCCCTATCCCTAACCCTAACCCTAGCCCTAACCCTAGCCCTAACCCTAACCCTAGTCCTAACCCTAATGGGAAAATGGAAATAAATACATTTTTTACATTTTTTTATTTTTCCCTAACTAAGGGGGTGATGAAGGGGGGGTTTGATTTACTTTTATAGCGGGTTATTTAGCAGATTTTTATGATTGGAAGCCGTCACACACTGAAAGACGCTTTTTATTGCAAAAAATATTTTTTGCGTTACCACATTTTGAGAGCTATAATTTTTCCATATTTGAGTGCACAGAGGTCTTGTTTTTTGCGAGACGAGTTAACATTTTTATTGGTACCATTTTCGGGCATGTGACGTTTTTTGATCGCTTTTTATTCTGATTTTTGTGAGGCAGAATGACCGAAAACCAGCTATTCATGAACTTCTTTTGGGGGAGGCGTTTATACCTTTCCGCATTTGGTAAAATTGATAAAGCAGTTTTATTTTTCGGGTCAGTACGATTACAGCGATACCTCATTTATATCATTTTTTTATGTTTTGGCGCTTTTATACGATAAAAACAATTTTATAAAAAAAATAATTATTTTTGCTTCGCTTTATTCTTCGGACTATAACTTTTTTATTTTTTTGGTGATGATGCTGTATTGTGGCTCGTTTTTTGCGGGACAAGATGATGTTTTCAGCAGTACCATGGTTATTTATATCAGTCTTTTTGATCGCGTGTTATTCCACTTTTTGTTTGGCAGTATGAGAATAAAGCGTTTTTTTTGCCTCTTTTTTTATGTTGTTCACTGAAGGGGTTAACTAGTGATATAGTTTTATAGGTGGGGTCGTTACGGACGCGGCGATACTAAATATGTGTACTTTTATTGTTTTTTTATTATTTAGATAAAGAAATGTATTTATAGGAACAATATTTTCTTTTTTTTGGAATTTTTTGGGAATTTTTAATAAATTTTTTTTACACATTGGAATATTTTTTTTACACTACAACATTGCCCCGGGGGGGCATCATGTTGTAGTGTAAGATCGCTGATCTGACACTTTGCAGTGTGTCAGATCAGCGATCTGAGATGCACAGCTGCAGGCTTCACAGTGCCTGCTCTCAGCAGGCGCTGTGAAGCCACCTCCCTCCCTGCAGGAACCGGATGCTGCAGCCATCTTGGATCCAGGCCTGCTGTGAGGAAGGAGAGGTAAGAGACCCTTGCAGCAACGCGATCACATCACGTTGCTGCGGGGGTCTCAGGGAAGCCCGCAGGGAGCCCCCTCCCTGCGCGATGCTTCCCTGTACCACCAGCACACCGCGATCATGTTTGATCGCAGTGTGCCGGAGGTTAATGTGCCGGGGGTGGTCCATGACTGATCCTGGCACATAGCGCCGGATGTCAGCTGCGATAGGCAGCTGACACCCGTCCGCGATCCCCCCGTGAGCGCGGCCGATCGCTATGATGTACTATCCCGTAGAGGGTCAGATAGGCCCAGGGCTCCTCAACGGGACAGTATGTCTAAGGTCAGAGAGGGATTAATTTGCATGGGCCATCCTGTATATGGGTTTCAAGGTGTAATGGGGTGCATATGACTGACTATGCACCAGGGCTGGCCTTCCTGCCAATGTGTAAAACAAAGGAGTACAGGAGTACAAAATGAATATTGTGAAGTGAATTTGCATGGACCCATGCAGTATGTGGGTTCAAAGGCTTATTAGGGTGCATATGAATTGGTAGCAGGGCAGGCCTTGCATTCTATGCAACATTTTTTCAGGAGGCCCTCCTGGACATCTTTTGAAAGGGGGAAAGGGGTATTGTGGTGCGTTTTAATTCTTGGCAGCCCATCCACTCACAGGGTAGGCTACAACAGTTTAGGAGACCCACTGTTTCATAATGGCCCTTTAAGAAGATTAATGCCACCTGTTGCACCAGTAAAAATAGGCTATGTGACTTTAAGAGTCCCTCCTTCATAAATGAAACAAGATGGGTCTGCTTATGTGTCACACACCACATGGCCAGCTAGTGTTGTTAAATATGACAATGACTTTTCCCAGTGAATGCATTTGTAGTGGTTGAAAGCAATGTTAAAGTTGAAAAAGCTTCTAAAACGCTGTGTCTGCACTAAGCCCAAGTGGGGAGGAAATTTTCTGTCTGGGGTTAATTATTTGTCCTTAAAGGCAAGTCATTAACCTTTCCCAGCAAAATCTGTTTTGGTTTTGTTTTAGTGTGTTTTTTGTGGCACCGGGAAAATTGTCTTGAATCTCGGAAAAAATTGTTTAAAGCTGTGAACTAGGAGTCAGGAATGCTTCCAGGGGCGATCCCCATGATGTTCCTGTGTCATTTGAGCAGTGTTTCCATCAGTTTTCAGATGTTTTTATACCTTAAAAGCACGCCCGGGGGGTATTGCAGTAACAATACTCGTGTCTCCCATAGACTTACATTGGGCTCGTTGCTTGGGTCGAGTACCCGAGTATTCCAATTTGCTCGACCCGAGCAACGAGCACCCAAGTATTTTAGTGCTCGCTTATCACTAGTTGTAATCTTGTGAGAGTCTGACACCAAGCATTGAAATTCCCCTATAATGTACCAAAGGAGAAATATAGAATTGCATCATGATCATTGACATAAAGTGCTGTCATTGCAATGCAAGGATATTTTGATTTCTTTACATCCTGGCTAAAAGAGAAATGTCTTGAACAGGATTGCCAATTTGACTTTTTATTTTTTCTGGACAGCATATCAAAAAATAATGGACAGACAATATTTTTTACAGACAAATTGGAAACCATATTACATCTTTATGATATTTAAAGTGATACATGTCTACAGCCCATAATTCTGGTTGAACGAAACGGAACGGTCATTTTCATAAGTCGCCAACTTTTGGCAAAGTCGGGTTTCATGAAACCCGACCCGATCCCTGTGTGGGGTCGGCCACGCTGTCGGCGACCTTCGCGCGTCGCATTTCATATGACGCGTTCAGCGCCATTTCTCAGCCAATGAAGGTGGACGCAGAGTGCGGGCAGCGGGATGACATAGGTCCTGGTCCCCACCATCTTAGAGAAGGGCATGGCAGTGATTGGCTTGCTTTCAGCGGCGTCACAGGGGCTATAAAGGGGCGTGCACGCCGACCGCCATCTTACTGCTGCTGATCTGAGCATAGGGAGAGGTTGCTGCCGCTTCGTCAGAAGCAAATGATAAATCAACGTGTGCACAACCTACAGTGGTGCATGGGTAGGTTCCCAAACCGTAATACCAAGCAAGTAAGAAACCCAGCACTCAACTTTGCGGTGAGAAGAAAATTTGGTAGTTTATTGTATCCCAAACAAAACGTTTCGGTCACATACAAGACCTTCGTCAGTAACTGAAAATTACATATATCAAAACAAATCATGTAATAAGGATAATATCAATACAAAAAACTAATAAACAAAGTATATACACAGAATACACATGGACAACCGTACATGTACATGGCAATAAAGGTGTTACTATGGTGCGCATATGGTAATGAAGAGTAATAGATAATGGCACAGTGAGAGAGAGGGAGACAGAGGAAAGATTACGTACCAAATGTCGGGATAGAAGATGAATGCTTATTGGCTATATACGCTGCCTATAGAAAAAAGGGGGAAGATAGTGGCAAAACCCGATAAGATTTGGAAGTGTAGTAATATAGTGGGAACTAAGGTAAAAGGAGCCTACCAATAAAATAAAGGTACAGCGCTAATTCCAAATAGAAGAAGATGTATCCTAGATCAGCCTAGAATGGAAATAGAGCAATCCTATAGAAAGCAGCATACAAATGTAGAATCGCACAGATATAATATATAAGGTGCTATACCTTACAGATGGCCGGAACCGCGGTGTCCACCGCTGTGTAGGTAAGGACTGGAGAGAGGAGGGCCTATTTAAATACCTATGGGCGGGAATCCGCCGGTATAGTGGGTGTTTTGTGTGCTGCAGCGCGTGCTGACCACAAGGGGAAGCGGAAGTGACGCGCTGAGATAGACAAGGCATATTCGCATAGTGCACCAATAGAGGACGGTGCAGGGCGAGGGCCGGATGTGACGTACCGGAAGTGGGGCACCGGACGCATCCAGAACAAGCCCGGTCGCCATGATGGATGGGGCAGGCTGTACTACATAGGGGCGCTGGGAGTATGGGGAACAAAAACCGGATGTGACGCACCGGAAGTGGGGCGTCAGGCGACAGCAAACTTAGTTAGGTTGCCATATTGGGAAAGGCACATTATGCTTCAAAGTGTTAGCTGTAAAATGTGGCATAGAGGCAGGGGTATATGGTGTAATGCAGTGCATAAGCACTAGGGGCCAAAGTAATATAACAGGGAAGAGACGTAGGCATACATAAAGAAAAGAGGGGAGAGAAGGGAAGAAAAAGGGAAGATGATGCAGAGTATATAATCACATAGACTAATATTAACAGTAGAAAAATACTTTAATTGAGAAACAAGGAAGTGACAATGAGTGACCAGCTGAAAAATAAAAAGATCAGAAAAAGAAAAGAGACGCTGGGGGTGGACGTGACTAATCCGGAGCACTATAACAGTGAGTGGATAAGATGGTGCTCGTTATCCGTGGTGCCAATAAATCAATACAGACGGCTCTAAAAAGACAGAGAGAAAGGAATTAGTAACATTACATAGCAACAAATATCACACAAACGCGATGAGTTCATAATCACGATTAAGGCCCTTAGGGGCCAATGTCTCCAAGGTGTGTATCCAGAACGCCTCTTTCCTGTGGAGTAAAGCGACTCTGTCACCGCCCCTCCTAGGAGGTGGTGCTCTGTCGATGACCTGGTATCTCAATTGAGAGATTGAATGGCCTGCTGAGTGAAAGTGGTGTGGAATTGGCAGGAGTAGATTCTGACATCGAATAGTAATTTATGTTTCGAAATCCTGTCTCTTACTGACTGTGTGGTCTCGCCCACATATAACAACCCACATGGGCACTTGATCAGGTACACAACGTACGAAGACTCGCACGTGAAGAATTGATTAATCCTAATGGTCTTGCCTGATCTGGGGTGTTGGAAAGTGTTGCCCTTTAGTACATTGTGGCATTGTGCGCAATGGAGGCATGGAAATGTGCCATTCCTTGGGCGTGATAGGAACAGTTGTCTACGTTGGTCTGCCGACCCAATATCGGCTTTGACTAAACCATCCCTCAAATTGGGTGGCCTTCTGAAGCATGGTAGAAAAGGTGATCTGAACTCAGGTATATCCGGGTGGGCTGTGGACAGGAGATGCCAGTGTCGTCTGATGGCCTTGTGAAGGATGAAAGAGAAGGGGTGGTATGAGTGCACAAAGGGAATACGTTTACCCTGATCTCTGGTGGAATGCCTAGGTGGGGGATCTCTCGATTGTGCTAGGACCCTTGGTGGATAACCCCTCTCTATGAATTTAGAGGTCATATTTTGAAGTCGATTCTCACATAGGGTTCTGTCTAGTACTATACGCTTTACTCGTTGAAACTGCGATATCGGTATTGAGCGTTTGGTGGATGGTGGGTGAAAACTACGGTAATGTAACAAGCTATTTCTGTCCGTTGGTTTGGTAAAGAGGTCTGTAGTGAGAAAACCAGCTTGGTCATTGAGTACCATGGTGTCTAAGAAATTAATTGAATGTGAATCATGGCTAATCGTGAACTTGATGCCTGGCCAGGCTCCGTTTAGGAATAGGAAAAACTCTTGCAAGGACTCCAATGTGCCACCCCAAATGCAAAAAATATCATCTATGAAGCGTTTCCATAGGGAGACATTTTGGAACAAGGGATGTTTATAGATAATAGAAGTTTCAAATTCTGTCATATACGTATTAGCGTACGGGGGTGCCACATTGGAGCCCATTGCCGTACCTCGCTTCTGTAAATAGAAGGTATCCTAGAAAAGGAAAAAGTTATTGTATAGGACAAACGTAAGTAATTCCACACATAGATTGATCTGATTAGTGGTGAGGCCTGCAGTAGTGAGAGAGTGGTGCAGTGCATTAATCCCGTTGAGATGGGGAATAGATGTATACAGGTCCTTGACGTCTAATGTGACCAAGATGGTATCCACGGGTACCCTCCCAAGCTCCTTAATACACTTCAAGAATTCCCCTGTATCCAAAATAAAGGAAGGTGATGTCTGAGTGATGGGAGTCAAGATTTTTTCAAGGTATATTGAAAGAGGAGAGAGGATAGAGTCGGTAGAAGCGACAATAGGTCTACCAGGTGGGTTAGATAAGTCCTTATGAATTTTGGGCAGTGTGTAAAACACTGGTGTGATGGGATTGCCTAAGGAACTCGCTGGTTTTAGTGTCTATAATCCCTAAATTGTAGTATTTAGATATCACGGTGTCTATTTTACCCCTAATTTCTGAGGTGGGGTCCCTCGAGAGTCTATCATAAACTGATGTGTCATCAAGTTGGCGATGGATCTCTTTAATGTACTGTATCTTGTCCATAACTACGAGTGCACCCCCTTTATCAGCCGGTTTTATGACTAACGTTGAGTCCTTTTGTAATGCCATAAATGCCTGATGTTCAGTAGGAGAAAGATTAGGGGGATAGTGTAACCTACCCTTTTCTATGTCGTCACGCAGGGTGTGGAAGGAATCTTGGATGAAACCAATGAAGGTTTCAACCGCGTGAGACCCATATGGCGGACGGAAGGAACTTTTATTACGTAACCCCAAAGACATAATGGACATAGGGTTAGTACATACAGTAGTCGAAGCGCTGGGGGAGGAGGCAAAATGGACTTTGAGTCTTAACAGTCGAAAAAAACGTAAAAGATCCATTTCTAAGTCAAACGTTTTACAATGGTAGGCAGGACAAAATGACAAGCCCTTCTCTAGGACCCCGAGTTCAGCGACACCCAATGATCTAGATGAGATATTGACTACCAACGATTCAGTACCTTGGATCTGGTGATCCGCTGTTCCGTGGTATCCCTTCTTTGATTTGCTCCGTCGGGTCTTCTTTTTGGAAAACGACGTCGCGGTCCTAAAAAAGAAGAAGCTGAGGTGGAGGGGTTAGAGCTCCTCTCTGGTTCTGAGCTGGAGGTGGAATAATCCGTGGAGGATCTGTGGTTGCGTGGAGGCTGACGTCGGGAAGAAGAAGTACTATCTTGCCACCGGTATACTTGGTTGGTCTCGTAATCTATGGTGTCGCGGGAAAACTTGTTCCTTTTGCGGTTCTCAGTATCCCTTTTGTGTAGGTCAATGCGCTCCTGGATTTGGGCTCTTAAAGAGCTCACTTCCTTTGCCGTGCCGGTGGTGGTGAGTTGAGTCTCGATGCTTTTAATCCTGGCTGCGTTGGAATCGATGGCTTTATGGAGATGCTCTAGGGTGAGTGTTATCAAATCAAACGAACATTTGTTAAGAATCTGTTCGAATCTCAGGCAAAAATCAGGACAGTCACTAAATAAAGTAGGACGCAGCGGTACACGAAGTCCCCGCGGAATCCTTTTAATACGAAAATATTCGGAGAGGGTGGCGCAGTGCAGTTCTATGTTCACTTGGTGCCTAAGTGCTCGTTCAAGGTCACGTCCATGAATTTCCCTTGGAGGAACCTTTAGAAAATCAATGGATAGGGTGGACTGTGCCAATATAGAGGAACTCTCATCATTGTCAGATGAGAGTCAGAAGCAGGGATAGCGTTAGGCAGGGTACATTAACCCCCAAACTGCTTGTGCTGTAGCGATTTCCACTGTGCAACAACACCTTTTCTTTGCAGGGACAGTGGAGGCTAGATTTTTCTTCATCAGCTCTGTAGCTTATTGGGCTGCCCTAGAAGGCTCCCTGATAGCTGCATTGCTATTTGTACGCCGCTGTGCTAACCAACTGCTTTTTTCAAAGCACAAATTCTGTTGCTCCTTCCTTTCTGCACAGCTATCTTGTTTCTTTGTCCACACTTTTGTGTGCAGCAGTCCTTTTTATAGCTGCCTGCCATACTTTTCTGAGATTACTGTAGGGAGATAGTAATTGTAGTACAGTCCCTTTTTTATATATATCTTCAAGCCACTTTCTGCCACAGAAACTATACTGTAATACAGTGGGCCTGATTTATTCACTGGTCTCCCATATAAAAAAAGAGGGGAAGATTAATATTGGCATATCTGCATCTGTGCCAGTCCTGTCTGCGGTATCTGTCACTCATTTTCTGCCACAGAAAATATACTGTAATACAGTGGGCCAGATTTATTCACTAGTCTCCCAGAAAAAATAAAAAAGGGGGAGATTAATATTGGCAAATCTGCATTTGTGCCAGTCCTGTCTGTGGTATCTGTCTGTCATTTTCTGTCACAGAAAATATACTGTAATACAGTGGGCCAGATTTATTCACTAGTCTCCCAGAAAAAGTAAAAAAGGGGGAGATTAATATTGGCAAATCTGCATCTGTGCCAGTCCTGTCTGTGGTATGTGTCACTCATTTTCTGCCACAGAAACTATACTGTAATACAGTGGGCCAGATTTATTCACTAGTCTCCCAGAAAAAATAAAAAAGGGGGAGATTAATATTGGCAAATCTGCATCTGTACCAGTCCTGTCTGTGGTATCTGTCTGTCATTTTCTGCCACAGAAGCTATACTGTAATACAGTGGGCCAGATTTATTCACTGGTCTCCCATATAAAAAAGAGGGGGAGATTAATATTGGCAAATCTGCATTTGTGCCAGTCCTGTCTGTGGTATCTGTCACTCATTTTCTGCCACAGAAACTATACTGTAATACAGTGGGACAGATTTATTCACTAGTCTCCCAGAAAAAATAAAAAAGGGGGAGATTATTATTGGCAAATCTGCATCTGTGCCAGTCCTGTCTGTGGTATCTGTCTGTCATTTTCTGCCACAGAAAATATACTGTAATACAGTGGGCCAGATTTATTCACTAGTCTCCCAGAAAAAAATAAAAAAGGAGGAGATTTATATTGGCAAATCTGCATCTGTGCTAGTCCTGTCTGTGGTATCTGTCTGTCATTTTCTGCCACAGAAACTATACTGTAATACAGTGTTAAGGCTAGCGGAACGCACCAAATAATAAGACAGAAAGAGTATGGTGCGTTCGCAGACCGGGGTCCACCGTGCAGAGATGGAACCTGCTGCCAAGTAATGACGGACTATATGGCGGTACTCATAAGTATACACACGTGGGTTAAACTTCACCCAGCGTGAAGGAAGCGATCCTGTTGCATCACAGGATCGCGGTACCGCACATAGAGCGCGAGCAAGTAGTCAGCGAACTCAACCCCAACTAGGATTGAAGTCCGATTAGACCCTTGCTGGCACAACACCGCAACTGGGTGTGTAAGGAAGCTAAGTAACAATATTAGGGCACAAGAGTGCATGCGGTGCCGCACTGACGAACACCACTAACCACCCAGGCTTGGGTAAGGAAAGCACAGAGGAAGTGCACGGCGCCGTACTGGCGGTCACAGCAACTGGACGCTGTAATGTGTGATTCGTGCTGTAGGATAAGTCGGGCGCTAGATAGCAACCATACACCTTCCGCGAACAGACATTCAATAGGGAAGGGGTATCCAAGGACGACTTGCACTCACAACAAACACACGTAAGCAAATGTACACTAGCGCATGGCCGTGCGGTCATGCGCAGTTTATATAGTTGCAGCACAGGAAGTGGCCACAGAAACTTTGCCCTTCCAAGACCTGCCAAGAGGACCAATGGAATGTGCTGCAGAGCCTGAGCACATGACCCTCGATCTCCAACGGGAGATCTTGCCCTGGGCATGCTCAGTGTGTGCAGACAAGGACTTAGTCCCAGAGAAGTCCGCTCGCTGCTGACCAGCACTGGCTTTAATGGCAGAAGCTGAAGAAGCAGCAGTAACTCTCTGTACAGATTGAGACTGAGCAAGACGCTGGGACCGACGTCCCTTTTGAGCAGACTCCACTGCGGCTGGATAAGAATGGGAGACCGCAGCGGAGATGGCTCGAGATTCCCCCTGTGCAGAAGCGGGAACTCGAGACCTAACATTACCCCCCCTCCTAGGGCCCCCCCCTCCTTGGGCCTCGCTACGCTCGAAGGCAGCAATGAGCTGTGGGGCCCGAATGTTTTCAGCAGGCTCCCATGACCTGTCCTCTGGGCCATAACCCTTCCAATCCACCAGATAGAACTTTTTGCCGCGTACCACCTTGCACCCCAAAATAGCGTTCACCTCGTAATCGTCCGTAGACGAACCCGATGTCCCGGCAGATGACTTGGAAAACCGGGACATGTATACGGGTTTCAAGAGGGACACATGAAAGGTGTCGGTGATACCCAAGCGTGGAGGAAGAGCTAAACGGTAGACCACAGGATTAACCCGTTCGAGAACCTTGAAGGGACCCAAGTAGCGAGGAGCAAACTTAGTGGACTCAACTCGCAGCCTGATGTTACGGGCGGAGAGCCACACCAAGTCGCCAGGAGCAAAGGTCTAAACGGGGCGCCGATGAACATCGGCGGAGGACCTCATTCTCTCCTTGGAGGCCCGAATGGCATCCTGCGTGCGGTCCCAAATGTCACAAGATGACACAACGGAGCTAGAGAGAGCGTCGGCCCGAATGTTCTTCTCCCCAGAAAGAAAATGGAGGGTGAAATGAAACCGGGAGAAGAATAAGGACCATCTGGCCTGGCGAGAATTCAACCGCTGGGCTGTCTGCAGGTACACCAAATTTTTATGGTCTGTGAAGACTTGGAAGGGAAAACGTGCTCCCTCCAAGAGATGTCTCCACTCCGAGAAAGCCAACTTCATGGCTAGCAACTCCCTGTCCCCGATGGAATAATTCCTCTCTGCTGGTGAGAAGGTCTTGGAGAAAAAGAAGCAAGGATGCTTCCGACCTTGAGCATCCTTTTGGAAGAGGACTGCTCCAGCACCAACAGAAGAGGCATCCACCTCCATGATAAATGGCTTATCAACATCGGGGCGATGTAGGATGGGAGCGCTAGTGAAGTGTGACTTTATAGAGTTAAAGGCCTTGGAGACCTCCTCAGACCACAATTTGGGATTCGCCCCCTTCTTGGTGAGGGCAACCAAGGGAGCTACCAAAGTTGAGAAGTGCGGAATGAACTTGCGATAATAATTAATGAACCCCATAAAGCGCTGCACCGCTTTAAGAGAATGGGGTTCCTGCCAGTCCATCACAGCCTGTAGTTTGGCAGGATCCATAGCCAATCCCTGGGCAGAGATGATGTAGCCTAGGAAAGGTAAGGACTCCTGTTCAAACATACACTTCTCCAACTTGGCATAGAGGGAGTTTGCCCCTAGGAGGTCGAAGACTTTGCAAACATCTCTCCGGTGGGAGTCAATATCTGGAGAGTAGATGAGAATATCATCCAGATAGACTACGACCGAGGTGGAAAGCATATCCCGGAAGATATCGTTCACAAAGTCTTGGAAAACGGCTGGGGCATTACAGAGCCCGAAGGGCATCACCAGATATTCTTAGTGCCCATCCCTGGTGTTAAAAGCCGTCTTCCATTCGTCCCCCTCACGGATGCGAATCAGGTTGTAAGCACCCCGCACATCTAGTTTAGTAAATACCCTTGCTCCCCGAAGCCTATCGAAGAGCTCAGATATCAAGGGCAAAGGATACTTATTTTTAACGGCGATGGCGTTAAGACCCCTGTAGTCTATGCATGGACGTAGTTCCCCATTCTTCTTCTGAACGAAGAAGAACCCTGCCCCAGCAGGTGACACTGACTTCCTAATGAATCCTCTTGCCAGATTTTCCTGGATGTACTGTAACATGGCCTCCGTCTCCGGGAGAGATAGCGGATAGACTCGACCCCGGGGAGGCTCAGCACCAGGCAATAGATCAATAGGACAGTCATAGGGGCGATGGGGCGGAAGGATCTCCGCCGCCTTTTTGGAGAACACGTCTGCATAAGACCAATACTGCTTGGGGAGAGAGGAAAGATCTGCGGGTACCTCTGTAGTAGCAACCTGAACGCACTCCCTCTGACACCTACCCCCACAAGATTCGCCCCATCCCAAGATTCTGCCAGAGGACCACTCGATATGAGGAGAGTGGTACCGTAGCCAAGGTATTCCCAACAGGACCTCATCAATTCCCTCAGGAATGACGAGCAGAGATATAATCTCCTGATGAGATGGCGACATGGACAGAGTAAAAGGGATGGTCTGGTGTGTTATCTGTGAGGGCAGTGTCGACCCATTCACTCGTACCGTTACTGGTTGAGCTAGCATAACCAGGGGTATTGCGTGACGTTGGGCGAAGGCAGAAGACATAAAATTGCCCTCCGCCCCAGAATCCACGCAGAGCTCTACCGAGTGGGAGAATGAGCCTATAGTAATTGTCCCCTTAAAGGACAATTTAGAGGCAAACGTCGCCGTGTCTAGTGTACCTCCACCTACTACCACTAGACGCTGACATTTCCTCGACCGCTGAGGACATCTGGTGGCTAGATGTCCTGACTGCTGGCAAACATGACAGACCTTGAGTGCACAAGCGGTCCGGGACTTAGATCCCGCTTGTGACACTTCCCTGGCCTCATGTGACTCAGGAACCAGGACCGGAGATTCCAGAGGTTTGGCGAAGGTAGGAGCCAGCCGAAACCTCTGCCTACACTGGGCTCGCTCTAACCTCCGCTCGTTAAAACGGAGGTCAATTCGAGTGGAGACAGTTATTAACTCCTCCAGTGTGGCAGAAATCTCCCTAGTGGCCAGAGCGTCCTTAACGTGGTCAGCCAGGCCCCTCCAAAATATGGGGATAAGAGCTTTATCCGACCAATCCAGCTCAGAAGCTAAAGTGCGGAATTGGATGGCAAAATGACTGACCAAGGACTCACCCTGAGTTAATGCCAGCAGTTGGAGCGCAGTATCATGGGTGACTTGAGGTCCTAAAAAGACCTGTTTCAGAGTGCTCAGAAACAGCAGAGCACTCTGCACCACATGATCGCCACGCTCCCACAGCGGCGTAGCCCATTCCAACGCCCTGTCTGACAAGAGAGACACTATAAATCCCACCTTAGCCCGCTCTGTGGGAAAACGTGCAGCCAGGAGCTCGAGGTGAATAGAGCACTGACTCACAAATCCCCTACAAAATTTGCTATCACCAGAAAATTTTTCTGGCAGCGGGAGGCGAGAAAATGTCAGAGCAGGGGTGGCAATGGACAGGGTTGCTGCAGCCACGCTAGCAGCCTGTACAGCAACTGCGGTAACATCCACAGCTGAGGTTGCGCTCTCAAGAGCCGCCAACCTACCCTCCAGCTGCTGGATATACCGCAAGGATTGCTGTTTGTCCGTCATTACTAGCCAGACCCTGGCGCTAGTGTAATGTTAGGGCTAGCGGAACGCACCAAATAATAAGACAGATAGAGTATGGTGCGTTCGCAGCCCGGGGTCCACCGTGCAAAGATGGAACCTGCTGCCAAGTAATGACAGACTATATGGCGGTACTCATAAGTATACACACGTGGGTTAAACTTCACCCAGCGTGAAGGAAGCGATCCTGTTGCGTCACAGGATCGCGGTACCGCACATAGAGCGCGAGCAAATAGTCAGCGAACTCAACCCCAACTAGGATTGAAGTCCGATTAGACCCTTGCTGGCACAACACCGCAACTGGGTGTGTAAGGAAGCTAAGTAACAATATTAGGGCACAAGAGTGCATGCGGTGCCGCACTGACGAACGCCACTAACCACCCAGGCTTGGGTAAGGAAAGCACAGAGGAAGTGCACGGCGCCGTACTGGCGGTCACAGCAACTGGACGCTGTAATGTGTGATTCGTGCTGTAGGATAAGTCGGGCGCTAGATAGCAACCATACACCTTCCGCGAACAGACATTCAATAGGGAAGGGGTATCCAAGGACAACTTGCACTCACAACAAACACACGTAAGCAAATGTACACTAGCGCATGGCCGTGCGGTCATGCGCAGTTTATATAGTTGCAGCACAGGAAGTGGCCACAGAAACTTTGCCCTTCCAAGACCTGCCAAGAGGACCAATGGAATGTGCTGCAGAGCCTGAGCACATGACCCTCGATCTCCAATGGGAGATCTTGCCCTGGGCATGCTGAGTGTGTGCAGACAAGGACTTAGTCCCAGAGAAGTCCGCTCGCTGCTGACCAGCACTGGCTTTAATGGCAGAAGCTGAAGAAGCAGCAGTAACTCTCTGTACAGAGTGAGACTGAGCAAGACGCTAGGACCGATGTCCCTGCTGAGCAGACTCCACTGCGGCTGGATAAGAATGGGAGACCGCAGCGGAGATGGCTCGAGATTCCCCCTGTGCAGAAGCAGGAACTCGAGACCTAACATACAGTGGGCCAGATTTATTCACTAGTCTCCCAGAAAAAATAAAAAAGGGGGAGATTAATATTGACAAATCTGCATCTGTGCCAGTCCTGTCTGTGGTATCTGTCTGTCATTTTCTGCCACAGAAACTATACTGTAATACAGTGGGCCAGATTTATTCACTGGTCTCCCATGTAAAAAAGAGGGGGAGATTAATATTGACAAATCTGCATCTGTGCCAGTCCTGTCTGTGGTATCTGTCTGTCATTTTCTGCCACAGAAACTATACTGTAATACAGTGGGCCAGATTTATTCACTGGTCTCCCATGTAAAAAAGAGGGGGAGATTAATATTGGCAAATCTGCATCTGTGCCAGTCCTGTCTGTGGTATCTGTCTGTCATTTTCTGCCACAGGAAATATACTGTAATACAGTGGGCCAGATTTATTCACTAGTCTCCCAGAAAAAATAAAAAAGGGGGAGATTAATATTGGCAAATCTGCATCTGTGCCAGTCCTGTCTGTGGTATCTGTCTGTCATTTTCTGCCACAGAAAATTTACTGTAATACAGTGGGCCAGATTTATTCACTAGTCTCCCAAAAAAAAAAAAAAAAAGGGGGATATTAATATTGGCAAATCTGCATCTGTACCAGTCCTGTCTGTGGTATCTGTCTGTCATTTTCTGCCACAGAAAATATACTGTAATACAGTGGGCCAGATTTATTCACTAGTCTCCCAGAAAAAATAAAGGGGGAGATTATTATTGGCAAATCTGCATCTGTGCCAGTCCTGTCTGTGGTATCTGTCACTCATTTTCTGCCACAGAATCTATGCTGTAATACAGTGAGCCAGATTTATTCACTAGTCTCCCAGAAAAAAATAAAAAAAGGGGGAGATTATTATTGGCAAATCTGCATCTGTGCCAGTCCTGTCTGTGGTATCTGTCACTCATTTTCTGTCACAGAAACTATACTGTAATACAGTGGGCCTGATTTATTCACTGGTCTCCCATATAAAAAAAATGGGGGAGATTTTTATTGTCAGTGTGTGCATCTGCGTCAGTCCTGTTAGTGGCATATCTGTCGGCCACTGTCTGCCACTGAAGCTGTGTACTGTTATACAGTGGGCCTGATTTTTCCTGCAGTCTCACACACCTATAAAGGGAGATTTAAATTCACAACAAGTTTGCGTCCACCTTGTAACTGGTTTTACAGTACCAAATACCGTTTGTTCATTTGGTTACATTTTTCAAAGAATGAGGAAGTCTGGTGGAAGAGGTCATGGCCGTGGGCGGTCATTGCCAGCTGGTAATGATGGTAGTGGTGGTGGAGCATCAGGTGGTCATGGGAAAAGCAATATAGCACCTAAGTCTCGAGTTGTTGAGCCAGCGTCATCGTCTAGCTGCACGAGGCCTCGAACGCTCCCTTTTCTGGGAGTAGGAAAACCACTTTTAAAGCTGGAGCAGCAGGAACAAGTTTTGGCTTTCCTTGCTGACTCTGCCTCTAGATCTTTCGCCTCCTCTTCGAAAAGTGCAAAATGTAAAAGCAGCGCATCATCAGTGGATGTTCCCGGTCAGGGACAAGTCGCTTCCTTGTGTTCTTCACCCAGAACAACAGAGAAGGATGCGTCAGGCGACACAACGGGTTACTCCATGGAGCTCTTTACACATAATGTTCCTGGGTTAGAAAGGGAAATTGTTAACAGGCCATGCCCGTTACAAGATGAATCGGACATGGAGTGCACAGATGCACAGCCACAGCCAGATTATTATGCTGTTCCTTTGACTCAGATCACAACATTGCCCTCGCAGTGTACTGATCCAGAATCTGACCCTGATGAGACTATGGAGCCCCGTCACGATCGTTATAGCACCGGCTTACACGGTGACACAGAGGAAGGTGCACAGGACATAGAAGAGGAGGTCATAAATGACCCAGTTGTTGACCCCGATTGCCAGCCATTGGGGGAACAGGGTGCAGCCGGCAGTAGCTCTGAAGCGGAGGAGGAGGAGCCGCAGCAGGCATCAACATCGCAACAGGTTCCATCTGGCAGGCCCGTATCTGGCCAAAAACGTGTGGCAAAACCAAAAAGAGTTGTAGGACAGCGTGGCCATCCGGTTAAAGTAGCTCAGTGTGCAATGCCTGAAAATGTATCCGATAGTAGGAAGAGTGCAGTCTGGCATTTTTTTAACCAAGATCCAAATTATCAGTGCAAAGTCATCTGTAAGAAATGCTCAAGGACCTTCAGCAGAGGTCAGAATGTTAAAAATCTAAATACACTATACAAATACACTCACTCCTCTTGGTATCTGTTTTGAACTGTATTTCTGTTATGCTGTAATGTCTATTGTATGTACAAGTCCCCTCTATAATTTGTAAAGCGCTGCGGAATATGTTGGCGCTATATAAATAAAAATTATTATTATTATTATTATTATACAAGTTGCATGCGTAGACATTTAACCACCATGCACTTGCAAGCCTGGACTAACTACCAAACGTCCCTTAACGTTGTTGCACCCTCTCACAATGAAGCTTGTCAGCAACGCTACATCCCTTCCCTCACTGTACCACACCACCTGCAGAAAATGTGAAGGTTTCGTCGCAAGGCCAAAGCAGTCAGGAAATCACCAGGTTCATCGTAGGAAACACTGTATGTAGACCAACAACAAGAATACCATCACCAACCCTCTCTCAGTCTGCCATGTCCACCAGCACCCCCCCTAGTTCCACCATATGCAGCTCTCCAGTCTAGCTCACCATACAAGAGACTCTCGTTAGGAAAAGGAAGTACTCATCCTCTCATCCGCGTACACAGAGTTTGAACGCAGAGATTGCTAGACGAATCTCGTTAGAGATGATGCCCTACCGGTTAGTTGAAAGCGAAGCTTTCAAAGCCCTGATGGACTACGCTGTACCACGCTACGAGCTACCCAGTCGACACTTCTTTTCGAGAAAAGCCATCCCAGCCCTCCACCAGCATGTAAAAGACCACATTGTCCATGCACTCAGGCAATCTGTGAATACAAAGGTGCACGTGACAACAGATGCATAGACCAGTAGGCATGGCCAGGGGCATTACGTTTCCATCACGGCACACTGGGTTAATGTGGTGGATGCAGGGTCATAGTTACATAGTTATTAACCCCTTCAAGACCCAGCCTATTTTGACCTTAAAGACCTTGCCGTTTTTTGCAATTCTGACCAGTGTCCCTTTATGAGGTAATAACTCAGGAACGCTTCAACGGATCCTAGCGGTTCTGAGATTGTTTTTTCGTGACATATTGGGCTTCATGTTAGTGGTAAATTTAGGTCAATAAATTCTGCATTTATTTGTGATAAACACGGAAATTTGGCGAAAATTTTGAAAATTTCGCAATTTTCACATTTTGAATTTTTATTCTGTTAAACCAGAGAGATATGTGACACAAAATAGTTAATAAATAACATTTCCCACATGTTTACTTTACATCAGCACAATTTTGGAAACAAAATTTTTTTTTGTTAGGAAGTTATAAGGGTTAAAATTCGACCAGCGATTTGTCATTTTTACAACGAAATTTACAAAACCATTTTTTTTAGGGACCACCTCACATTTGAAGTCAGTTTGAGGGGTCTATATGGCTGAAAATACCCAAAAGTGACACCATTCTAAAAACTGCACCCCTCAAGGTACTCAAAACCACATTCAAGAAGTTTATTAACCCTTCAGGTGCTTCACAGCAGCAGAAGCAACATGGAAGGAAAAAATGAACATTTAACTTTTTAGTCACAAAAATTATCTTTTAGCAACAATTTTTTTATTTTCCCAATGGTAAAAGGAGAAACTGAACCACGAAAGTTGTTGTCCAATTTGTCCTGAGTACGCTGATACCTCATATGTGGGGGTAAACCACTGTTTTGGCGCACGGCAGGGCTTGGAAGGGAAGGAGCGCCATTTGACTTTTTGAATCAAAAATTGGCTCCACTCTTTAGCGGACACCATGTCACGTTTGGAGAGCCCCCGTGTGCCTAAAAATTGGAGCTCCCCCACAAGTGACCCCATTTTGGAAACTAGACGCCCCAAGGAACTTATCTAGATGCATAGTGAGCACTTTGAACCCCCAGGTGCTTCACAAATTGATCCGTAAAAATGAAAAAGTACTTTTTTTTCACAAAAAAATTCTTTTAGCCTCAATTTTTTCATTTTCACATGGGCAACAGGATAAAATGGATCCTAAAATGTGTTGGGCAATTTCTCCTGAGTACACCAATACCTCACATGTGGAGGTAAACCACTGTTTGGGCACATGGTAAGGCTCGGAAGGGAAGGAGCGCCATTTGACTTTTTGAATGAAAAATTATTTCCATCGTTAGCGGACACCATGTCGCGTTTGGATAGCTCCTGTGTGCCTAAACATTGGCGCTCCCCCACAAGTGACCCCATTTTGGAAACTAGACCCCCCAAGGAACTAATTTAGATGCCTAGTGAGCACTTTAAACCCTCAGGTGCTTCACAAATTGATCTGTAAAAATGAAAAAGTACTTTTTTTTCACAAAAAAATTCTTTTCGCCTCAATTTTTTCATTTTCACATGGGCAGTAGGATAAAATGGATCATAAAATTTGTTGGGCAATTTCTCCCGAGTACGCCGATACCTCATATGTGGGGGTAAACCACTGTTTGGGCACTCGGCAGGGCTCGGAAGAGAAGGCGCGCCATTTGACTTTTTGAATGGAAAATTAGCTCCAATTGTTAGCGGACACCATGTCGCGTTTGGAGAGCCCCTGTGTGCCTAAACATTGGAGCTCCCGCACAAGTGACCCCATTTTGGAAACTAGACCCCCCAAGGAACTTATCTAGATGCATATTGAGCACTTTAAACCCCCAGGTGCTTCACAGAAGTTTATAACGCAGAGCCATGAAAATAAAAAATAATTTTTCTTTCCTCAAAAATGATTTTTTAGCCTGGAATTTCCTATTTTGCCAAGGATAATAGGAGAAATTGGACCCCAAATATTGTTGTCCAGTTTGTCCTGAGTACGCTGATACCCCATATGTGGGGGTAAACCACTGTTTGGGCGCACGGCAGGGCTCGGAAGGGATGGCACGCCATTTGGCTTTTTAAATGGAAAATTAGCTCCAATCATTAGCGGACACCATGTCACGTTTGGAGAGCCCCTGTGTGCCTAAACATTGGAGATCCCCCAGAAATGACACCATTTTAGAAACTAGACCCCCAAAGGAACTAATCTAGATGTGTGGTGAGGACTTTGAACCCCCAAGTGCTTCACAGAAGTTTATAACGCAGAGCCATGAAAAAAAAAAAAAAAATTATTTTCTCAAAAATGATCTTTTAGCCTGCAATTTTTTATTTTCCCAAGGGTAACAGGAGAAATTTGACCCCAAAAGTTGTTGTCCAGTTTCTCCTGAGTACGCTGATACCCCATATGTGGGGGTAAATCACTGTTTGGGCACATGCCGGGGCTCGGAAGTGAAGTAGTGACGTTTTGAAATGCAGACTTTGATGGAATGCTCTGTGGGCGTCACGTTGCGTTTGCAGAGCCCCTGATGTGGCTTAACAGTAGAAACCCCCCACAAGTGACCCCATTTTGGAAACTAGACCCCCAAAGGAACTTATCTAGATGTGTGGTGAGCACTTTGAACCCCCAAGTGCTTCATAGAAGTTTATAATGCAGAGCCGTGAAAATAATAAATACGTTTTCTTTCCTCAAAAATAATTATTTAGCCCAGAGTTTTTTATTTTTCCCAAGGGTAACAGGAGAAATTTGACCCCAATATTTGTTGTCCAGTTTCTCCTGAGTACGGTGATACCCCATATGTGGGGGTAAACTACTGTTTGGGCACATGCCGGGGCTTGGAATTGAAGTAGTGACGTTTTGAAATGCAGACTTTGATGGAATGCTCTGCGGGCGTCACGTTGCGTTTGCAGAGCCCCTGATGTGCCTAAACAGTAGAAACCCCCCACAAGTGACCCCATTTTGGAAACTAGACCCTGAAAGGAACTTATCTAGATGTGTGGTGAGCACTTTGAACCCCCAAGTGCTTCATAGAAGTTTATAATGCAGAGCCGTGAAAATAATAAATACGTTTTCTTTCCTCAAAAATAATTATTTAGCCCAGAATTTTTTATTTTCCCAAGGGTTACAGGAGAAATTGGACCCCAAAAGTTGTTGTCCAGTTTCTCCTGAGTACGCTGATACCCCATATGTGGGGGTAAACCACTGTTTGGGCACACGTCGGGGCTCAGAAGGGAAGTAGTGACTTTTGAAATGCAGACTTTGATGGAATGGTCTGCGGGTGTCACGTTGCGTTTGCAGAGCCCCTGGTGTGCCTAAACAGTAGAAACCCCCCACAAGTGACCCCATTTTAGAAACTAGACCCCCCAAGGAACTTATCTAGATATGTGGTGAGCACTTTGAACCCCCAAGTGCTTCACAGACGTTTACAACACAGATCCGTGAAAATAAAAAATCATTTTTCTTTCCTCAAAAATTATGTTTTAGCAAGCATTTTTTTAGATTCACAAGGGTAACAGGAGAAATTGGACCCCAGTAATTGTTGCGCAGTTTGTCCTGAGTATGCTGGTACCCCATATGTGGGGGTAAACCACTGTTTGGGCACACGTCAGGGCTCGGAAGTGAGGGAGCACCATTTGACTTTTTGAATACGAGATTGGCTGGAATCAATGGTGGCGCCATGTTGCGTTTGGAGACCCCTGATGTGCCTAAACAGTGGTAACCCCTCAATTCTACCTCCAACACTAACCCCAACACACCCCTAACCCTAATCCCAACTGTAGCCATAACCCTAATCACAACCCTAACCCCAACACACCCCTAACCACAACACTAATTCCAACCCTAACCCTAAGGCTATGTGCCCACGTTGCGGATTCGTGTGAGATATTTCCGCACCATTTTTGAAAAATCTGCGGGTAAAAGGCACTGTGTTTTACCTGCGGATTTTCCGCGGATTTCCAGTGTTTTTTGTGCGGATTTCACCTGCGGATTCCTATTGAGGAACAGGTGTAAAACGCTGCGGAATCCGCACAAAGAATTCACATGCTGCGGAAAATACAACGCAGCGTTCCCGCGCGGTATTTTCCGCATCACGGGCACAGCGGATTTGGTTTTTCATATGTTTACATGGTACTGTAAACCTGATGGAACACTGCTGCGAATCCGCAGCCAAATCCGCACCGTGTGCACATAGCCTAATTCTAAAGGTATGTGCACACGCTGCGGAAAACGCTGCGGATCCGCAGCAGTTTCCCATGAGTGTACAGTTCAATGTAAACCTATGGGAAACAAAAATCGCTGTACACATGCTGCGGAAAAACTGCACGGAAACGCAGCGGTTTACATTCCGCAGCATGTCACTTCTTTGTGCGGATTCCGCAGCGGTTTTACAACTGCTCCAATAGAAAATCGCAATTGTAAAACCGCAGTGAAATGCGCAGAAAAAAACGCGGTAAATCCGCCATAAATCCGCAGCGGTTTAGCACTGCGGATTTATCAAATCCGCAGCGGAAAAATCCGCAGAGGACCAGAATACGTGTGCACATTCCTAACCCTAACCCTACCCCTAACCCTACCCCTAACCCTAGCCCTAACCCTAACCCTACCCCTAACCCTACCCCTACCCCTACCCCTACCCCTACCCCTAACCCTACCCCTAACCCTACCCCTAACCCTAACCCTACCCCTAACCCTAACCCTATTCTAACATTAGTGGAAAAAAAAAAATTTCTTTATTTTTTTATTGTCCCTACCTATGGGGGTGACAAAGGGGGGGGGTCATTTATTATTTTTTTTATTTTGATCACTGAGATAGATTATATCTCAGTGATCAAAATGCATTTTGGAACGAATCTGCCGGCCGGCAGATTCGGCGGGCGCACTGCACATGCGCCCGCCATTTTGGAAGATGGCGGCGCCCGGGAGAAGACGGACGGGACCACGGCTGGATCGGTAAGTATGATAGGGTGGGGGGGGACCACGGGGGGGGGAATCGGAGCGCGGGAGGGGTGGAACGGAGCGCGGGGGGCGTGGAACGGAGCACGGGGGGGCTGGAATGGAGCACGGGGGGGTGGAACGGAGCACGGGGGGGGGTGGATCGGAGTGCAGGGGGGGTGATTGGAGCACGGGGGGGTGATTGGAGCACGGGGGGAGCGGACACGAGCACGGGGGGGAGCGGAGCACAGGGCGGAGGGGAGCCGGAGCAGTGTACCGGCCAGATCGGGGGGGTGGGGGGGCGATCGGAGGGGTGGGGTGGGGGAACACTAGTATTTCCAGCCATGGCCGATGATATTTCAGCATCGGCCATGGCTGGATTGTAATATTTCACCCGTTATAATGGGTGAAATATTACAAATCGCTCTGATTGGCAGTTTCACTTTCAACAGCCAATCAGAGCGATCGTAGCCACGAGGGGGTGAAGCCACCCCCCCTGGGCTAAACTACCACTCCCCCTGTCCCTGCAGATCGGGTGAAATGGGAGTTAACCCTTTCACCCGATCTGCAGGGACGCGATCTTTCCATGACGCCGCATAGGCGTCATGGGTCGGATTGGCACCGACTTTCATGACGCCTACGTGGCGTCAAAGGTCGGGAAGGGGTTAAGGTTGAAGGAAGACTATAAGTCCATCTAGTTAAACCCATAGCCTAACCTAACATGCCCTAACATGTTGATCCAGAGGAAGGCAAAAAAAACCCATGTGGCAAAGATTAAGCACCACATTGGGGAAAAAAATTCCTTCCTGACTCCACATACGGCAATCAGACTAGTTCCCTGGATCAACGCCCTATCAATGAATCTAGTGTATATACCCTGTAACATTATACTTTTCCAGAAAGGTATCCAGTCCCCTTTTAAATTTAAGTAATGAATCACCCATTACAACATCATACGGCAGAGAGTTCCATAGTCTCACTGCTCTTACAGTAAAGAATCCACGTCTATTATTATGCTTAAACCTTTTTTCCTCCAAACGCACAGGATGCCCCCTAGTCCCGGTTTCAGGTCTATGATTAAAAAGATCATCAGAAAGGTCCTTTTACTATCCCCTCATATATTTATACATTAACATAAGATCACCCCTTAGTCTTCGTTTTTCCAAACTAAATAGCCCCAAGTGTAATAACCTATCTTGGTATTGCAGACCCCCCAGTCCTCTAATAACCTTGGTCGCTCTTCTCTGCACCCGCTCTAGTTCAGCTATGTCTTTCTTATACACCGGAGACCAGAACTGTGCACAGTATTCTAAGTGTGGTCGAGCTAGTGACTTGTATAGAGGTAAAATTATGTTCTCCTCATGAGCATCTATGCCTCTTTTAATGCATCCCATTATTTTATTTGCCTTACTAGCAGCTGCCTGACACTGGCCACTGAATATGTGTTTGTCATCCACCCATACACCCAGGTCTTTTTCATTGACGGTTTTGCCCAGAGTTTTAGAATTAAGCACATAATTATACATCTTATTTCTTCTACCCAAGTGCATGACCTTACATATATCCCCATTAAAGCTCATTTGCCATTTATCAGCCCAAGCTTCTAGTTTACATAAATCATCCTGTAATATAAAATTGTCCTCCTCTGTATTGATTACCCTGCAGAGTTTAGTGTCCTCTGCAAATATTGAAATTCTACTCTGAATGCCCCCTACAAGGTCATTAATAAATATGCTAAAAAGAAGAGGGCCCAATACTGACCCCTGTGGTACCCCACTGCTAACTGCTACCCAGTCCGAGTGTGCTCCATTAATAACCACCCTTTGTTTCCTATCCCTGAGCCAGCTCTCAACCCACTTGCACATATTTTCCCCTATCCCCATTATTCTCATTTTATGTATCAACCTTTTGTGTGGCACCGTATCAAAAGCTTTTGAAAAGTCCATATACACTACATCCACTGGGTTCCCTTGGTCCAATCCGGAACTTACCTCTTCATAGAAACTGATCAAATTAGTCTGACATGAACGGTCCCTAGTAAACCCATGCTGATACTGGGTCATGAGGTTATTCCTCTTCAGATACTCCAGTATAGCATCCCTTAGAATGCCCTCCAGGATTTTACCCACAGTAGAGGTTAAGCTTACTGGCCTATAATTTCCGAGTTCAGTTTTTGTCCCCTTTTTGAATATTGGCACCACATTTGCTATAAACCAGTCCTGTGGTACAGACCCTGTTATTATGGAGTCTTTAAAGATTAAAAATAATGGTCTATCGATGACTGTACTTAATTCCTGCAGTACTCGAGGGTGTATCCCATCCGGGCCCGGAGATTTGTCAATTTTAGTGACTTTTAGACGCCGCCGCACTTCCTGCTGGGTTAAGCAGGTGGCATTTAATGGGGAATTTTTATCACTAGTCATTTTGTCTGCCATGGGATTTTCTTGTGTAAATACTGATGAAAAAAAGTCATTTAGCATATTGGCTTTTTCCTCATCCACCATTTCACCCAGACTATTTTTAAGGGGGCCAACACTATCATTTTTGAGTTTCTTACTATTTATGTAGTTAAAGAATATTTTAGGAATATTTTTACTCTCTCTGGCAATGAGTGTTAGGTCTCGAGTTCCCACTTCTGCACAGGGGGATTCTCGAGCCATCTCCGCTGCGGTCTCCCATTCTTGTCCAGCCGCAGTGGAGTCTGCTCAGCAAGGACGTCAGTCCCAGCATCTTGCTCAGTCTCACTCTGTACAGAGAGTTACTGCTGCTTCTTCAGCTTCTGCCATTAAAGCCAGTGCTGGTCAGCAGCGAGCGGATTTCTCTGGGACTAAGTCCTTGTCTGCACACACTGAGCATGCCCAGGGCAAGATCTCCCGTTGGAGATCGAGGGTCATGTGCTCAGGCTCTGCAGCACATTCCATTGGTCCTCTTGGCAGGTCTTGGAAGGGCAAAGTTTCTGTGGCCACTTCCTGTGCTGCAACTATATAAACTGCGCATGACCGCACGGCCATGCGCTAGTGTACATTTGCATACGTGTGTTTGTTGTGAGTGCAAGTCGTCCTTGGATACCCCTTCCCTATTGAATGTCTGTTCGCGGAAGGTGTATGGTTGCTATCTAGCGCCCAACTTATCCTACAGCACGAATCACACATTGCAGCGTCCAGTTGCTGTGACCGCCAGTTCGGCGCCGTGCACTTCCTCTGTGCTTTCCTTACCCAAGCCTGGGTGGTTAGTGGCGTTCGTCAGTGCGGCACCGCATGCACTCTTGTGCCTTAATATTGTTGTTTGGCTTCTTTACACACCCAGTTGCGGTGTTGTGCCAGCAAGGGTCTAATTGGACTTCAATCCTAGTAGGGGTTGAGTTCGCTGACTACTTGCTCGCGCTCTATGTGCGGTACCGCGATCCTGTGACGCAACAGGATCGCTTCTTTCACGCTGGGTGAAGTTTAACCCACGTGTGTATACTTATGAGTACCGCCATATAGTCCGTCATTACTTGGCAGCAGGTTCCATCTCTGCACGGTGGACCCCGGGCTGCGAACGCACCATACTCTATCTGTCTTATTATTTGGTGCGTTCCGCTAGCCCTAACATTACACTAGCGCCAGGGTCTGGCTAGTAATGATGGACAAACAGCAATCCTTGCGGTATATCCAGCAGCTGGAGGGTAGGTTGGCGGCTCTTGAGAGCGCAACCTCAGCTGTGGATGTTACCGCAGTTGCTGTACAGGCTGCTAGCGTGGCTGCAGCAACCCTGTCCATTGCCACCCCTGCTCCGACATTTTCTCGCCTCCCGCTGCCCGAGAAATTTTCTGGTGATAGCAAATTTTGTAGGGGATTTGTGAGTCAATGCTCTATTCACCTCGAGCTCCTGGCTGCACGTTGTCCCACAGAGCGGGCTAAGGTGGGATTTATAGTGTCTCTCTTGTCGGACAGGGCGTTGGAATGGGCTATGCCGCTGTGGGAGCGTGGCGATCATGTGGTGCAGAGTGCTCCGCTGTTTCTGAGCACTCTGAAACAGGTCTTTTTAGGACCTCAAGTCACCCATGATACTGCGCTCCAACTGCTGGCATTAACTCAGGGTGAGTCCTTGGTCAGTCATTTTGCCGTCCAATTCCGCACTTTAGCTTCTGAGCTGGATTGGTCGGATAAAGCCCTTATCCCCATATTTTGGAGGGGCCTGGCTGACCACGTTAAGGACGCTCTGGCCACTAGGGAGATTCCTGCCACACTGGCGGAGTTAATAACTGTCTCCACTCGAATTGACCTCCGTTTTAACGAGCGGAGGTTAGAGCGAGCCCAGTGTAGGCAGAGGTTTCGGCTGGCTCCTACCTTCGCCAAACCTCTGGAATCTCCGGTCCTGGTTCCTGAGTCACATGAGGCCAGGGAGGTGTCACAAGCGGGACCTAAGTCCCAGACCGCTTGTGCACTCAAGGTCTGTCATGTTTGCCAGCAGTCAGGACATCTAGCCACCAGATGTTCTCAGCGGTCGAGGAAACGTCAGCGTCTAGTGATAGTAGGTGGAGGTACACTAGACACGGCGACGTTTGCCTCTAAATTGTCCTTTAAGGGGACAATTACTATAGGCTCATTCTCCCACTCGGTAGAGCTCTGCGTGGATTCTGGGGCGGAGGGCAATTTTATGTCTTCTGCCTTCGCCCAACGTCACGCAATACCCCTGGTTATGCTAGCTCAACCAGTAACGGTACGAGTGGTGAATGGGTCGACACTGCCCTCACAGATAACACACCAGACCATCCCTTTTACTCTGTCCATGTCGCCATCTCATCAGGAGATTATATCTCTGCTCGTCATTCCTGAGGGAATTGATGAGGTCCTGTTGGGAATACCTTGGCTGCGGTACCACTCTCCTCATATCGAGTGGTCCTCTGGCAGAATCATGGGATGGGGCGAATCTTGTGGGGGTAGGTGTCAGAGGGAGTGCGTTCAGGTTGCTACTACAGAGGTACCCGCAGATCTTTCCTCTCTCCCCAAGCAGTATTGGTCTTATGCAGACGTGTTCTCCAAAAAGGCGGCGGAGATTCTTCCGCCCCATCGCCCCAATGACTGTCCTATTGATCTCTTGCCTGGTGCTGAGCCTCCCCGGGGTCGGGTCTATCCGCTATCTCTCCCTGAGACGGAGGCAATGTCACAGTACATCCAGGAAAATCTGGCAAGAGGATTCATTAGGAAGTCAGTGTCACATGCTGGGGCAGGTTTCTTCTTCGTGCAGAAGAAGAATGGGGAATTGCGTCCATGCATAGACTACAGGGATCTTAATGCCATCACCGTTAAAAATAAGTATCCTTTGCCCTTGATATCTGAGCTCTTCGATAGGCTTCGGGGAGCAAGGGTATTTACTAAACTAGATCTGCGGCGTGCTTACAACCTGATTCGCATCCGTTAGGGGGACGAATGGAAGACGGCTTTTAACACCAGGGATGGGCACTATGAATATCTGGTGATGCCCTTCGGGCTCTGTAATGCCCCAGCCGTTTTCCAAGACTTTGTGAACGATATCTTCCAGGATATGCTTTCCACCTCAGTCGTAGTCTATCTGGATGATATTCTCATCTACTCTCCAGATATTGACTCCCACCGGAGAGATGTTTGCAAAGTCTTCGACCTCCTACGGGCAAACTCCCTCTATGCCAAGTTGGAGAAGTGTATGTTTGAGCAGGAGTCCTTACCTTTCCTAGGCTACATCATCTCTGCCCAGGGATTGGCTATGGATCCTGCCAAACTACAGGCTGTGATGGACTGGCAGGAACCCCATTCTCTTAAAGCGGTGCAGCGCTTTATGGGGTTCATTAATTATTATCGCCAGTTCATTCCGCACTTCTCAACTTTGGTAGCTCCCTTGGTTGCCCTCACCAAGAAGGGGGCGAATCCCAAATTGTGGTCTGAGGAGGTCTCCAAGGCCTTTAACTCTATAAAGTCACACTTCACTAGCGCTCCCATCCTACATCGCCCCGATGTTGATAAGCCATTTATCATGGAGGTGGATGCCTCTTCTGTTGGTGCTGGAGCAGTCCTCTTCCAAAAGGATGCTCAAGGTTGGAAGCATCCTTGCTTCTTTTTCTCCAAGACCTTCTCACCAGCAGAGAGGAATTATTCCATCGGGGACAGGGAGTTGCTAGCCATGAAGTTGGCTTTCTCGGAGTGGAGACATCTCTTGGAGGGAGCACGTTTTCCCTTCCAAGTCTTCACAGACCATAAAAATTTGGTGTACCTGCAGACAGCCCAGCAGTTGAATTCTCGCCAGGCCAGATGGTCCTTATTCTTCTCCCGGTTTCATTTCACCCTCCATTTTCTTTCTGGGGAGAAGAACATTCGGGCCGACGCTCTCTCTCGCTCCGTTGTGTCATCTGCGGAGGAGGAGGAGTAGCCTCGGCTTATTGTCCCCACCGAGAGCTTGAGAACTGTGGCCCCGGTTTCGCTAGAGTCTGTGCCTCTGGGCAAGACTTTTGTACCATCCAGTTTGCGACCGGAGGTTCTCTCTTGGGCACACTCGTCCAGGGTGGGTGGACATTTTGGTACCAAAAGGACATCTGAGTTACTGGCGAGGACATACTGGTGGCCACATATGGCTCGTGATGTCGCAGAGTATGTTCGGGCATGTGTCTCTTGCGCCAAGAGCAAGACTCTTCGGCAACGGCCAGCTGGTTTGCTTTATCCTCTGCTGGTGGCGGACAGGCCCTGGGAGATAGTCGGGATGGACTTTGTGTTGGGCTTACCCAAGTCTCGTAACTGCACCGTTATCTGGGTGATCACCGACCATTTTTCCAAAATGGTGCACTTGGTGCCTCTTCCACGGCTACCTTCTGCATGGGCGTTGGCTGTCTTGTTCGTCAAGCATATCTTTCGCCTACACGGTATGCCAGACAAAATTGTTAGTGACCGGGGTCCCCAGTTTGCGTCTCGATTCTGGAGAGAGCTTTGTCGTCTACTCAGTATTGAGTTGAATCTCTCTTCGGCATATCATCCCGAGACGAATGGGTTGGTAGAGAGGGCCAACCAGACCTTGGTCACATATTTACGACATTTTGTTTCTGCCAGGCAGGATGACTGGGCATCCTTGCTACCGTGGGCAGAGTTTGCACTTAACAATGCCGTAGACGACTCCACCGGTCAGACTCCATTCCTCCTAATTTATGGCCAGCATCCGCGTGTTCCTGTGCCCATGCATGTGTCTTCTGCTGACTCCAGGGTGGCAGACTGGGCTGTGGAGGCACGGGACATTTGGGACCACACGCAGGATGCCATTCGGGCCTCCAAGGAGAGAATGAGGTCCTCCGCCGATGTTCATCGGCGCCCCGCTCCGACCTTTGCTCCTGGCGACTTGGTGTGGCTCTCCGCCCGTAACATCAGGCTGCGAGTTGAGTCCACTAAGTTTGCTCCTCGCTACTTGGGTCCCTTCAAGGTTCTCGAACGGGTTAATCCTGTGGTCTACCGTTTGGCTCTTCCTCCATGCTTGGGTATCACTGACACCTTTCATGTGTCCCTCTTGAAACCCGAATACATGTCCCGGTTTTCCGAGTCATCTGCCGGGCCATCGGGATCGTCTACGGACGATTACGAGGTGAACGCTATTTTGGGGTGCAAGGTGGTACGCGGCAAAAAGTTCTATCTGGTGGATTGGAAGGGTTATGGCCCAGAGGACAGGTCATGGGAGCTTGCTGAAAACATTCGGGCCCCACAGCTCATTGCTGCCTTCGAGCGTAGCGAGGCCCAAGGAGGGGGGGCCCTAGGAGGGGGGGTAATGTTAGGTCTCGAGTTCCCGCTTCTGCACAGGGGGAATCTCGAGCCATCTCCGCTGCGGTCTCCCATTCTTGTCCAGCTGCAGTGGAGTCTGCTCAGCAAGGACGTCGGTCCCAGCGTCTTGCTCAGTCTCACTCTGTACAGAGAGTTACTGCTGCTTCTTCAGCTTCTGCCATTAAAGCCAGTGCTGGTCAGCAGCGAGCGGACTTCTCTGGGACTAAGTCCTTGTCTGCACACACTGAGCATGCCCAGGGCAAGATCTCCCGTTGGAGATCGAGGGTCATGTGCTCAGGCTCTGCAGCACATTCCATTGGTCCTCTTGGCAGGTCTTGGAAGGGCAAAGTTTCTGTGGCCACTTCCTGTGCTGCAACTATATAAACTGCGCATGACCGCACGGCCATGCACTAGTGTACATTTGCATACGTGTGTTTGTTGTGAGTGCAAGTCGTCCTTGGATACCCCTTCCCTATTGAATGTCTGTTCGCGGAAGGTGTATGGTTGCTATCTAGCGCCTGACTTATCCTACAGCACGAATCACACATTACAGCGTCCAGTTGCTGTGACCGCCAGTACGGCGCCGTGCACTTCCTCTGTGCTTTCCTTACCCAAGCCTGGGTGGTTAGTGGCGTTCGCCAGTGCGGCACCGCATGCACTCTTGTGCCTTAATATTGTTGTTTGGCTTCTTTACACACCCAGTTGCGGTGTTGTGCCAGCAAGGGTCTAATCGGACTTCAATCCTAGTAGGGGTTGAGTTCGCTGACTTCTTGCTCGCGCTCTATGTGCGGTATCGCGATCCTGTGACGCAACAGGATCGCTTCTTTCACGCTGGGTGAAGTTTAACCCACGTGTGTATACTTATGAGTACCGCCATATAGTCCGTCATTACTTGGCAGCAGGTTCCATCTCTGCACGGTGGACCCCGGGCTGCGAACGCACCATACTCTATCTGTCTTATTATTTGGTGCGTTCCGCTAGCCCTAACAATGAGTCTCTCTGTCTCAATCTTTGCTGCCTTGATTTGCTTTTTACAGAATTTATTTAATTTTTTGTATTTATTTAATGCCTCATCACTACCTACTTCCTTTAATTCTCTAAATGCTTTCTTTTTGTCACTTATTGCGCCCCTTACAGCTCTATTTAGCCATATTGGTTTCCTCCTATTTCTAGTATGTTTATTCCCATACGGTATATACTGTGCACAGGTCCTATCCAGGATGCTAATAAATGTCTCCCATTTTCTTTGTGTATTTTTGTGTCTCAGGATATCGTCCCAGTTAATTGCACCAAGATCCTCTTTCATCCGTTGGAAATTTGCCCTCCTGAAGTTTGGTGTCTTTGTAACCCCTCTATTACACATCTTTTTAAGTGATACATGAAAACTTATTATTTTGTGATCGCTATTACCCAAGTGACCCCCAACCCTTATATTTGATATGCGGTCTGGCCTGTTGGTTAATATTAGGTCTAGCAGTGCCCCCCTTCTTGTTGGGTCCTGAACCAGTTGTGAAAGGTAATTGTCTCTCATAGTTGTAAAAAACCGATTACCTTTGCTGGAACTGCAGGTTTCTGTTCCCCAATCTATTTCAGGGTAGTTGAAGTCCCCCATAATAATGACTTCTCCTTGAGTCGCAGCTTCATCTATTTGCTTTACGAGGATATTCTCCATTGCTTCCATTATTTTTGGAGATTTAGAACAAACCCCTATCAGTAATTTATTATTTTTCCCCCTCCCCTTATCTCCACCCACAGGGATTCTACATTTTCATTAAATTCACCTATATTATCACGCAGGATGGTTTTAAGGACGATTTTACATATAGACACACCCCACCCCCTCGCTTATCTGTACGGTCATTTCTGAACAGGCTATAGCCCTGCAAGTTAACAGCCCAGTCATGGCTCTCATCCAGCCATGTCTCAGACATCCCCACCATGTCATAATTATGCTCCAACAACATTAGTTCTAATTCGTCCATTTTGTTGGCGAGGCTTCTGGCATTAGTATACATACATTTTATGTATCTCTCTGCACCTCTATTCTTTCTTAAATTATTAACTGTTCTAACCCCACCCCCCATGCCACCTGCTGTCCACAGGGGATAGCAATATTGGGACAGTTCTGCCTAGCCCACGGTCTAGGAAACAGTTGGCTGTAGGCGTTCACCCCCCCTCCTCCTCCTCATCCTCCAGCAGAAGCGAGAGCTCATCCACAGACCGCAGTCGCACGACCACTCCATCCGCAGCTGCCACTGTTGCACACGAGGTGTCCCATTATACAGCTAGTGGCAAGCGTCAGCAGGCTGTATTGGCAATGAAGTGTTTGGGCGACTACAGACACACCGCGGAAGTTCTGTCCGAGTTCTTACAGCAAGAAACTCAGTCATGGCTGGGCAGTGTACATCTTGAGGCAGGCAAGGTAGTGAGTGATAACGGAAGGAATTTTATGGCTGCCATAGCCCTTTCACAGCTGAAACACATTCCTTGCCTGGCTCACACCTTAAACCAGTTGGTGCAGTGCTTCCTGAAAAGTTATCCAGGGTTACCCGACCTGCTCCTGAAGGTACGCAGACTTTGCTCGCACATCCGTCGTTCGCCCATACACTCCAGCCGTATGCAGAACGATCAGCGATCTTTGAACCTTCCCCAGCATCACCTAATCATCAACGTTGCAACAAGGTGGAACTCCACACTGCACATGCTTCAGAGACTGTGCGAACAGAGGCGTGCTGTTATGTATTTGTGGGAGGATACACATACATGGGCAGGCAGTTGGATGGCAGACATGGAGTTGTTACGTGTGCAGTGGTCAAAGCTACAAGACCTGTGTCAAGTCCTTCAGTGTTTTGAGGAATGCACACGGCTGGTTAGTGCAGACAATGCCATAATAAGCATGAGCATCCCCCTAATGCATCTGCTGATGCAAAGTTTGATGCACATAATGGAGCAGGCGTCTGCAGCCGAGGACGAGGGAAGCCTTCATGACAGTCAGCCATTGTCTGGTCAGGGAAGTCTAGTGGACGAGGTGGCGGGCGAAGAGGAGGAGGACGAGGAGGATGATGGGGATGAGTATTTTTTGGATGAGGAAGCTTCTCAGGGGGCAATAGAAACTGGTGGCGTTGCAAGGCCAGGTTCAGGTTTTTTGAGGGAGACAAGTGACGTTGATTTGCCCGAAAGTGCTCCTCAACCCAGCACAAGCAGTGAATTGACAACTGGAACATTGGCACACATGGCGGATTGTGCCTTGCGTATCCTAAAAAGGGACCCCCGCATTATCAAAATGATGACCGATGACGATTACTGGTTGGCCTGCCTCCTGGATCCATGCTATAAGGGGAAACTGCAAAATATCATGCCACATGAGAACCTTGAACAAATATTGGCAACCAAACAAGCAACTCTTGTAGACCATTTGATTCAGGCATTCCCAGCACACAGCGCCGGTGATGGTTCTCACACGAGCTGCAGGGGGCAACAGGGCAGAGGTGTTAGAGGTGCACAAATCAGAAGTGGCGTTGGACAAAGGGGTTTTCTAACCAGGTTGTGGAGTGATTTCGCAATGACTGCAGACAGGAGAGGTACTGCAGCATAAATTCAAAGTGACAGGAGACAACATTTGTCCAGTATGGTTACTAACTATTTTTCCTCCCTTATCCATGTTCTCCCTCAACCGTCATTCCCATTTGATTACTGGGCATCCAAAATAGACACCTGACCTGAATTGGCCGAATATGCATTGCAGGAGCGTGCTTGCCCAGCAGCTAGTGTGCTATCAGAAAGAGTATTCAGTGCTGCTGGTTCAATTCTGACCGAAAAAGGACTCGTCTGGCTACCCAAAATGTTGATGATCTATCCTTCATTAAAATGAACCACTCATGGATTTCTAATTATTTTACCCCACCTTTCCCGGCTGACACCTAGCTTTCCTGTAAGAAGGTCTTGCTTTTGGACTGGTCTCACTGACTGTTCCAATCTCTTAATTTGCAGCTGCTGTATGTCTAGCATACAACATGTTTACACCTCCCTAAATGGGCTGACTCCCCCCACGGGGCCGTGGTCTCCCCACTTGGCGCAAGCACCCGTGAGAGTGCCGTTTGTCTGAAGAGGTGGGTGTGCCCACTTTCGGTCGACGGCACTGGCACTGGGTCCCTCATAGTACAATGAAGTGTCTCAGGCGGTGGCACGCACCCAACGTCAGACACACCGTTGTAACATGAGGGGCCCTGGGCCAGTACCGCCGGCCACGAGAGAGTGTCCCCCCCAGCTCAAACAGTGCTCTACCACTTGTAAAATTATCTCTCACTGCTCCTCCACTGTTTAGTCTATGCAGTGAAATCATTCAATGCCTGGCACTGACAATACCAATTTGTTGACATGTATGATGCTAGTTAAAATATTCAGGGGCCCTATCCTACATTTACACCAGTAAACACTTTGCACTAAATAACAATGTCTGAAAGTCAGCAGATGAGCCCACCCCTGTACCTAAGTATGCCACTCTTTTTTTTTTTGTTTTGTTTTTTTGCGAGACATTAACATCTATGTATTATTTTGGAGTACTAACTGTGTCAGACACTCATTCCAATTGTCCTCTGCTGACCACACCAATGCCTGTGAACCCCTGCAAGATAATTGAAACTGCATTGAGCCTAATTTTTTTCTTTTAGGCCTACTAAGTCTGTCTGCGGTCCCTCCTTCCAATTGTCCTCCGCTGACCACACCAATGCTGCCTGTATACCCCTGCAAGATAATTGAAACTGCATTGAGCCCATTTTTTTTAAATTTTAGGCCTACTAAGTCTGTCTGCGGTCCCTCCTTCCAATTGTCCTCCGTTGACCACACCAATGCTGCCTGTGTACCCCTGCAAGATAATTGAAACTGCATTTAGCCTAATTTTTTTATTTTAGGCCTACTAAGTCTGTCTGCGGTCCTTCCTACCGATTGTCCTCCGCTGACCACACCAATGCTGTCTGTGTACCCCTGCAAGATAATTGAAACTGCATTGAGCCTAATTTTTTTTATTTTAGGCCTACTAAGTCTGTCTGCGGTCCCTCCTATCAATTGTCCTCCGCTGACCACACCAATGCTGCCTGTGTACCCCTGCAAGATAATTGAAACTGCATTGAGCCTAATTTTTTTTATTTTAGGCCTACTAAGTCTGTCTGCGGTTCCTCCTACCAATTGTCTTCCGCTGACCACACCAATGCTGTCTGTGTACCCCTGCAAGATAATTGAAACTGCATTGAGCCTATTTTTCTTATTTTAGGCCTACTAAGTCTGTCTGCGGTCCCTCCTACCAATTGTCCTCTGCTGACCACACCAATGCTGACCGTGTACCCATGTAACCTTTTTTAAACCTGCATCGAGCCAACTTTGTGGTGTAAGGCCTAATAGCAATGTCTGTCTGCGCCACTCAATACAGCTGTCCTCTTAAAAAAACTGAGCTGCAATTGTCAGGTTTTCAGACTATCGAAATTTTAAAACTGCATCGGGGCTACTTGTTTGGTTGGGGCCTACTAACAGTGTCTGCCGCTCCAAGGTGTTCTCCTGGTTGCCTTTCCTGAGCTTCTATCTTCAGGCTCTTGTTAAATAGTTTTTTAATGGAACAACTGCAGTGGGGCTACTAGTTTGGTTGGGGCCTACTAACAGTGTCTGCCGCTCCAAGGTGTTCTCCAGGTTGCCTTTCCTGAGCTTCTATCTTCAGGCTCTTGTTAAATAGTTTTTTAATGGAACAACTGCAGTGGGGCTACTAGTTTGGTTGGGGCCTACTAACAGTGTCTGCCGCTCCAAGGTGTTCTCCAGGTTGCCTTTCCTGAGCTTCTATCTTCAGGCTCTCGTTAAATTGTTTTTAATATAAAACTGCATTTGACCTTCTTGTTTTGTTGGCCCTACTAATGGTGTCTGCCACTTCTTGCTGTTATCCACTGAACAAAGCAGTGCTGCCTGTTTACTACTGTTACCAATTTTGAACTGCATTTAGCCTACTTACTGATTTGGGCCTACTCACTGTGTCAGCCTCAAATTACAGTTGTCCTCCACTGAACAAAGCAATGCCTCCTGGTTAGTCCTGTTACCAATTTTGAACTGCATTTAGCCCACTTTATTATTTGGGCCTATATCTGTGTTTCCTCCTCATCCTGCCCATTGCCCAGCCAGTGCTAGATGAGTCTGCTGGTGCATTGACCCAGACCGCTACATTCCCCCTGCATGCTACACAGCCAGAATGTGACCCAGCTGAAAGTCAGGTTCCCCTTCCCGCATAATATACCACCTTACATGGGGACAAAGAGGAAGGTGCAGATGAAAGTGCAGGTTCCTTCATCAGGTGGGGGGCATACTCGTTGGCCACGTCACTGGCACAGGGCCCCTCATAGTACGCAAAAGTGTCGCTGCCGGTGGGAGGCGCCCCCGCCGTGCAAACACACCGCCGTACTTTAAGGGGCCCTGTGCCAGTGCCAATGCGAACGAGTGGGCCCCGCCTACTTGCTCAGGATCACATCACTTGCAAAGTTGAAATAGTTACCTCTCCCTGCTCCACTGCCGTGACGTGGTCCACGTTTCCTGGGCCCACTAAATACTTGAACCAGCCCTACCCCCCACAACTTTAGCCAAATGACCCCCAATTTCCAATGCCTAACTATTATTATAAGGTAAATTAAGATTGACAAGCTTCAGTAACAAGAATGGATGTTTTTGCCATTAAAATGGGCACTGTAGGTGTTTTCCTGGCCTCCACTCACTGCCGACTATGCTTCCCCATTGACTTGCATTGGGTTTCGTGTTTCGGTCAATCCCCGACTTTTCGCGATAATCGGCCGATTTCACTTGACTCGACTTTTGAGATAGTCGGATTTCACGAAACCCGACTCGACCCTAAAAAGTAAAAGTCGCTCAACCCTAGTATGAAATACTAGCTTCATTCACTGTGCATCATAAAATTATGATAATTATAGCTTTAATATTCTGTACACATTTCTTCAGCTTCAAAGAAATCATGGATGCCTCAATTTTTTTTACATGCCTTATTTTTATGGGCTTTCCTGGAATTTTTAGACAGTTGGCAATCCTGGTCTAGAATAAGGGACCTAAATGATAGAGTGTCAGTAATATTGGGGCTCTATCATTAATATTTAATAACACTATGTAACACAATTTTTGTTCCTGGCTTCCAAGTGTAATATTTCAACTGCTTATGTTTAACCCCTTACCCCACAAAGGGTGGTTTGCACGTTAATGACCAGGCCAATTTTTACAATTCTGACCACTGTCCCTTTATGAGGTTATAACTCTGGAACGCTTCAATGGATCCTGATGATTATGACATTGTTTTCTCGTGATATATTGTACTTCATGATAGTGGTAAAATTTATTTGATATTACCTGCATTTATTTGTGAAAACACAGAGATATGAGACACAAAATACTTAATATGTAACATTTCCCACATGTCTACTTTATATCAGCACAATTTTGGAACCAAAATTTTTTTTGTTCGGGAGTTATAAGGGTTAAAAGTTGACCAGCAATTTCCCATTTTCACAACACCATTATTTTTAGGGACCACATCACATTTGAAGTCACTTTGAGGGGTCTATATGATAGAAAATACCCAAGTGTGACACCATTCTAAAAACTGCACATCTCAAGGTGCTCAAAACCACATACAAGAAGTTTATTAACCCTTCAAGTGTTTCACAGGCATTTTTTGAATGTTTAAAAAAAATAAACATTTACTTTTTTTCACAAAAAATTTAATTCAAATCAAATTTGTTTTATTTTACGAAGGGTAACAGAAGAAACTGGATGCCGAAAGTTGTTGTGCAAGTTGTGCTGAGTATGATGGTACCCCATATGTGGGGGTAAACCACTGTTTGGGCGCAAGGCAGAGCTCAGAAGGGAAGGAGCGCCATTTGACTTTTCAATGCAAAATTGACTGGAATTGAGATGGGACGCCATGTCGTGTTTGGAGAGCCCCTGATGTGCTTAAACATTGAAACCCCCACAAGTGACACCATTTTGGAAAGTAGACCCTCTAAGGAACTTATCTAGATGTGAAGTGAGCACTTTGACCCACCAAGTGCTTCACAGAAGTTTATAATGTAGAGCCGTAAAAATAAAAAATCATATTTTTTCACAAAAATGATCTTTTAGCCCCCAACTTTTTTCCCAAGGGTAACAGAAGAAATTGGACCCCAAAAGTTGTTGTAAAATTTGTCCTGAGTACGCTGATACCCCATATGTGGGGGTAAACTACTAGATGCATGGCAGTGCTCGGAAGGGAATGAGCGCCATTTGACTTTTCAATGCAAAATTGACTGGAATTGAGATGGGATGCCATGTCACAATTGGAGAGCCCCTGATGTGCCTAAACATTGAAACCCCCCACATGTGACACCATTTTGGAAAGTAGACCCGCTAAGGAACTTTTCTAGATGTGTAGTGAGCACTTTGACCCACCAAGTGCTTCAGAGAAGTTTATAATGTAGAGCAGTAAAAATAAAAAATCATATTTTTCACAAAAATGATCTTTTCGCCCCAATTTTTTCCCAAGGGTAACAGAAGAAATTTGACCCCAAAAGTTGTTGCAAAATTTGTCCTGAGTACGCTGATACCAATATGTGGGGGTAAACCACTGTTTGGGTGCATTGCGGAGCTCGGAAGGGAAAGAGCGCCGTTTGAGTTTTCAATGCAAAATTGACTGGAATTGAGATAGGACACCATGTCGTGTTTGGAGAGCCCTGATGTGCCTAAACATTACATTGAAACCCCCCACAAGTGACATCATTTTGGAATGAAGGAACTTATCTAGATGTGTTGTGAGAACTTTGAACTCCCAAGTGTTTCACTACAGTTTATAACGCAGAGCCGTGAAAATAAAAAAATATTTTTTTTCCACACAAATTATATTTTAGCCCCCAGTTTTGTATTTTCCCAAGGGTAACAGGAGAAATTGGACCACAAAAGTTGTTGTCCAATTTGTTCTGAGTACGCTGACACCCCAAATGTGGGGGGAACCACCATTTGAGCGCATGGCAGAGCTCGGAAGGGAAGGACAGCCGTTTGGAATGCAGACTTAGATGCATTGGTCTGCAGGCTTCGCGTTGCATTTGCAGAGCCCCTGATGTAGCTAAACAATAGAAACCCCTCACAATTGACCCCATATTGGAAACTAGACCCCCCAATCAACTTATCTTGATGTGTTGTGAGAACTTTGAACCTCCAAGTGTTTCACTACAGTTTATAACACAGAGCCGTGAAAATAACAACTCTTTTTTGTTCCACAAAAATTATTTTTTAGCCCCCAGTTTTGCATTTTCCCAAGAGTAACAGAAATTGGACCACAAAAGTTGTTGTCCAATTTGTCCTGAGTATGCTGATACCCTATATGTTGGGGTAAACCCCTGTTTGGGCGCACGGGAGAGCTTGGAAGGAAAGGAGCATTGTTTTACTTTTTCGATGCAGAATTGGCTGGAATTGAGATCAGATGCCATGTCGCATTTGGAGAGCCCCTGATGTGCTAAACAGTGGAAACCCCCCAATTCTAACTGAAACCCTAACCCAAACACACCCCTAACCCTAATCCCAACCATAACCTTAACCACACCCCTAACCCTAATCCCATCCTTAATCCCAACTGTAAATGTAATCCAAACCCTAACTTTAGCCCAAATCCTAACCCTAAATTTAGGCCCTACCCTAAACATAACTTTAGCCCCAACCCTAACTCTAGCCCCAACTCTAACTTTAGCTAGCCCCAACCCTAACCCTAACTTTAGCCACAACCCTAACCCCAACCCTAACCCCAACCCTAACTGTAGCCCTAACCCTAATTTTACCTCCAACCCTAACCCTAACTTTAGCCTCAACCCTAACCCTATCCCCAACCCTAACTTTAGCCCCAACCCTAATCCTAACTTTAGCCCCAACCCTAACCCCAACCCTAACTGTAGCCCTAACCCTAACTTTAGCCCAACCCTAACCCTAACTTTAGCCCCAACCCTATCCCTAATGGGAAAATGAAAATAAATACATTTTTAAAAATGTTTATGTTTCCCTAACTAAGTGGGTGATGAAGAGGGGTTTGATTTATTTTTATAGTGTTTTTTATGATTGGCAGCCGTCACACACTAAAAGACGCTTTTTATTGCAAAAAATAGTTTTTGCGTCTCCATATTTTGAGAGCTACAATTTTTCCATATTTTGGTCCACAGAGTTATCTGAGGTCTTGTTTTTTGTGGGACGAGTTGACGTTTTTATTGGTACCATTTTCGGGCACGTGACTTTTTTGATTGCTTTTTCTTCAGATTTTTGTGAGGTAGAATGAACAAAAACCAGCTATTCATGAATTTCTTTTGGGGGGGCGCTTATACTATTCCACGTTTGGTAAAATTGATAAAGCAGTTTTATTCTTCGGGTCAGTATGTTTACAATGATACCTCATTTATATCTTTTTTTATGTCTTGGCGCTTTTGTACGATAAAAACTATTTTATATAAAAAATAATAATTTTTGCATCACTTTATTCGGAGGAATATAACTTTTTTATTTTTTTGCTAATGATCCTGTGTGGCAGCTCGTTTTTTGCCGGACAAGATGACGTTTTCAGCGGTACCGTGATTATTTATATCCCTCTTTTTGATCGCGTGTTATTCCACCTTTTGTTTGGCGGTATGATAATAAAGTGTCGTTTTTTGCCTCTTTTTTTTAACGGTGTTCACTGAAGGGGTTAACTAGTGGGACAGTTTTATAGGTCAGGTCGTTACGGATGTGGTAATACTAAATATGTGTACTTTTATTGTTTTTTTTTTATTATTTAGATAAAGAAATGTATTTATTGGAAAAATATATTTCTTTTGTTAGGTCTCGAGTTCCCGCTTCTGCACAGGGGGAATCTCGAGCCATCTCCGCTGCGGTCTCCCATTCTTATCCAGCCGCAGTGGAGTCTGCTCAGCAGGGACGTCGGTCCCAGCGTCTTGCTCAGTCTCACTCTGTACAGAGAGTTACTGCTGCTTCTTCAGCTTCTGCCATTAAAGCCAGTGCTGGTCAGCAGCGAGCGGACTTCTCTGGGACTAAGTCCTTGTCTGCACACACTGAGCATGCCCAGGGCAAGATCTCCTGTTGGAGATCGAGGGTCATGTGCTCAGGCTCTGCAGCACTTTCCATTGGTCCTCTTGGCAGGTCTTGGAAGGGCAAAGTTTCTGTGGCCACTTCCTGTGCTGCAACTATATAAACTGCGCATGACCGCATGGCCATGCGCTAGTGTACATTTGCTTACGTGTGTTTGTTGTGAGTTCAAGTCGTCCTTGGATACCCCTTCCCTATTGAATGTCTGTTCGCGGAAGGTGTATGGTTGCTATCTAGCGCCCGACTTATCCTACAGCACGAATCACACATTACAGCGTCCAGTTGCTGTGACCACCAGTACGGCGCCGTGCACTTCCTCTGTGCTTTCCTTACCCAAGCCTGGGTGGTTAGTGGCGTTCGTCAGTGCGGCACCGCATGCACTCTTGTGCCCTAATATTGTTATTGAGCTTCCTTACACACCCAGTTGCGGTGTTGTGCCAGCAAGGGTCTAATCGGACTTCAATCCTAGTTGGGGTTGAGTTCGCTGACTAGTTGCTCGCGCTCTATGTGCGGTACCGCGATCCTGTGACGCAACAGGATCGCTTCCTTCACGCTGGGTGAAGTTTAACCCACGTGTGTATACTTATGAGTACCGCCATATAGTCCGTCATTACTTGGCTCTCCTGTTGTACCCTGCACTGATCTACGGCGAGCAAGCTTCTCTGGGACTAAGTCCTTATTTTCACACACTGAGCATGCCCAGGGCAAGATCTCCCGTTGGAGATCGAGGGTCATGTGCTCAGGGTGAAGTTTAACCCACGTGTGTATACTTATGAGTACCGCCATATAGTCCGTCATTACTTGGCAGCAGGTTCCATCTCTGCACGGTGGACCCCGGGCTGCGAACGCACCATACTCTATCTGTCTTATTATTTGGTGCGTTCCGCTAGCCCTAACATCTTTTTTCTTTATTTAAGAATTTTTTTTTACACATGTACCGTATATACTCAAGTATAAGCCGACCCGAGTATAAGCCGACCCCCTAATTTTGCCACAAAAACTTGGAAAACTTATTGACTGGAGTATAAGCCTAGGGTAGGAAATGCAGCAGCTACCGGTGAATTTCAAAAATAAAAATAGATGCTCCATACCGTTCATTATTGCCCCATAGATACTCCATATAAAGCTGTGCCACATATAATGCTCTGCACTGTTCATTATGGCCCCATAGATGCTTCATAGAAAGCTGTGCCCCATATAGAATGCTCTGCACCGTTCACTATGGCCCCATAGATGCTCCATAGAAAGCTGTGCCATATATAATGCTGCTGCTGCAATAAAAAAAATCACATACTCACCTCTCTTCGCTCAGGACGCCGGCGCTTTCAATATTTACCTGCTTCTCGTGCGGCTCCATCTCCAGCGCTGACGCTCAGCAGAGGGCGCGCACTAACTATGTCACCGCGCCCTCTAACCTGAGCATCACTGCCAGAGGACGCTGGAGACGGAGCCGCACCAAAGCGAGGAGCAGGTAAATATCACTTTGCACTTTGCAGTGCACTGTGTCAGATCAGCTCTCACACAGGCACTGCAGGGAGGCTTCCCGGCACCTGCTCTAAACAGACGCTTGGAAGCCACCTCCCTGCAGGACCCGGAAGGCCCCAGCAGCCATTTTGGATCTGGCCCTGCAGGGAGGAGGAGGTAAAAGACCCTCGGAGCAACGCAATCACATCGTGTTGCTCCGAGGGTCTCAGGGAAGCACACAGGGAGCCCCCTCCCTGTGCAATGCTTCCCTATGCCGCCGGAACGCTGCGTTCATCTTTGATCACAGTGTGTCGGGGGGTTAATGTACCAGGAGCCATCCATGACCACACCTTACACATAGTGCCGGATGTCAGCTCAGCGTGGCCGATCGACTATGACACACTATCACGTCACTGGGAATTAACCCCTTTACCCCCAAGGGTGGTTTGCACGTTAATGACCGGGCCAATTTTTACAATTCTGACCACTGTCCCTTTATGAGGTTATAACTCTGGAACGCTTCAATGGATCCTGGTGATTCTGACATTGTTTTCTCGAGACATATTGTACTTCATGACAATGGTAAAAATTATTTGATAGTACCTGCGTTTATTTGTGAAAAAAACGGAAATTTGGCGAAAATTATGAAAATTTCGCAATTTTCCAACTTTGAATTTTTATGCAATTAAATCACAGAGATATGTCACACAAAATACTTAATAAGTAACATTTCCCACATGTCTACTTTACATCAGCACAATTTTGGAACCAAAATTTTTTTTGTTAGGGAGTTATAAGGGTTAAAAGTTGACCAGCAATTTCTCATTTCTACAACACCATTTTATTTTAGGGACCACATCTCATTTGAAGTCATTTTGAGGGGTCTATATGATAGAAAATACCCAAGTGTGACACCATTCTAAAAACTACACCCCTCAAGGTGCTCAAAACCATATTCAAGAAGTTTATTAACCCTTCTGGTGCTTCACAGGAATTTTTTGAATGTTTAAATAAAAATGAACATTTAACTTTTTTTCACAAAAAATTTAATTCAGCTCCAATTTGTTTTATTTTACCAAGGGTAACAGGAGAAAATGGACCCCAAACATTGTTGTACAATTTGTCCTGAGTATGCCAATACCCCACATGTGGGGGTAAACCACTGTTTGGGCGCATGGCAGAGCTCGGAAGCGAAGGAGTGCCATTTGACTTTTCAATGCAAAATTGACTGGAATTGAGATGGGACGCCATGTTTCGTTTGGACAGCCCCTGATGTGGCTAAACATTGAAACCCCCCACAAGTGACACCATTTTGGAAAGTAGACCCCCTAAGGAACTTATCTAGAGGTGTGGTGAGCACTTTGACCCAACAAGTGCTTCACAGAAGTTTATAATGTAGAACCGTAAAAATAAAAAATCATATTTTTTCACAAAAATTATCTTTTTGCCCCCAATTTTTTATTTTCCCAAGGGTAAGAGAAGAAATTGGACCCCAAAAGTTGTTGTACAATTTGTCCTGAGTACGCTGATAGCCCATATGTGGGGGTAAACCACTGTTTGGGCGGATGGGAGAGCTCGGAAGGGAAGGAGCGCCGTTTGACTTTTCAATGCAAAATTGACAGGAATTGAGATGGGACGTCATGTTGCGTTTGAAGAGCCACTGATGTGCCTAAACATTGAAACCCCCCACAAGTGACACCATTTTGGAAAGTAGACCCCCTAAGGAACTTATCTAGAGGTGTGGTGAGCACTTTGACCCACCAAGTGCTTCACAGAAGTTTATAATGTAGAACCGTAAAAATAAAAAATCATATTTTTTCACAAAAATTATCTTTTTGCCCCCAATTTTTTATTTTCCCAAGGGTAAGAGAAGAAATTGGACCCCAAAAGTTGTTGTACAATTTGTCCTGAGTACGCTGATACCCCATATGTGGGGGTAAACCACTGTTTGGGTGGATGGGAGAGCTCGGAAGGGAAGGAGCGCCGTTTGACTTTTCAAAGCAAAATTGACAGGAATTGAGATGGGACGCCATGTTGCGTTTGAAGAGCCACTGATGTGCCTAAACATTGAAACCCCCCACAAATGACACCATTTTGGAAAGTAGACCCCCTAAGGAACTTATCTAGAGGTGTGGTGAGCACTTTGACCCACCAAGTGCTTCACAGAAGTTTATAATGCAGAGCCGTAAAAATAAAACAAAATTTTTTTCCCACAAAAAATATTTTTTTAGCCCCCAGTTTTGTATTTTCCTGAGGGTAACAGGAGAAATTGGACCCCAAAATTTGTTGCCCAATTTGTCCTGAGTGCAATGATACACCATATGTGGGGGGAACCACTGTTTGGGCACATGGGAGGGCTCAGAAGGGATGGAGTGCCATTTGAATGCAGACATAGATGGAATGGTCTGCAGGTGTCACATTGCGTTTGCAGAGCCCCTAATGTACCTAAACAGTAGAAACCCCCCACAAGTGACACCATTTTGGAAAGTAGACCCCCTTAGGAACTTATCTAGATGTGTGCTGAGCGCTTTGACCCACCAAGGGCTTCACAGAAGTTTATAATGGAGAGCCGTAAAAATAAAACAAAAATTTTTTCCCACAAAAATTATTTTTTAGCCCCCAGTTTTGTATTTTCCCGAGGGTAACAGGAGAAATTCGACCCCACAATTTGTTGTCCAATTTGTCCTGAGTGCGCTGATACCCCATATGTGGGGGGGAACCACTGTTTGGGCGCATGGGAGGGCTCGGAAGGGAAGGAGCTCCATTTGGAATGAGGACTTAGATGGAATGGTCTGCAGGTGTCACATTGCATTTGCAGAGCCCCTAATGTACCTAACCAGTAGAAACCTCCCACAAGTGACACCATTTTGGAAACTAGACCCCCTAAGGAACTCATCTAGATGTGTTGTGATAGCTTTGAACCCCCAAGTGTTTCACTACAGTTTGTAACGCAGAGCCGTGAAAATTAAAAAAAAAAATCTTTCCCCCCAAAATTATTTTTTAGCCCCCAGTTTTGTATTTTCCCGAGGGTAAGAGGAGAAATTCGACCCCAAAAGTTGTTGTCCAATTTGTCCTGAGTACGCTGATACCCCGTATGTTGGGGGAAACCAACGTTTGAGCGCATGGCAGAGCTCGGAAGGGAAGGAGCGCCATTTGGAATGCAGACTTAGATGGAATGGTCTGCAGACGTCACATTGCGTTTGCAGAACCCCTAATGTACCTAAACAGTAGAAACCCCCCACAAGTGACCCCATATTGGAAACTAGACCCCCCAGGGAACTAATCTAGATGTGTTGTGAGAACTTTGAACCCCCAAGTGTTTCACTACAGTTTATAACGCAGAGCCGTGAAAATAAAAAATCCTTTTTTTTCCCACAAAAAATATGTTTTAGCCCCGAGTTTTGTATTTTCCCAAGGGTAGCAGGAGAAATTGGACCCCAAAAGTTGTTGTCCTATTTGTCCTGAGTACGCTGATACCCCATATGTTGGGGTAAACCCCTGTTTGGGCACACGGGAGAGCTCAGAAGGGAAGAAGCACTGTTTTACTTTTTCAACGCAGAATTGGCTGGAATTGAGATCGGACGCCATGTCGCGTTTGGAGAGCCCCTGATGTGCCTAAACAGTGGAAACCCCCCAATTATAACTGAAACCCTAATCCAAACACATCCCTAACCCTAATCCCAACAGTAACCCTAACCACACCTCTAACCCTGACACACCCCTAACCCTAATTCCAACCCTATTCCCAACCGTAAATGTAATCTAAACCCTAACTGTAACTTTAGCCCCAACCCAAACTGTAGCCCTAGCCCTAACCCTAACCCTAATCCTAACCCTAGCCCTAACCCTAGCCCTAACCCTAGCCCTAACCCTAACCCTAGCCCTAGCCCTAACCCTAGCCCTAACCCTAGCCCTAACCCTAGCCCTAACCCTAACCCTAACCCTAACCCTAGCCCTAACCCTAGCCCTAACCCTAGCCCTAACCCTAACCCTAGCCCTAACCCTAGCCCTAACCCTAGCCCTAACTCTAACCCTAGCCCTAATGGGAAAATGGAAATAAATACATTTTTTTAATTTTTCCCTAACTAAGGGGGTGATGAAGGGGGGTTTGATTTACTTTTATAGCGGGTTTTTTAGCGGATTTTTATGATTGGCAGCCGTCACACACTGAAAGACGCTTTTTATTGCAAAAAATATTTTTTGCGTTACCACATTTTGAGAGCTATAATTTTTCTATATTTTGGTCCACAGAGTCATGTGAGGTCTTGTTTTTTGCGCGACGAATTGATGTTTTTATTGGCAACATTTTCGGGCATGTGACATTTTTTGATCGCTTTTTATTCCGATTTTTGTGAGGCAGAATGACCAAAAACCAGCTATTCATGAATTTCTTTTGGGGGAGGCGTTTATACCGTTCCGCGTTTGGTAAAATTGATGAAGCAGTTTTATTCTTCAGGTCAGTACGATTACAGCGACACCTCATTTATATCTTTTTTTATGTTTTGGCGCTTTTATACGATAAAAACTATTTTATAGAAAAAATAATTATTTTTGCATCGCTTTATTCTCAGGACTATAACTTTTTTATTTTTTTGCTGATGATGCTGTATGGCGGCTCGTTTTTTGCGGGACAAGATGACGTTTTCAGCGGTACCATGGTTAGTTATATCTGTCTTTTTGATCGCGTGTTATTCCACTTTTTGTTCGGCGGTATGATTATAATGCGTTGTTTTTTGCCTCGTTTTTTTTTTTTTTTCTTACGGTGTTTACTGAAGGGGTTAACTAGTGGGCCAGTTTTATAGATCGGGCCGTTACGGACGCGGCGATACTAAATATGTGTACTTTTATTGTTTTTTTTTTTTTATTTAGATAAAGAAATGTATTTATGGGAATAATATTTTTATTTTTTTTTTCATTATTTTGGAATATTTTTTTTTATTTTTTTTTACACATTTGAAATTTTTTTTTTTTACTTTGTCCCAGGGGGGGACATCACAGATCAGTGATCTGACAGTTTGCACAGCACTCTGTCAGATCACTGATCTGACATGCAGCGCTGCAGCCTTCACAGTGCCTGCTCTGAGCAGGCTCTGTGAAGCCACCTCCCTCCCTGCAGGACTCGGATCCGCGGCCATCTTGGATCCGGGGCTGGAGGGAGCAGGGAGGGAGGTGAGACCCTCGCAGCAACGCGATCACATCGCGTTGCTGCGGGGGGCTCAGGGAAGCCCGCAGGGAGCCCCCTCCCTGCGCGGTGCTTCCCTGTACCGCCGGCACATCGCGATCATCTTTGATCGCGGTGTGCCGGGGGTTAATGTGCCGGGGGCGGTCCGTGACCGCTCCTGGCACATAGTGCCGGATGTCAGCTGCGATAAACAGCTGACACCCGGCCGCGATCGGCGGCGCTCCCCCCGTGAGCGCTGCCGATCGCATATGACGTACTATTGCGTCCTTGGGAAGTAAAGCCCACCCCACATGGACGCAATAGTACGTCTAATGGCAGAAAGGGGTTAAGTCACAGGTCAACTCAACAGGATAGTGCATCATATGGGATAAAGGGGTTAAAGACTAAGGAAAAATGAATACATTCAGCACAAACTTTGATTTTATGACCACAGGCAGAAGATTTTTGTATTTATTGTGTCAATAAAAGGAAACCACTGTATTTTGGTTCATGTGGTCTGATAAAAAACAACATTTGCATGGTAAATAGACAAAGACAGTCAAAAAGCACTCAAAAAGGATCAGAAATGATTAGTTTTTCTAGATGTGCAAGTGTACTGCAAATCACTTTCTCAAAGAAGACCCCAAATGTAGTCCCCCATCATGTTTTCATTTCATTATACTGTCCTTGGTAATGATGTTCAAAGTCCAATATATCTTGATGAAAGCGCTCGCCTTGCTCCACTGAGTAAGCTCCCATGTTCTCCTTGAACTTGTCAAGATGAGCGTCAAGGATATGAACTTTGAGAGACATTCTGCATCCCATTAGGGTGTAATTCTTTATGAGAGTCTGAACCAACTGCACATAGTTTTCAGCCTTGGAAGCCATGAACCACTGCAATGAAACTGTTCCAAGCCGCTTTCTCAGTCCTGTTGAGCAGCTTGGCGAACTCGTCACATTCTATGATCTTCTTGACCTGCAATCCGATGAAGATACCAGCCTTGAACTTTGCCTCGGACAGCTTTGGAAAGAGATCTTAGAGGTACTTGAAAGCTGCTGACTCCTTGTCAAGAGCCGTGACAAATTACTTGATGAGGCCTAACTTGATGTGCAGTGGTGGCATAAGCACCTTCAGAGGTTCTATCAGTGGCTCCCATTTGACGTTGCTCTTCCCCACAGAGAACTTGGTCCGCTGTGATCAATCCTGTCTGTGATAGTGCGCCTGTCCCAGAGGCAAAGAAAACAAGGAAATTTTGTGAAACACCTTGAGGCCCATCAGGAATGACACCATTTCAAAGTCTCCGAAGACCTCCCATCCATAGTCGTCATTTTTCAAGGCACTCAGCAACATCTTGACACTGGTGCAGTCCTCTTTGAGCTATACAGAGTGAGCCATAGGGAGAGATGGGTAGTTGTTTCCATTGTGAAGCAGCAAGGCTTTGAGGCTCCAGGATGAACTGTCTATGAATAGGCATCATTCACTAGGGTTACAGGTGATACCTATAGCCTCAAAAAGACCGGCCACATTGTTGCAGAAGCACAACCCATCTTCCCAACTGAAGAAGTTGGAGAATGTTTAGTGACGCTTTCTCTGAACTGTGACTTGCTTATTTTCATCCAACAAGTTCCACTGCTTGAGCCTGGATGTCAAAAGCTCAGCATTGGACTTGGTAAGACAAAGGTCTCTGATCAGATCGTTGACGTCTTTCTGGTTAGGAAAGTATTGCCTTCTCTCTTCAACCCCATCTGTGAAAATGTAATCTTGATCTCCAATATCTTCCTCACTATCTGACTTGCAGCTTTTTCCTGAAGATGCCTAATCCCTCTTCAGGGGAGTTGGAACAGGCATATCAGAGCAGTGTGATACTGGGGCAATGGAAGAAGTTATGTCTGGATAAATGATTTGAGGTGCATTCTTGCCTGAGCGACGTTTGTCAGTAGCTACCATGCAGAAGTAGCACTTGCTTGAGTGGCCGGTCAGTTGCCGCCAAATTCGTGGGATAGCAAACTTCATGCCTCTCTTTTCTCCCCTGTACCAACCTGTAACATAGCAGATTTAATTAATTATATAAATTTGAAAGCAGGAAATTATGCATATTACTTAACCCCTTCACAACCTTGCCTTTTCCGGTTTTGCATTCTCATTTTTCGCTCCCCTCCTTCCCAGAGCCATAACTTTTTTATTTTTCCGTCAATATGGCCATGTGAGGGTTTGTTTTTTGCGGGACAAGTTGCACTTTTCAATGACATTATTGGTTTTAGCATTTTGTGTACTAGAAAACGGGAAAAAAATTCCAAGTGCGAAATTGCAAAAAAAGTGCAATCCCACACTTGTTTTTTGTTTGGCTTTTTTGCTAGGTTCACTAAATGCTAAAACTGACCTGCCATTTTGATTTCCCACGTCATTACAAGTTCATAGACACCAAACATGTCTAGGTTACATTTTATCTAAGTGGTAAAAAAAATTCCAAACTTTGCTAAAAAAAAAAAAATTGCGCAATTTTTCGTTATCCGTAGCGTCTTCATTTTTCGTGATCTGGGGTCGCGGCGACCAAGAAAAGTAATTCTGGCATTTTGAATTTTTTTTAGCTACGCCATTTAGCGATCAGGTTAATCTTTTTTTTAATAGATCGGGTGATTCTGAACGCTGCAATACCAGATATGTATAGGTTTGATTTTTTTATTGTTTTATTTTGAATGGGGCGAAAGGGGGGTGATTTAAACTTTTATTTATTTTTTATTTTTTCATATTTTTTAAAACATTTTTTTACTTTTGCCATGGGAGGCTAGAAGCTGGCACAACTGGATCGGCTCTGCTACATAGCAGAGATCATCAGATCGCTGCTATGTAGCTGAATTGCAGGCTTGCTATGAGTGCCGACCACAGGGTGGCGCTCACAGTAGGCCAGCTTCAGTAACCATAGAGGTCTCAAAGACCTCTATGGTTACCAGCCTGACGGATCGCTGATCCCCAATCATGTGACGGGGGTCAGCGATGCGATCATTTCCAGCCGCCCGACCGGAAGCTGACATGTCCCGGCTTTGAGGTGGGATCAGCGCTGGAGCCCACATCAAGGCAGGGGACCTGCAGTAATAGTACGGCAGAGGTCAGGAAGAGGTTAATACATATTTTACTATAGTGCTGTAACAACCCTGCCGGCATCACTGCATGGCCTTCCATACCCCACCTGCCTGTTACATCAACGCACTCACCAGTACCATGCTGTGAGATCTGTCTGCTGCTGGCTCCATGCCGTGTGCTTCATGGCCGCTTGCTCTGTGTATACTTTCTGTCTGTGTGCATAGGGGGTGGCGCCAGCAACTCCTGTTTCTTATTCAGTCTGTGTGCACCTACCTAAGGTGTCTCTGGCCAATAGCCTAGAGGCCTCTGATTCTTAAGGTGTCCTGACCCATTGGAGGATGCTGAAGCAAACTTACTTCCTTAGTCAGTATTTTGCTGCTGAGGTGTCTGGTTCGGTCTCTGTGTCCGCCACCCAGTGGGGCGTAGTACCCTTGTCTGTGTTTGCTTCCCAGTGGGGCGTCATACCCTGGTCTGAATCTGTGTTCTGTTACTTCTGTGTCTGAACTCTGGTCTATGTCCTTTCCTGTCTGAACTCTGGTTTATGTCTGTTCCTGTTCCTGCTTTGGCTGTTGCCATTCCCACTCTGCTGTGTGTATCTCTGCGCTATCTCTCTGTTCTGCTTGCCACTGTCTGTGGTTCTGTGCTTCTCTGCTTTGCTCGCCACTACCTGTGGCTCTGTGCCTTCCCGCTCTTGGTTCCGCCTCTAGCGTCTCTGTCCTTAGCTCCTCCCTCTCCTTCTCTGTCTTCTCCCTCCTTACTTTTAGCTCTGCCTTCCTCTTCTCTGCTCTTAGCTCAGTCTTCTCCTTTTCTGCTCTTTCCTGTGTTTCTGTTCTTGTCTCCGCCTCCTGCTCCTAACTCCACCTCCTGTGGTTCTGCTTAGCATCCGCTCTTGCGGCATTGATCTTTCTCTGTTCTGCAACTTGCTGTACAGGATCTTACCAGTCTCCATACAGCCGCCTGTCTGCCAGAGTGCCAGCCGTGCCCGCCTGTCTGACTGTATCCCCGTCAAACCAGTCTGCCCTCAGGGCCTCTGCCATACTCGTTTGTTAGCCAGTGTCACAGCCGTGCCTGCCTGCCTGTGTCTTGTCCCCCGGTGGGATCAGCATCCACAGTCAGTCTCCACCCTGAAGTTGTACCTGGTAGCTACCTATTGCACAAGTCTGTCCTCACCATCAGAGGCTCCAGCGAACACCTAGGAAGCTACTCAGTTATGCCGCTTCCAGGGAAGTCTGGTCTGTGGTCCAGTGGGGCCACACCTCCACACGCCCGCGCCAACCAGTCTGCTCGTGAGCATTACAAGTGTGTTAACATATGTGAAAATTTTGTGAACTGCAACTCCTTAAATTGTACTAGATCTAAATCATTGAAGTTCTACAAAATAAAGCACTGCCATCTAAACGAGCAGCAATTTTTCACCTTACCTCCAAGAGTTTTCTTGCAATATTCACATGTGAAATGAGGTGGCCAGGACTTGTCTTGATCCCTGATAGGCATGCCGGAATATGCCTTGTAGACCTCACACATCATACGACATGCTTTTACGCAATACTTTCTCGATCTTGTCTTTATAAATTGTCCAAACACGTAGCAAAATGCATCTGCTGGGCGCAAACAACCTCTTGATGCCATCTAAAACAAATAATTGCTCTTTAACTACGATTCGTTATTCTCTTACTCAGCAATAACATAAACTGAAATGTTGGTTCGAGTCACCTGTGCTTTTATACTTGTATGACTACTATTGAACAGTCCGAGAACGGTTTAGAAAGTTCTAAAAGTTTCTAGAAACTTTTAGATAATTCTGGAAAATTGTAGAAACTTCTGCATAATTCTAGCAGTTCAACAATATTCTAGAAGACTACTCAGTATTGAATACGAATCAAGAATTTTCCCGAAAACAGACAAATTTAAAAATTTCATTGTCCTGATCACAGAAGCAAAGTTCTTGTGGAACAACAACTATTTTCTATTTGTTTTAGGTATAATGGGTTAGTAAAATACACTTTGGATCCAGGAACAAAAAATAAATAAAAATTTGTTACATAGTGTAATCTAATCTAATAGTGTAAGACAGTGCATCTTCCCTGCCCATACTTTAACCCTGGCATGAGTTTTGTTCATATTCAAATTGATTCCCCCTTATCAGAGAACATGCAGAATATCTGTAATTCTCTTGTGAGTCACAATAAGAAAGAACTTAATTGTGAGTTTATGTGGTTTAGCTAATCACCATTGCGATCAGTTGATTACACTTTTCCTTAGTATTTTTTCATTTTGTCGATCAAATAGCTGTTCCAATGAAGCATTCAATATATTTACTCTTATTTTTGGTCAAGAAGCTCTAACTCATTAAGTTTGTTCCACTGACTTGTTTATTTTTAGATAATTACTTTGTTTTCTACATCTGTTTCCTTCAAATTTGAGTTTAAGAACTGCTTGACCTAAACTTAATATTATAATAGTCATTCTTGGAAAAGTCATTAGCAGATTTATATAAAAGTGTTTTGGTAAGCATACTTATATTAGTTTTAATACATTATTATTATTATTATTATTATTGTTATTATTCCAGATAATTTTCATTTTCAAAGAATTAAAATGCAATATTTAACCCCTTTACCCCCAAGGGTGGTTTGCACGTTAATGACCAGGCCAATTTTTACAATTCTGACCACTGTCCCTTTATGAGGTTATAACTCCGAAACGCTTCAACGGATCCTGGTGATTCTGACATTGTTTTCTCGTGACATATTGTACTTCATGATAGTGGTAAAATTTCTTTGATAGTACCTGCGTTTATTTGTGAAAAAAACGGAAATTTGGCGAAAATTTTGAAAATTTCGCAATTTTCAAACTTTGAATTTTTATGCAATTAAATCACAGAGATATGTCACACAAAATACTTAATAAGTAACATTTCCCACATGTCTCCTTTACATCAGCATAATTTTGGAACCAATTTTTTTTTTTGTTAGGGAGTTATAAGGGTTAAAAGTTGACCAGCAATTTCTCATTTTTACAACACCATTTTTTTTTAGGGACCACGTCTCATTTGAAGTCATTTTGAGGGGTCTATATGATAGAAAATGCCCAAGTGTGACACCATTCTAAAAACTGCACCCCTCAAGGTGCTCAAAACCACATTCAAGAAGTTTATTAACCCTTCAGGTGTTTAATAGGAATTTTTGGAATGTTTAAATAAAAATGAACATTTAACTTTTTTACACAAAAAATTTACTTCAGCTCCAATTTGTTTTATTTTACCAAGGGTAACAGGAGAAATTGGACCCAAAAAGTTGTTGTCCAATTTGTCCTGAGTACGCTGATACCCCATATGTGGCAGTAAACCACTGTTTGGGCGCATGGGAGAGCTCGGAAGGGAAGGAGCGCTATTTGACTTTTCAATGCAAAATTGACAGGAATTGAGATGGGACGCCATGTTGCGTTTGGAGAGCCACTGATGTGCCTAAACATTGAAACCCCCCACAAGTGACACCATTTTGGAAAGTAGACCCCCTAAGGAACTTATCTGGATGTGTGGTGAGCACTTTGACCCACCAAGTGCTTCACAGAAGTTTATAATGCAGAACCGTAAAAATAAAAAATCATATTTTTTCACAAAAATTATATTTTTGCCCCCAATTTTTTATTTTTCCAAGGGTAAGAGAAGAAATTGGACCTCAAAAGTTGTTGTCCAATTTGTCCTGAGTACGCTGATACCCCATATGTGGCAGTAAACCACTGTTTGGGCGCATGGGAGAACTCGGAAGGGAAGGAGCGCAGTTTGACTTTTCAATGCAAAATTGACAGAAATTGAGATGGGACGCCATGTTGCGTTTGGAGAGCCACTGATGTGCCTAAACATTGAAACCCCCCACAAGTGACACCATTTTGGAAAGTAGACCCCCTAAGGAACTTATCTAGAGGTGTGGTGAGCACTTTGACCCACCAAGTGCTTCACAGAAGTTTATAATGCAGAACCGTAAAAATAAAAAATCATATTTTTTCACAAAAATTATATTTTTGCCCCCAATTTTTTATTTTTCCAAGGGTAAGAGAAGAAATTGGACCTCAAAAGTTGTTGTCCAATTTGTCCCGAGTACGCTGATACCCCATATGTGGCAGTAAACCACTGTTTGGGCGCATGGGAGAGCTCGGAAGGGAAGGAGCGCCGTTTGACTTTTCAATGCAAAATTGACAGGAATTGAGATGGGACGCCATGTTGCGTTTGGAGAGCCACTGATGTGCCTAAACATTGAAACCCCCCACAAGTGACACCATTTTGGAAAGTAGACCCCCTAAGGAACTTATCTGGATGTGTGGTGAGCACTTTGACCCACCAAGGGCTTCACAGAAGTTTATAATGCAGAGCCATAAAAATAAAACAAATTTTTTTCCCACAAAAATTATTTTTTAGCCCCCAGTTTTGTATTTTCCCTAGGGTAACAGGAGAAATTGGACCCCAAAAGTTGTTGTCCAATTTGTCCTGAGTACGCTGATACCCCATATGTGGGGGGGAACCACCGTTTGGGCGCATGGGAGGGTTCGGAAGGGAAGGAGCGCCATTTGGAATGCAGACTTAGATGGAATGGTCTGCAGGCGTCACATTGCGTTTGCAGAGCCCCTAATGTACCTAAACAGTAGAAACCCCCCACAAGTGACACCATTTTGGAAAGTAGACCCCCTAAGGAACTCATCTTGATGTGTTGTGAGAGCTTTGAACCCCCAAGTATTTCACTACAGTTTATAACGCAGAGCCATGCAAATAAAAAATATTTTTTTTTCCACAAAAATTATATTTTAGCCCCCAGTTTTGTATTTTTCCAAGGTTAGCAGGAGAAATTGGACCCTAAATCTTGTTGTCCAATTTGTCCTGAGTACGCTGATACCCGATATGTGGAGGGGAACCACCGTTTGGGCGCATGGGAGGGCTCGGAAGGGAAGGAGCATCATTTGGAATGCAGACTTAAATGGATTGGTCTGCAGGCGTCACATTGCGTTTGCAGAGCCCCTAATGTACCTAACCAGTAGAAACCTCCCACAAGTGACCCCATATTGGAAACTAGACCCCTCAATGAACTTATCTAGATGTGTTGTGAGAACTTTGAACCCCCAAGTGTTTCACTACAGTTTATAACGCAGAGCCGTGAAAATAAAAAATCTTTTTGTTTTCCCACAAAAATTATTTTTTAGCCCCCAGTTTTGTATTTTCCCAAGGGTAACAGGAGAAATTGGTCCACAAAAGTTGTTGTCCAATTTGTCCTGAGTACGCTGATACCCCATATGTTGGGGTAAACCCCTGTTTGGGCACACAGGAGAGCTCGGAAGGGAAGGAGCACTGTTTTACTTTTTCAACGCAGAATTGGCTGGAATTGAGATCGGACGCCATGTCGTGTTTGGAGAGCCCCTGATGTGCCGAAACAGTGGAAACCCCCCAATTATAACTGAAACCCTAATCTAAACACACCCCTAACCCTAATTCCAACGGTAACCCTAACCACACCTCTAACCCTGACACACCCCTAACCCTAATCCCAACCCTATTCCCAACTGTAAATGTAATCTAAACCCTAACCCTAACTTTAGCCCCAACCCTAACTGTAGCCCCAACCCTAACCCTAACCCTAGCCCTAACCCTAGCCCTAACCCTAGCCCTAACCCTAACCCTAACCCTAGCCCTAACCCTAGCCCTAACCCTAGCCCTAACCCTAACCCTAGCCCTAACCCTAGCCCTAACCCTAGCCCTAGCCCTAACCCTAGCCCTAACCCTAGCCCTAACCCTAGCCCTAGCCCGAAAATGGAAATAAATACATTTTTTTTTATTTTTCCCTAACTAAGGGGGTGATGAAGGGGGGTTTGATTTACTTTTATAGCGAGTTTTTTAGCGGATTTTTATGATTGGCAGCCGTCACACACTGAAAGACCCTTTTTATTGCAAAAAATATTTTTTGCAATACCACATTTTGAGAGCTATAATTTTTCCATATTTTGGTCCACAGAGTCATGTGAGGTCTTGTTTTTTGCGGGACGAGTTGACGTTTTTATTGAAAACATTTTTGGGCACGTGACATTTTTTTATCGCTTTTTATTCCGATTTTTGTGAGGAAGAATGACCAAAAGCCAGCTATTCATGAATTTCTATTGGGGGAGGCGTTTATACCGTTCCGCGTTTGGTAAAATTGATAAATCAGTTTTATTCTTCGGGTCAGTACGATTACAGCGATACCTCATTTATATCATTTTTTTATGGTTTGGCGCTTTTATACGATAAAAACTATTTTACAGAAAAAATAATTATTTTTGCATCGCTTTATTCTCAGGACTATAACTTTTTTATTTTTTTGCTGATGATGCTGTATGGCGGCTCTTTTTTTGTGGGACAATATGACGCTTTCAGCGGTACCATGGTTATTTATATCTGTCCTTTTGATCGCGTGTTATTCCACTTTTTGTTCGGCGGTATGATAATAAAGCGTTGTTTTTTGCCTCGTTTTTTTTTTTTTTTTCTTACGGTGTTTACTGAAGGGGTTAACTAGTGGGACAGTTTTATAGGTCGGGTCGTTACGGACGCGGCGACACTAAATATGTGTACTTTTATTGTTTTTTTTTTTTTATTTAGATGAAGAAATGTATTTATGGGAATAATATATATTTTTTTTTTCATTATTTTGGAATATTTTTTTTTATTTTTTTTACACATTTGGAAAATTTTTTTTTTACTTTTTTACTTTGTCCCAGGGGGGGACATCACAGATCAGTGATCTGACAGTTTGCACAGCACTCTGTCAGATCACTGATCTGACATGCAGCGCTGCAGCCTTCACAGTGCCTGCTCTAAGCAGGCTCTGTGAAGCCACCTCCCTCCCTGCAGGACCCGGATCCGCGGCCATCTTGGATCCGGGGCTCGAGCAGGGAGGGAGGTGAGGAGACCCTCGCAGCAACGCGATCACATCGCGTTGCTGCGGGGGGCTCAGGGAAGCCCGCAGGGAGCCCCCTCCCTGCGCGGTGCTTCCCTGCACCGCCGGCACATCGCGATCATCTTTGATCGCGGTGTGCCAGGGGTTAATGTGCCGGGGGTGGTCCGTGACCGCTCCTGGCACATAGTGCCGGATGTCAGCTGCGATAAGCAGCTGACACCCGGCCGCGATCGGCCGCGCTCCCCCCGTGAGTGCGGCCGATCGGCTATGACGTACTATCCCGTCCAGGGTCAGATAAGCCCAGGGCACCTCGACGGGATAGTACGTCTAAGGTCACAGAGGGGTTAAAGAAGTCCTTTCAATGGATTTAAAAAAAACCCATCTGTGTACGTCCTCCAGTTGGTGCTGCTCCACCAGTTAAGCTAAGCACCTCATCCAATTGGTGTTACCGATTCTGGAATAGTTTATCTTTTTCTTCTGTACTGCTCCATTCAAAATTTATGCCACCCATAAATACAGATGCATATTTGTTAAGGACTGGCGGAACGCACCAAGTACAAGATGAAATGGAACTAGGTGCGTTCGCAGTCCGAGGTCCACCGTGCAGGTAAAAACCCTGCTGCTAGTAAAGACGGACTATATGACGGTACTATAAGAATACACACATGGGTTAGCTTCACCCTGTGTGAAGGAAGCGACCCTGTTGCGTCACAGGACCACGGTACCGCACATAGAGCGCAAGTAAGGAGTCACTAATCTCAAACCCGAGACTGAGGATTTGAGTTCAGAAGACCCCATGCGCTCGACACCGCAACTGAGGTGTCAGAGGAACATAAATAATAATATAAAGGCACAAGAGTGCGTGCGGTGCCGCACTGACGGACGTCACTAACCACCCAGGCTTGGGTCAGGAAAGCGCAGAGCAAGCGCACGGCGCTGTACTGGCGGACACAGCAACTGGTAGCTGTAATGTGTGTTACGTGCTGTTGGATAAGTCGGGCGCTAGATAGCAAACATACACCTTCCGCGAACAGTCATCCAATAGGGAGGGTTATTTAAAGAGCGACTTTCACTCACAACACACACACATATTTACAAGACAATACTAGCGCATGGCCGTGCGGTCATGCGCAGTTTATATAGTTGCAGCACAGGCAGCTGCTACCGAAGTTTTGCCCTTTCAGGACCTTCCTGGAGGACCAATGGAATGTGCTGCAGTACCTGAGCATGTGACCCTCGATCTCCAATGGGAGATCTTGCCCTGGGCATGCTTAGTGTGTGAAAATAAGGACTTAGTCCCAGAGAAGCCTGCTCGCCGCAGATCAGTGCAGGGTACAACAGGAGAGCCAGAAAAGGCAGCAGTAACCCTCTGCACAGAATCAGTCCCAGCAAGACGCTGGGAGCGACGCCTCCGCTGAGCAGACCCCACTGCGGCCGATGCAGAATGGGAGACCGCAGCAGACACGGATCGAGATTCCTCCTGTGCAGCAGAGGAAACTCGACTCCTAACATTACCCCCCCTCCTAGGGCCCCCCCTCCTTGAGCCTCACTACACTCAAAAGCTGCAATAAGCAGCGGAGCCCGAATGTGCTCCACAGGCTCCCAGGTTCTATCCTCTGGGCCGTGACCCTTCCAGTCCACCAGATAAAATTTCTTGCCACGTACCACCTTGCACCCCACAATAGCATTCACCTCAAACTCATCCGTGGATGAACCCGATGTCCCAGCAGATGACTCAGAAAACCGGGACAAACGAACGGGCTTTAAGAGGGAAACGTGAAAAGTATCGGTGATACCAAAGCGTGGAGGAATAGCCAAACGGTAGACCACAGGGTTGACCTGTTCCAGAACCGTAAACGGGCCAATGTAGCGAGGAGCAAACTTAGTGGACTCAACTTGCAGCCTGATGTTACAGGCGGAGAGCCACACTAAGTCGCCAGGAGCAAAGACCGGAGCGGGGCGCCGGTGTGTATCAGCCGAAACCCTCATTCTCTCCTTGGAGGCCCGTATGGCATCCTGTGTGCGGTCCCAGATGTCACGTGCCTCCACCGCCCAGTCTGCCACCCTAGAATCGGTGGATGACACGGGCATGGGCACAGGGACACGCGGATGCTGGCCGTAATTAAGGAGAAAAGGAGTCTGACCAGTGGAATCGGCTACAGCGTTGTTCAAGGCAAATTCCGCCCAAGGTAGCAAAGATGCCCAGTCGTCCTGCCTAACAGAGACGAAATGACGCAAATATGTCACCAGAGTCTGGTTGTTTCTCTCCACCAACCCATTCGTCTCGGGATGGTATGCAGAGGAGAGGTTTTACTCTATGCTGAGTAAACAGCAGAGCTCTCTCCAAAACCGAGACGCGAACTGGGGACCCCGATCGCTGACAATCTTATCAGGCATACCATGCAATCGGAAAACGTGCTTAATGAACAACACCGCCAAGGCCCGTGCTGAAGGTAACCGAGGAAGCGGCACCAAATGCACCATCTTAGAGAAATGGTCGGTGACAACCCAAATAATGGAGCAGCCACGCGACTTGGGTAAGCCCACCACAAAGTCCATCCCGACCATCTCCCAGGGCCTGTCTGCCACCGGTAGAGGGTAAAGCAACCCAGCAGGCTGTTGCCGAGGAGACCGATTCTGGGCGCAAGAAACACACGCCTGAATATAGTCCCTGACATCTCGGGCCATATGCGGCCACCAGTATGTTCTCGCCAAAAGCTCAGATGTCCTCTTGGTCCCAAAATGCCCACCCACTCTAGAGGAGTGAGCCCAAGAGAGAACCTCCGGTCGCAAGTTAGCTGGCACGAAAGTCTTGCCCGGGGGCACAGACTCTAGCGAAACCGGAGCTACAGTTCTCAGGCTCTCAGAAGGGACAATAAGCCGAGGCTCCTCCTCCTCCTCCTCAGATGACACTACGGAGCGGGAGAGAGCGTCGGCACAAACGTTCTTCTCCCCGGAGAGAAAATGGAGAGTAAAATGGAACCGGGAGAAGAACAGGGACCATCTAGCCTGGCGAGAATTCAGCCGCTGGGCCGTTTGTAGATATACCAAGTTCTTGTGGTCAGTGAAGACTTGGAAGGGAAAGCGAGCTCCCTCCAAGAGATGTCTCCACTCTGAAAAAGCCAACTTCATGGCTAGCAACTCCCTGTCCCCGATGGAATAATTCCTCTCCGCTGGTGTGAAGGTCTTGGAGAAGAAGAAGCAAGGATGCTTGCGACCTTGAGCATCCTTTTGGAAAAGGACTGCTCCAGCACCAACAGATGAGGCATCCACCTCCAAGATAAATGGCTTATCAACATCGGGGCGATGTAGGATGGGAGCGCTACCGAAATGAGACTTGATCAAGAGAAAGGCTTTGGAGACTTCCTCTGACCACAACTTGGGATTTGCTCCCTTTTTGGTGAGGGCAACCAAGGGAGCTACCAAAGTTGAGAAGTGTGGAATGAACTGGCGATAGTAATTAATGAACCCCATAAAGCGCTGCACCGCTTTAAGAGAATGGGGTTCCTGCCAGTCCATTACAGCCTGTAGCTTGGCAGGATCCATAGCCAATCCCTGGGCAGAGATGATATAACCAAGGAAGGGCAAGGACTCCTGTTCAAACACACACTTCTCCAACTTGGCGTAGAGGGAGTTTGCCCGTAAGAGGTCGAAGACTTTGCGAACATCTCTCCAATGGGAGTCAATATCTGGAGAAAAGATGAGAATATCATCCAGATAGACTACGACCGAGGTGGTGAGCATATCCCGGAAGATGTCGTTCACAAAGTCTTGGAAAATGGCTTGGGCATTACAGAGCCCGAAGGGCATCACCAGATATTCATAGTGCCCATCCCTGGTGTTAAAAGCCGTCTTCCATTCATTCCCCTCACGGATGCGAATCAGGTTGTAAGCACCCCGCAGATCTAACTTTGTAAATACCCTCGCTCCCCGTAGCCTATCAAACAGCTCAGATATCAGGGGTAAAGGGTACTTGTTCTTAACGGTGATGGCGTTAAGACCCCTGTAGTCTATGCATGGACGTAAGTCTCCAGTCCTCTTCTGTACGAAGAAAAACCCAGCCCCTGCCGGTGACACTGACTTCCTAATGAATCCTCTTGCCAGATTTTCTTGGATGTACTGAGACATTGCCTCCGTCTCCGGGAGAGATAACGGATAGACTCAACCCCGGGGAGGCTCAGCACCAGGCAAGAGGTCAATAGGACAGTCATAGGGGCGGTGAGGCGGAAGGGTCTCCGCAGCTGTTTTGGAGAACACGTCTGCATAGGGCCAATAGTGCTTGGGGAGAGAGGAAAGATCTGCGGGTACCTGTGTAGTAGCAACCTGAACACACTCCCTCTGACATCTACCCTCGCAGGATTTACTCCATCCCAAAATTCTCCCTGAGGACCACTCAATATGAGGAGAATGGTAGCGAAGCCATGGTATCCCCAACAGGACCTCATCAATTCCCTCAGGAATGACTAATAGGGAGATTATCTCCTGATGTGATGGAGACACAGAAAGCGTGAAAGGAATGGTTTGGTGGGTAATCTGTGAGGGTAGTGTTGACCCATTTACCACTCGAACGGTTACTGGCTTGGCGAGCATCACCAAGGGTATTGCGTGACGCTGGGCAAATGCGGAAGACATAAAGTTACCCTCTGCCCCAGAATCCACGCATAGCTCGACCATAAGAGTGGATGGGCCTATGGTAATTGTCCCCTTGAAGGACAATTTTGAGGCAAACGTCGCCGTGTCTAGTGTACCTCCTCCAACTGCCACTAGACTCTGACGTTTCCCCGACCGCTGATGACCCTTGGAGGCAAAATGTCCTGACTGCTGGCAAACATGACGGACCTTATGTGCACGGGCGGACTGAGATTTGGATCCCGCTCGTGTCACCTCTAAGGCCTCATGTGACTCGGATGCCTGGACTGGAGATTCCAAAGGTTTGGCGAAGGTGGGAGCCAGCCGAAACCTCTGCCTACACTGGGCTCGCTCTAACCTCCGCTCGTTAAAACGGAGATCAATACGAGTAGAGACGGTTATTAATTCCTCCAGTGTGGCAGGAATCTCCCTAGTGGCCAGAGCGTCCTTAATGTGATCAGCCAGGCCCCTCCAAAATATGGGAATAAGGGCTTTATCCGACCACTCCAGCTCGGAAGCTAATGTACGGAAGCGGACGGAAAAATGGCTGACCAAGGACTCACCCTGAGTTAATGCCAGTAGTTGGAGCGCTGTGTCATGGGTGACTTGAGGTCCTAAAATGACCTTTTTCAGAGGGCTCAGGAACAACGGAGCACTCTGCACCACATGATCACCTCGCTCACACAGCGGCGTAGCCCACTCCAACGCCCTGTCCGACAAGAGAGACACAATAAATCCCACCTTAGCCCGCTCTGTAGGAAAACATGCAGCCAGGAGCTCGAGATGGATAGAGCACTGACTCATGAATCCCCTACAAGTTTTGCAATCTCCAGAAAATTTTTCTGGCAACGGGAGGCGAGATAACGTCGGAACAGGGGTGGCAGTGGACAAGGTTGCTGCAGCCACGCTAGCAGCCTGTACAGCAACTGCGGTAGCATCCACAGCTGAGGTTGAGCTCTCGAGAGCCGCCAACCTACCCTCCAGCTGCTGGATACACCGCAAAGATTGCTGAATGTCCGCCATTTACTAGCCAGACCTTGACGCTAGTATTATGTTAAGGACTGGCGGAACGCACCAAGTACAAGATGAAATGGAACTAGGTGCGTTCGCAGTCCGAGGTCCACCGTGCAGGTAAAAACCCTGCTGCTAGTAAAGACGGACTATATGACGGTACTATAAGAATACACACATGGGTTAGCTTCACCCTGTGTGAAGGAAGCGACCCTGTTGCGTCACAGGACCGCGGTACCGCACATAGAGCGCAAGCAAGGAGTCACTAATCTCAAACCCGAGACTGAGGATTTGAGTTCAGAAGACCCCATGCGCTCGACACCGCAACTGGGGTGTCAGAGGAACATAAATAATAATATAAAGGCACAAGAGTGCGTGCGGTGCCGCACTGACGGACGCCACTAACCACCCAGGCTTGGGTCAGGAAAGCGCAGAGCAAGCGCACGGCGCCGTACTGGCGGACACAGCAACTGGTAGCTGTAATGTGTGTTACGTGCTGTTGGATAAGTCGGGCGCTAGATAGCAAACATACACCTTCCGCGAACAGTCATCCAATAGGGAGGGTTATTTAAAGAGCGACTTTCACTCACAACACACACACATATTTACAAGACAATACTAGCGCATGGCCGTGCGGTCATGCGCAGTTTATATAGTTGCATAACAGGCAGCTGCTACCGAAGTTTTGCCCTTTCAGGACCTTCCTGGAGGACCAATGGAATGTGCTGCAGTACCTGAGCATGTGACCCTCGATCTCCAATGGGAGATCTTGCCCTGGGCATGCTTAGTGTGTGAAAATAAGGACTTAGTCCCAGAGAAGCCTGCTCGCCGCAGATCAGTGCAGGGTACAACAGGAGAGCCAGAAAAGGCAGCAGTAACCCTCTGCACAGAATCAGTCCCAGCAAGACGCTGGGAGCGACGCCTCCGCTGAGCAGACCCCACTGCGGCCGATGCAGAATGGGAGACCGCAGCAGACACGGATCGAGATTCCTCCTGTGCAGCAGAGGAAACTCGACTCCTAACAATATTTTTCCTTCGAACAACAAAATGTGCTTGGTGGAGGATAAAAACATCAGCAATAATAAAGAATAAAATGCGATATCGATGCGTTCTGGTGACCAAGCACCCTTATTCATTTTTTATCATTTTTTTGACTCTGTGAGAATGCAGACTTTTGAATCCTCACTTCACGAGCAGCGTGCATTATGAGGATTCATCGGTGTCGGCGGTGAGACCGAGCAGTCATGTGACTGTAAGTATGTGAGATGCATACATCCAGCTACATTCTGACTGCAAATAAAATATGCCTTACTATACCAGACAGCAAAAATGTTTAATCTAGGAGAATTCTATTTTATTTTATAAAATTCAAGGCAAATTCAATTAGCCTTGAATTAATTCACTGATCTCTATTTCTCAATATGAATTAGGGTAAATAGTAACTTCACACTAAACCTAAAAGTCAGCTTTTGTCTAAAATTATCAAGCACTCTTGGCTCTCAGACTTCACAGGACTTTGTAGGCTAGTTTCACATTTGCGGATGGAGGGCTGCGTACGTCTTCTGTGAAGTTCCGCCCACCGCCGCACCTCCTCTGGTCAGCTCTGCCTACATCGGCATGCGGCGTGCATACCCTATCTTTACCGTTAGGTATGCAGGCCATGCCGATGCATGCGGATGCCTCTGCATGTGTCGTTATGACGGTGTGGCGACCGGCGCCGAACGCAACGAGTTGCAATTTGGTGCGGTCGCCGCACCATGAAAATAACGCATGCGGAGGCATCTGCATACATCGACATGGCCTGTGTACCTAATGGTAAAGATAGGGTATGCACGCCGCATGCCGACATAGGTGGTGCTGACTGGAGGAGATGCGGCAGTGGGCGCAGCTTCACGGAGGACATATGCAGCCCTCCATCCGCAAATGTGAAACTAGCCCAAATTCCATGATTTCCTTCACTACACCATAAGAAATCTGAAGAGGAATGTCAGCATTGTTATTAAAGTGTAAAAAGCCCTACATGTTGTGATGACATGGTAACTATTATAGGGTAGGCATTGAGAAATGTGACTTTTGTAATCCATAAAGCTATGTCATTATTGTTAAGAAAATGTAAATAATTACTCCTCCCAGAAAACTATTTTGAATTAATTAGAATTGGAAAATATGAAACAGGTGAGTCAGAATGCTGAAGTCAGATTTACTGATAAGATTAAACAAAATAGTATTATATGTTTATTTCCAAACTGCTTTGTAGAAAGATGAAAATGGAATATGTGAAGCATAACTTTATTTTGCGTTTTATGTTTCCACAGATTATCCATAGTTGGTCTCAGCATGAACACTTTACTGATAACCTCATGCAGAATGGAAGCCAGAAAATCATATAATTTGCAACATTGAAGCATCTTAGTTTCCTTTCTTCTTTTTGGTGTCATTGGTGTCACTATCAAGACAATTTGCAAGATGAATTTCTCAACAGGCTACAACAATCAGTCAACTAATGAATCATTCTTCCAAAATATGCAGTTGGACGAAGACTGTACTTTGCCGTTGGCAATAATTTTTACTTTATCTCTAGCGTATGGAGTTGTTATCATACTTGGACTCTCTGGAAATTTGGCTCTTATTATCATTATATTGAAGCAAAAAGAGATGCGCAATGTCACTAATATTCTTATTGTAAACCTCTCATTTTCTGATCTTTTGGCAACAATAATGTGTCTCCCGTTTACTTTGGTTTACACCCTGATGGATCATTGGATTTTTGGAGAAGTAATGTGTAAGCTGAATGAATATATTCAGTGTGTTTCGGTCACTGTTTCTATTTTTTCTTTGGTCCTCATTGCTATTGAGCGTCATCAACTTATCATAAATCCTCGTGGATGGAGACCTAATAACAGACATGCTTGCGTTGGAATCACAGCAATATGGATTGTAGCCATGGCTGGTTCTTTGCCTTTTATGATATACAATTCTTTAACAGATGAACCATTTCGGAATATAAGCATTGATTCATACATTGGAAAATATGTCTGCATGCAAGAATTTCCAAAGGAGAAATTCAGACTTTCATATACAACTTTGCTCTTTGTTGTACAGTACCTCGGGCCACTCTTCTTTATTTTTATTTGCTATACCAAGGTATAGTATTATGGTTTTATGCTTTTGTCCTCCTTTGAATTTGCTGACATATTTTCTGTGGAATCAATAATTTTGCATACAATTAGCATTAATGCTATAAAACATTTCTTCCCTCTTTTTTTAAATTGTGCAGTCTTATTTTCTTTTATCTAATCCTTAAAAATAGCATAATGAGCTAATTTCCAAAATTTTCAAAATTTTGAAGTCTGAAGATGACATGCATTTGCTTAGAGGTTTCAGTAAAGGAAGATTAGTATTGGTTTAACAAAATTCACTCAATTTTAAAATTTATTTTTTGCATCAACCCCTCATGGTATTAAGTTTTCAGTCATTCAATGAAAACCTTCATGGTTTACTGCTAGTTGTTAGAAAGCTGACCATGGTCATGTGATGGACACACGGTTGCTCAGTTTCTTACAAAACACAACTCTGATAACTGTACTGAACTATGGGTCATTCATGATACCAGTATCTTTTATAAGTTAAAGGGTAACTGTACTTTCAAGTAACTTTTCAGACTAAGCTGTCTTGTGACAGTACATGACACTATATCTGGTCACTATTATATTTGCCTGTACTATTGATTTCTACAAAATTGCTGAAAGTACAGTTTCCATTTAAGTTCGTTGTTAAATTTCTCAAAGCAGAAGTAGAAACAGCAAGGAACTTATATTTTATATATAGGCAAATTACACTGGCCTAATGCTGTGGGGAAAACTTTATTCTCCCCAGCAGTGTTCTTGTTTCAGTCATGGGAAAGGTGCCGGTGCTGGTTTAGTCACCGCTCTGAGTATACAGAATGGCGGCTATAACCATGCCCACAGCCTGACTGACAGTTGAGCTCCATTATGGAGGGAGTGTCAGTCAGGGCTGAGGCTTGGTTACAGCTGCATTGTATTCTCAGAACTGTGACTGAACTAGCGGCGGCACGGCCTTCAGGACTGAAACTGCGCCCTCGGCTCTATTTGGTGCTGGCTCTGCATTAGTGCCAGCTGTCAGTCAGGGCAGGGGGCGCAGTTACAGATGCAGAGTGGTGACTGAATCAGCGCCGGCCCCACGACAGAAACAGGAATGCTCCTGGAGAGAATAAAGTTAATTTTCTCCACTCAGCATTAGGCTACGTGCAAGCGCTGCCAGCATTATTACGCTATCTGCAGGTTAATGGTGTTTTTTTTCTGGTGAAACGTTCCTCTTAAATACATTGCAAATTGAATCCACCAAAGTGTTAATATATATCCTTTTTCAGTCACATCTCTTCAGATCTACTCATACTTGCCTGCCAATGGTCCTCCCACTGGCTATTTTATCTTCTCTGTTCTTTCTTCATCCAAATCTTCAGCCACTTTCGGCTTGGTCTTCCACTATATCACATGATGTGCGAAGCACATTATTGATATGCATTGTGCAGCATGTGGTCACATGGACCCGGTGAGTAGAAGATCTTGCTCGAAATTGCCACAGGTTTGGAACGAACAGAGAAGATGAAAGAATAAAGAAAAGATAATCAGACTATCGGTGATGGCAGGGTAGGTGCCTAAAAGGCTGAGAAGTAAGTATACAGATTTGTAACCCCTACTTGATCCTCTATGGCCCAGCAAAATAGTGTCAAGCAGAGAATCACAAAAAGTTTGTATTAAGCGCTAAATATGTTTTTTTTTTTGTAAAATTGGGAGTGAATTCAATTTGCTTCTATCTATCTAATTTCTCTTAAAACATATGTTTTTATCCTGGTCCTTGTCAAGTAAAATATAATTACTTTCCTAATAAAACTTATAAATTCAAATTTTAATTTTAATCTCAAAAATTATTATTATTTAGGTCACTTAAAAGCAAAGAGCCATGGAAAATAAACCATCCAATAACTCCATGAGCAAAGGTTCTCCTAAGTACAAAAATTAATTTTGGTAAATTAAATGATATATTTTTTCTTTCTTTTTAGATATTTCTTAGATTAAAAAAACGGAACAATATGATGGATAAGATGAGAGACAATAAATACAGATCCAGTGAAACAAAGAGAATCAACATCATGCTCTTTTCCATTGTGGTTGGATTCGCTTTATGTTGGCTGCCGTTTTTCATATTCAACTTGGTTTTTGATTGGAATCATGAAGCAATTGAAACCTGTAATCATAACTTGTTATTTTTGATTTGCCATCTGACGGCAATGATCTCTACTTGTGTCAATCCAATCTTCTATGGTTTTCTCAACAAAAACTTTCAGAGGGACCTACAGTTCTTCTTTAACTTCTGTGATTTCAGATCTCGAGAAGATGATTACGAGACTATAGCCATGTCTACCATGCACACTGATGTTTCCAAAACATCTCTTAAACAAGCAAGCCCAATAGCATAAAATGGATGATGAAATGCCAATATATTGGCAGTAAGTGTGTTGAAAATATGTTCCTCCAATAAGCACAAATTCATTACTTAAGACTTGACCATCACTAGTCACATCATGAACATTTGTGTTTTTGGAACTTGTGAACACTTGCATTGCATCTGGACTTTGGGACTTTTTTGCATTGTTATGCCTGTATCTCCCACACCTTTTAGTATATGTGATTTGGTAAAATGTCACTTACTGCCATATCTTTATATAATAGCATTCTGTGGCTATGTGCTTTTACTTCGTTGTAGTGGGTTAGTGTGGCTTTTGGCACTAAGAACAACAACAATACACTGATCATCACCAAAAACTGTGAATGTTACAATATTTTATACTTTACACTAAAGCTTGTACTATTAATTATAACCACAGTATATCAGATGTCCTATTTATTATAATTGTTACTTTTTCATAGAAGTTACAGAAACATACACAATTATATTTTACAATGTGATATTAAGGCAATGTTTTATAGGTATATTCTTGAACTTTTTTCTTTTATTATACCCTGCATCTGTAGTAGTACCAGGGAAGACAACATCTTAAGGAAGTGTGCCTTAAAGTTTATACAGTGAAAAGCTTAGTACGGTAGTGTCCATGTGGTTTTCCTCTCTACAGAACTAAATTATGTTATATTTCTGGTTTACTCCCCATTATTGCTGGTTGTAATCATTGTCATGGCTGTTAAACACAGATGATTTTCTTAAAGGCTAGGTCCATTTTATGATAATAAATATTTGACACTTCTGAATAGTTACAACTAAACCCTATTGTTTATGTAGCCTTGTATTTGCTTATTGCTCTGATTAGAAGATACAACTAATATACAAACTTTTCAGCATCGTTAATCAGATTTCCTACCTGTTACTGCATGACCTGAGCATGCATTCATCATCCATATCCATATCCCATTCACATTCCATTATTTCAAGCAATCAGCAACAACAAAGAGAGAAGATATCACGAGCAAATGAAGTAGGTCACCCAAATAGAGGTAAACATTAAAAACATTATCATTGTGAAATAATGTAAATATTGTCTTTTTTAACGCAGACAGGATCATTTTCATCAAGACAATCCTCATTGCTGGGTGATGGCTCATGTCATTTGATGCACTACTGATGATAGGTTTTATGGTGGTTTGACCGATGTATATATAAGCTGAACAGTCTTAACACAGGCTAAAAATTTTCTTGAGAAGTATAATTTTAATATTGAATGTATTAAAAGATGATCTGCTTTTTCTTCTTTATCATTTTCAAGTAATAATGGTCATGTACGAGCGTACGAATGATCATTTGTGCAGTTCTTAATTCATAAACTTATCAAATTGAAAATTTTAGGCTGAATATTTTGTTTTTGTTTTGTGGATCATAGTATTTTTTATTCATAGGCTAAGTTATATATTTAGTTATAGTTTGTTTTTCCAATGAACATAAAAAAGAAAATGAACAATTTAAAAGTATGTAATAGCAATTTATTGTCTAATTATTTCATGTATAAGAGGACTGCAGAGCTATTTGTTACAGAAAACCTGTGTATAGTCTGATCTTATAATTAGATAGTAATCCTTTCAATAAGTCCTCATATTGCTAGTTTATGGAAATCAGAAGAGGGGGACACTGGAAGAGAAAAATCATGATTTTAAGGAGTGGTCTGATAAAAAGAAGTTATCACTCATCCAGATTCCATCCAGGAGGATAGGTGATAATTTACTTTTTGGTGGTTATCCCACTGCTGAGACCTGCACTGGTTGGCAGAATGGGAAAATTGTATCCCTAATGGGGACCTTTTATCACCATTACAGAATAGGCTGGCAGGTTGGATACCTGACTTGCTGCCATATTCATTCTCTATGGGGATTTTTAAAAAAGCAAAGTGCAGTGCATAGCAGCCCTAGGGGGAATGAATGGGGCACACATTGCACATGCGCATTGACACTTCATTCTAAAGAGTGATCAGTGTCCCGGAGGTTAGACACCCATTGACAAACAAGCTATCTCCTTTCCGATAACATGTTTTCACCAGACAATCCTTTAAGCATCAGACTGAATGCAGAGTTTGTTTCTAAAAAGACACAATTTTAAAAAGTACAGAGTTTAAAGTTAGGCCAGGGCTTCGAGCATGATGAATTCACATGGTCCCTCTGCACACCAGATGATAAATGATAAATTATATATGATAGGTGGGCTTCTTGCTAAATAGTTTACTTTTGGACCAGAAGTGAAATATAAAGGAAAGAATTTAAAGCTATGAACACTATTTTTTGCTACAATTTGTTGCTGTAAATACATTTTTGGAATTTTAATTGTAATACCTGTTTGGCTTCTGCCACTTTATATATCATAATACATATCAATACATAACAAGCTGCAGTATGCTGTCTGCTAGCGAATTCATCAAATCTGCTATCTGCTTGGTCACTTGCCTTTTTCTTTTCTCTTGAAATATGTTCAAAGCTGTTTTATTATTATATAGAAGTTAAACATTGAATTTTGATGATATATCAGCTTAGAAGAGTATTTAGACTTGTAGAAAGAAGGATGGGAGACTAAGCCATCACGCAATAGTGAAAGGCATTCTGCAGCTTGATAAAAGGTTTCAGAAAGCAAATGGTTGAAATTTTGAATAAAACTCGAATAAGAAATTAACTTTTTCATAATAAAGTTTAATTAAAAATGTTCAGGAAGGTCAGTCTTGACTTACGTGGGACGGCGGGTGCCCCAGTCCTCTGGCCAGAACCGCATAGATCAGGGATCATCCCGCCTAATGCCCGCTCTCCCAATAATGTGGGTATAATGCTACTGAAACAACAAAGGGTGAGGGTAAAACAGTGTGACAATGCTTTGTTGAACCACAAAACAGGCAGATAACACATAGAAGATTCCCAGCAAAATTCCCCAAGATTGTGCACATTACAGAGTCTCACCCTTCTGCTGACCCACCGGGATAATGGCAGATGTTGCATCAGAGCTTCCAGGGTTGCTACCTCACCTGTGGTATGCACACAGGAGGTAACGACAAACTTAGGAAGATGACAGTCCATTGAGAACATACAAGGTCCAAAGCCAGTTGATATGAGAATCAACACCTGGCTTATCCGAACATCTCCATGGAGCCGAGCGACCAGCGGGTCCCAATCCTGGCTTTCTCCAAACGTATCCTTGGTTCAGCAATGGTCAATGGAGCAGTCCTGTTTTCTACCAGCCTGGTCCATAGCACCCTGCACCCAAGGTCAGTCTTGACTTATGGAGATCGGCGGGTGCCCCAGTCCGCTAGCCAGAAACACATAGACCAGGGATCATCCCACCTAGTGCCCGCTCTTCCATTAACATGGGCATATTGCTACTGAAGCAACAAAGGCTGAGAGTAAAACAGTGTGACAATGCTTTATTGAACCACAAAACAGGCAGATAACACATAGAACAGTCCCAGCAAAATTCCCCAAGATGGTGCACATTACAGAGTCTCATCCTTCTGCTGTCCCGCTGGGATAATGGCAGATGTTACCTCAGAGCTCCCAGGGTTGCTACCCCACCTGTGGTACCCACACAGAGAAGATGTAATGACAAGCATAGGAAGATGACAGTCCATTGAGTACATACAAGGTCCAAAGTCAGTTGATACGAGAGTCACCACCTGATTGATGCGAACATCTCCATGGAGCCAAGCGATCAGTGGGTCCCAATCCTTGCTTTCTCCAAACGTATCCATGGTTTAGCGATGGTCATTGGAGCAGTCCTGTGTTTTACCAGCAGGGTCCATAGCACGCTAAGCTGAGATCCTGAAGAGTCACTCCAACCACAAGAAAAAGTCTTTATATTGTGGCATGTAACCTATTTTTAGATTTACCCAGTGTCCTTCAGTCCAGCCTCACAGATAAGGGGAAGAATGGTGATGACCAAGTTGCCTTGTTTGAAAATGTAACCTATTTACATAGATTTTCCTCTGTTTTAAAAATCAACAAACTATCTGGGCTAGACAATGGGTAATTAGCATATCAGTAGATCTCACTATTCATCAAGGATAAGAGCACACTATGTTACATAAAGTATCAACTTACAAGTCAATATTCTGTTTTCTTGACCAACCAGAACTTAACACCTAAATCCAAAAGCCATCATACAGATAAAAATTCAATTTTTCTTGGTTTGCTAAAAATAGTCATCTGGGTAATTAAGATATAATCCAGTTTCTTCACACCACTTATCAAATCCTTCCTGTTAGCGCTCAAATCCCAATGAAACTGTGAAAAGAAAACTGCCTTTGTTGCCCATAACGTGCAATTATAGTGCAGTTTTTAATTTATATATTACTCTTGAAGAAGAAAACCTGTATTATGATTGGTTTCTATTGGTTTCTATTAACAATAAAAACAGGTTTTCTTCAAGAAAGTTTCATAAATGTGCCATTAGATAAGAGCCAGAACATTGTGTTGAAAATCTACCATCATGCAAAGCCAGTGGCATCAAGCATCAAGGGAAAGTAATCTACACTATGAGCACTATATCAGTGGGAAATAAGTAATCAAGAAATGTCACATAAATTAAAACAGGTATAGATAAAATCATCTACATTATTCTTGTGCATTAACCTCTACTATACTATACAGGCAAAGAATACTAAAAATAACTCTTCAATTAAACATAGTTAGCAAGGCTCAAAAATACATTTGTCCTTCCAGTTCAGCCTATATTCCATCAGAATAAATCCTTAGATCTATGTCCTTCTAAAAAACCTAAAAACCGTAAGATACAATATTGTTACACTCCAGGAAGACATACAGGCCTCTTTTGAACCCCTCGACTGAGTTGTGAGCTGCCCTGCAGTACCCTAGACCATCCACCATCCATTGTAGAGAGCAGCTGGAATAACAACCAGAAAAGACAAAAAACTGCCCCTAAAATATAACTTTTATTTAATCAGGTAAAAATGACCTAATAGGGTCAGGAGACAGTATTACTTAACCATATAACTTAACACTAAAAAGGATAGAGGTATATAGGTGAGGGGGTGCTCTCTCCCTAACTCACCCTACCTTACCGTGGAGGTTGGCACCCTAAATTTGACATGGTGCCCCCCACTCAACGACGGCTCTCCCTTAAGACCCTAATGGGGACCACCAAAGAAAAACCACCACCGATACCAAAACTTAATTAAAGTGCTAATGTGCTAAAGTGCTTTAATAACACCTGCAAGGTATATATCGGTATTGTCATATACCAAATATTTTGTTTCAGGATTCCTTTTGGTATGAATCCTGATGCCTAATAACTAAGGTGCATTTTGTGAGCAGAGGTTAATAACGTTATAGCATGTGCCTGATATCATAAAATATAGGCTAATGTATCTTATCTCAGAATAGATATTTGGCCAATATGTCTTATCTCATTAGTCATAGATATTCAAAAAGATCAATACCTAATGCAAGACAGTAACACTATTGCCGGTTCATTAAGGTGTAATATTCCCAAGAGCAAATAGATACAAATACATCCACACCATGTAGAGGCGCCGTCACGTTCGTGGATGTTTATGCAATATTGTTGTGCACCACAAGATTAGTATACCATAATGAGAATATATAATAACCAGCTAGTGATTCAATTCATACAATAGTCAAACTGCCCAATGTCAAAAGTAACCACAGTTATAGAGGCACAGAAATGCTCACAAATGCTCAAACAGAGATAATGGTAACTATCCAGTTATATAGCACACTGCAGGGCTTTAGGTGATCCATAGTTAGATCATGGTCATAGAGAAAATAGTACTTATCGATTTGTTGCCCATCCCGACGCATTTTCCCCTGGGATATAGGCCGGGGTTCATCAGGGGACCGAAAAAGGGCTTGTTTCCCGAACCGGGGGCTGCTGCAATGCGCTGCACCTCGTCCTGACCGCTCACTATGAAGGGTTACCTGTCCCTCGCTGTCCTGTTTAAATAACATCCGCCGCCATATTCAGCATAACCTCCTACCGGATGTGACGTATCACTAGTGATGGCGGTAGGCCAGTCTTGCGATGGGAGGAACTGAAGTGTACCTGCCGTGAGGGAGGCTTTTCCAGTAACACTCGGCATTGGAACGCATTGCGCGCCACCTTGCGCAGGCGCATTAGATATGCATGACGTATCACAAATGTCTGCAAAGAGGGCGCATAGATGTATCTGCCGAGGGCAGTATTTCAAATAGCACTTGGCAAAGGAACGCACTGCGTTCCACATTGCACAGCCGCAATGGCAGGAGGCATGTCCATAGCTTATTACAAGACCAATTGCTCACATTAGTTGATTATTGGACATGCGATCTCACTGATAAGGCACTTCAAATTAAAGGGACCATTTTATAATGAAGACAAATATAGCATTTTGGACAGGATTTTCGTATGGAGGATTGATAACCCCTCAGTAACGGTCATATCAAAAACATTTTCATAACCACCACTAAGTAGGTGGGGTCAACTCTGGTAAACCGATATGATATTGTTTCGCTAATTAAGCAAAAACTACTACTGTGGTCATAGACCTATACGTTCACAGTTCACTGTCACCATATACCTTGCGAATACAACCATAATTACTTGAAATGAAACTTGTGAAATTGAGCTGCTCATTCAGACCTGAAGAAGACATAGAGTTCAAAAGATAAATCCACCTTGTCTCTCGCTGGAGTATTTTTCTATCCCAGTCACCCATCCTGACAGGTGTAGGGATGGTCTCTATAACCAGGAACGAAAACGAATCGAGATCCCCCCATGTTTATCAACCATATGTCATGCTAGCAGGGTCTCGCGTTTATGTTTAATGTCCCCTACATGTTCGCCTATCCTGATTCTCAGCTGTCTTTTAGTTTTCCCAACATAATTTAATGGGCAGCTGCATGTACAGAGATAAACTACTCCCGCTGTTCTGCAGCTGGCAAAATCCCTATTCTTGAAAGTACGCCCTGTGGCTACACTGTGAAAAGTATTTGATTGATTAATCAATTTGCAGGTTTTGCAACCTCTGCATTTAAAAGTACCTACATTCCTGCGCTCTAACCATGTACCTCCCGCTTTTTGGGAATCCAAGTGACTGTGGACCACATGTTCACGTATAGATTTACCTCTTCTATAGGTAACTGAGGGAAACTTGGGGATACATCCTACCAAATCCGGATCGGCTCTCAAAATGCCCCAATAACGTCTCAGAATCCCCATCACCTTCTGATTTTGGTCATCAAAAGTTCCAATTAGTCTAGTTAGATTATCATTTTGCTCTTTTGATTTTACATTTAGTAGGTGATTTCTGTTCGCTCCATGTGCCGTCTCGTATCCGGCATTGATCACGTGATCTGGATATCCCCTGTCTCTGAAACGTTGTTTTAGTTTACCTGCTTGGTGTTCAAAATCTGACAAGGAGGAGCAGTTCCTGCGCAGTCTGAAGAACTGCCCCTTTGGTATCCCTCTCTTCAAATTGGTGGGGTGATAGCTTTCCCATCTCAGGAGGCTATTAGTAGCCGTCTCTTTCCAATAGATAGAGCTACTCAATGTCTCCTCTCTGTTTTTCCAGAGAAGGACATCCAGAAAGGAGATCTTATCCCCTCCCACCTCGCAGGTAAACCTTAAATTCAGATTGTTTTCGTTCAAATGGTCCACAAATCTCCTGAATGAAGCAGCCCCTCCTGACCACAGGACCAGGACGTCATCAATATAGCGCCCCCAGAAAATGATCTGGGGGCACCATGTGACATCCTCGTCCCTAAAGACTAATGTCTCCTCCCACCAGCCCAGGAGCAAGTTTGCGTACGTAGGGGCACAAGGGGTCCCCATCGCAGTGCCCCTGAGCTGGTGGAAGAACTCCCCGTTGAACAGGAAGAAATTGTGGGTCAATACATAACGGAGTAACTTAACCAAAAAGCTGTTGTGTGGGAGGCAATGATTTCCTCGTGCCTTTAAAAAAAGAGTGCGATCTGTGCGATTCCCAGATCGACTTACGTCAGACACGCCGAGGAGCGAAACAGGGATTTAACCACGCCCATTTGACCAGCATGATTGACAGGCGAAAACGGCGACTTTAGTAAGGTATTTCGGTAGCAAAGGTGGGGATTCTGGGGACAATAAAGGCACTATTGTAACGCACAGCTCAGGCCCTATTTAACCCTATTTTTAGCTCATATTGAAAAAACGGGGTGACAGGTTCGCTTTAAGGAAGCAGAGGAACTTTGTGCTCTACCTGAACTCTTTTTATAGCAATGTCCAGCTTTTTAAGACAAGCTGTTAGGAGTCGAGTTTCCTCTGCTGCACAGGGGGAATCTCGATCTGTCTCCGCTGCGGTCTCCCATTCTCCTCCAGCCGCAGTGGAGTCTGCTCAGCAGGGACGTCGCTCCCAGTGTCTTGCTCGCTCTCACTCTGTGCAGAGAGTTACTGCTGCTTCTTCAGCTCCTGCCATTAAAGTCAGTGCTGGTCAGTGGCGAGCGGACTTCCCTGGGACTAAGTCCTTGTTTGCGCACACTGAGCATGCCCAGAGCAAGATCTCCCGTTGGAGATCGAGGGTCATGTGCTCTGGCTCTGCAGCGCATTCCTTTGGTCCTCTTGGCAGGCCCTGGAAGGGCAAAGTTTCTGTGGCCACTTCCTGTCCTGCAATTATATAAACTGCGCATGACCGCACGGCCATGCGCTAGTGTACAATTGAATACGTGTGTTTGTTGTGAGTGCAAGTCGTTCATTAAATACCCCTACCCTATTGTATGACTGTTCGCATATGGAGTATGGCTGCTATCTAGCGCCCGACAAATCACTCAACGTGTCACACACGTATCAGCGTCTATTGCTGTGACCGCCAGTGCGGCGCCACGCGCCAGTAGTGCGCTTCCTGACCCACGTCTGGGTGCTTAGTGGTGCCTGCCAGCATGGCACAGTTCGCACTTCGGTGCTCTAATTATAAGAGTTGCCTAACACACCCAGTTGCGGTGTTGTGCCAGCAAGGGTCTAATCGGACTTCAATCCTAGTTGGGGTTAAGTTCGCTGACTGCTTGCTCACCTTCTATGTGCGGTACCGCGATCCTGTGACGCAACAGGATCGCTTCCTTCACGTTGGGTGAAGTTTAACCCACGCGAGTATACTTATGAGTACCGCCATATAGTCCGTCATTACTCAGCAGCAGGTTCCATCTCTGCACGGTGGACCCCGGGCTACGAACGCACCGTACACTATCAGTCTTATTATTTGGTGCGTTCAGCTAGCCCTAACATTACACTAGTGCCAGGGTCTGGCTAGTGATGATGGACAAACAGCAATCCCTGCGGTATATATAGCAGCTGGAGGGTAGGTTGGCGGCTCTCGAGAGCGCAACCTCAGCTGTGGATGTTACCGCAGTTGCTGTACAGGCTGCCAGCGTGGCTGCAGCAACTTTGCCCATTGCCACCCCTGTTCCGACATGTTCTCGCCTCCCGCTGCCAGAAAAATTTTCTGGTAATAGCAAATTTTGTAGGGGATTCGTGAGTCAGTGCTCTATTCATCTCGAGCTTCTGGCTGCACGTTTCCCCACAGAGCGGGCTAAGGTGGGATTTATTGTGTCTCTATTGTCGGACAGGGCGTTGGAATGGGCTACGCCGCTGTGGGAGCGTGGCGATCATGTGGTGCAGAGTACTCCTCTGTTTTTGAGCACTTTAAAACAGGTCTTTTTAGGACCTCAAGTCACCCATGACACTGCGCTCCAACTGCTGGCATTAACTCAGGGTGAGTCCTTGGTCAGTCATTTTGCCGTCCAATTCCGCACTTTAGCATCAGAGCTGGAATGGTCGGATAAAGCTCTTATCCCCATATTTTGGAGGGGCTTGGCTGACCATGTAAAGGACGCTCTGGCCACTAGGGAGATTCCTGCCACACTGGAGGAGTTAATAACAGTCTCCACTCGAATTGACCTCCGTTTTAACGAGCGGAGGTTAGAGCGAGCCCAGTGTAGGCAGAGGTTTCGGCTGGCTCCTACTTTCGCCAAACCTCTGGAATCTCCGGTCCTGGTTCCTGAGTCACATGAGGCCAGGGAAGTGTCACAAGCGGGACCTAAGTCCCGGACCGCTTGTGCACTCAGGGTCTGTCATGTTTGCCAGCAGTCTGGACATTTAGCCACCAGATGTCCTCAGCGGTCGAGGAAACGTCAGCGTCTAGTGGTCGTAGGTGGAGGTACACTAGACACGGCGACGTTTGCCTCTAAATTGTCCTTTAAGGGGACAATTTCTATAGGCTCATTCTCCCACTCGGTAGAGCTCTGCGTGGATTCTGGGGCGGAGGGCAATTTTATGTCTTCTGCCTTCGCCCAACGCCACGCAATACCTCTGGTTATGCTAGCTCAACCTGTAACGGTACGAGTGGTGAATGGGATGACTCTGCCCTCACAGATAACTCACCAGACCATCCCTTTTACTCTGTCCATGTCGCCATCTCATCAGGAGATTATTTCTCTGCTCGTCATTCCAGAGGGAATTGATGAAGTCCTGTTGGGAATACCTTGGCTACGGTACCACTCTCCTCATATCGAGTGGTCCTCAGGCAGAATTCTGGGATGGGGTGAATCTTGTGGGGGTAGGTGTCAGAGGGAGTGCGTTCAGGTAGCTACAACTGAGGTACCCACAGATCTTTCCTCTCTCCCCAAGCAGTATTGGTCGCATGCAGACGTATTCTCCAAAAAGGCGGCGGAGACCCTTCCGCCCCATCGCCCCTATGACTGTCCTATTGACCTCTTGCCTGGTGCTGAGCCTCCCCGGGGTCGAGTCTATCCTCTATCTCTCCCGGAGATGGAGGCAATGTCACAGTACATCCAGGAAAATCTGGCAAGAGGGTTCATCAGGAAGTCAGTGTCACCTGCTGGGGCAGGGTTCTTCTTCGTGCAGAAGAAGAGTGGGGAATTGCGTCCATGCATAGACTACAGGGGTCTTAACGCCATCACCGTTAAGAATAAATACCCTTTGCCTTTGATATCTGAACTGTTTGAAAGGCTTCGGGGAGCAAGGGTATTTACTAAATTAGATCTGCGGGGTGCTTACAACCTGATTCGCATCCGTGAGGGGGACGAATGGAAGACGGCTTTTAACATCAGGGATGGGCACTATGAATATCTGGTGATGCCCTTTGGCCTCTGTAATGCCCCAGCCGTTTTCCAAGACTTTGTGAACGATATCTTCCGGGATATGCTTTCCACCTCGGTCGTAGTCTATCTGGATGATATTCTCATCTACTCTCCAGATATTGACTCCCACCGGAGAGATGTTTGCAAAGTCTTCGACCTCCTACGGGCAAACTCCCTCTATGCCAAGTTGGAGAAGTGTATGTTTGAGCAGGAGTCCTTACCTTTCCTAGGCTACATCATCTCAGCCCAGGGATTGGCTATGGATCCTGCCAAACTACAGGCTGTGATGGACTGGCAGGAACCCCATTCTCTTAAAGCGGTGCAGCGCTTTATGGGGTTCATCAATTATTATCGCCAGTTCATCCCGCATTTCTCAACTTTGGTAGCTCCCTTGGTTGCCCTCACCAAGAAGGGGGCGAATCCCAAATTGTGGTCTGAGGAGGTCTCCAAGGCTTTTATCTCTATAAAGTCACACTTCGCTAGCGCTCCCATTCTTCATCGCCCCGATGTTGATAAGCCATTTATCATGGAGGTGGATGCCTCTTCTGTTGGTGCTGGAGCAGTCCTCTTCCAAAAGGATGCTCAAGGTCGGAAGCATCCTTGCTTCTTTTTCTCCAAGACCTTCGCACCAGCAGAGAGGAATTATTCCATCGGGGACAGGGAGTTGCTAGCCATGAAGTTGGCTTTCTCGGAGTGGAGACATCTCTTGGAGGGAGCACGTTTTCCCTTCCAAGTCTTCACAGATCACAAAATTTTGGTGTATCTGCAGACAGCTCAGCGGTTGAATTCTCGCCAGGCCAGATGGTCCTTGTTCTTCTCCCGGTTTCATTTCACCCTCCATTTCCTTTCTGGGGAGAAGAACATTCGGGCCGACGCTCTCTCTCGCTCCGTTGTGTCATCTGCGGAGGAGGAGGAGGAGCCTCGGCTTATTGTCCCCACCGAGAGTTGAGAACCGTGGCCCCGGTTTCGCTGGAGTCTGTGCCCCCAGGCAAGACTTTTGTTCCATCTAGTTTGCGACCGGAGGTTCTCTCTTGGGCGCACTCGTCCCGGGTGGGTGGACATTTTGGTACTAAAAGGACATCAGAGTTACTGGCGAGGACATACTGGTGGCCGCATATGGCTCGTGATGTCGCGGAGTACATTCGGGCGTGTGTCTCTTGCGCCAGGAACAAGACTCCTCGGCAACGGCCAGCTGGTTTGCTTTATCCTCTGCCCGTGGCTGACAGGCCCTGGGAGATGGTCGGGATGGACTTTGTGGTTGGCTTACCCAAGTCTCGTAATTGCACCATTATCTGGGTGATCACCGATCATTTTTCCAAAATGGTGCATTTGGTGCCTCTTCCACGGCTACCATACACGGTATGCCAGACAAAATTGTTAGTGACCGGGGTCTCCAGTTTGCGTCTCGATTTTGGAGGGAGCTATGTCGTCTACTCAGTATTGAGTTAAATCTCTCTTCGGCATATCATCCCGAGACGAATGGGTTGGTAGAAAGGGCCAACCAGACCTTGGTCACATATCTGCGACATTTTGTTTCTGCCAGACAGGATGACTGGGCATCCTTGCTGCCGTGGGCAGAGTTTGCACTTAACAATGCCGTAGCCGACTCCACCGGTCAGACTCCATTCCTCTTAAATTATGGCCAGCATCCGCGTGTTCCTGTGCCCATGCCTGTGTCTTCCGCTGATCCCAGGGTGGCAGACTGGGCTGTGGAGGCACGGGACATTTGGGATCGCACGTAGGATGCCATTCGGGCCTCCAAGGAGAGAATGAGGTCCTCCGCCGATGTTCATCGGCGCCCCGCTCCGACTTTTGCCCCTGGCGACTTGGTGTGGCTCTCCGCCCGTAACATCAGGCTGCGAGTTGAGTCCACTAAGTTTGCTCCTCGCTACTTGGGTCCCTTCAAGGTTCTCGAACAGGTTAATCCTGTGGTCTACCGCCTGGCTCTTCCTCCACGCTTGGGTATCACCGACACCTTTCATGTGTCCCTCTTGAAACCCGTATACATGTCCCGGTTTTCCGAGTCATCTGCCGGGACATCGGGTTCGTCTACGGACGATTACGAGGTGAATGCTATTTTGGGGTGCAAGGTGGTACGCGGCAAAAAGTTTTATTTGGTGGATTGGAAGGGTTATGGTCCAGACGACAAGTCTTGGGAGCCTGCTGAAAACATTCGTGCCCCACAGCTCATTGCTGCCTTCGAGCGTAGCGAGGCCCAAGGAGGGGGGGTAATGTTAGGAGTCGAGTTTCCTCTGCTGCACAGGGGGAATCTCGATCCGTCTCCGCTGCGGTCTCCTATTCTCCTCCAGCCGCAGTGGAGTCTGCTCAGCAGGGACGTCGCTCCCAGTGTCTTGCTCGCTCTCACTCTGTACAGAGAGTTACTGCTGCTTCTTCAGCTTCTGCCATTAAAGTCAGTGCTGGTCAGCGGCGAGCGGACTTCCCTGGGACTAAGTCCTTGTTTGCGCACACTGAGCATGCCCAGAGCAAGATCTCCCGTTGGAGATCGAGGGTCATGTGCTCTGGCTCTGCAGCGCATTCCATTGGTCCTCTTGGCAGGCCCTGGAAGGGCAAAGTTTCTGTGGCCACTTCCTGTCCTGCAATTATATAAACTGCGCATGACCGCACGGCCATGCGCTAGTGTACAATTGAATATGTGTGTTTGTTGTGAGTGCAAGTCGTTCATTAAATACCCCTACCCTATTGTATGACTGTTCGCGTATGGAGTATGGCTGCTATCTAGCGCCCGACAAATCACTCAACGTGTCACACACGTATCAGCGTCTATTGCTGTGACCGCCAGTGCGGCGCCACGCGCCAGTAGTGCGCTTCCTGACCCACGTCTGGGTGCTTAGTGGTGCCTGCCAGCACGGCACAGTTTGCACTTCGGTGCTCTAATTATAAGAGTTGCCTAACACACCCAGTTGCGGTGTTGTGCCAGCAAGGGTCTAATCGGACTTCAATCCTAGTTGGGGTTAAGTTCGCTGACTGCTTGCTCGCCTTCTATGTGCGGTACCGCGATCCTGTGACGCAACAGGATCGCTTCCTTCACGTTGGGTGAAGTTTAACCCATGCGAGTATACTTATGAGTACCGCCATATAGTCCGTCATTACTCAGCAGCAGGTTCCATCTCTGCACGGTGGACCCCGGGCTACGAACGCACCGTACACTATCAGTCTTATTATTTGGTGCCTTCCGCTAGCCCTAACACAAGCACACTGCTCTTTTCTTCTCATCTAAAGAAGACGGTCACGGCTAAAAAGTTGGTCAGATGGAATACAAAATGACTCTGTCAGCTTCTTTTAAGTTAATGGACTTGTCAGCAGTGGATTCACCTGAATCTCGTTATTAAGGGCCCCAGGCGGCAGCCCCGACAGAGCCACTGACCCCGCTAAAACGGAATTTGAACACAGCCTGAGATGTTTAACTTTTCCGTCTTTTTTTCTTGTACAACATAGCTGTGACGTATGCCTCCATCCGAAGCCTACTTTTGCCATTCATCATTCAGAGACTTTCACGTGAAAAAACGATATTGTTTTATGTATACTTTTTTTTAAATGGACGGCTCAAAATCGTATTGAATTAATATCATGACAAATTGTATTAGCTTAGCACAATTCAATAAAGGGGTGGGGGTGAACAAATCTGAGACATTGATCACTTTCTCATACACTAAGTAAATGACATTTTGTGATATTTTATTTTGCAAATGATTCAATACTGGCAAAGCTTACGTTTTCCCTTGGCTCTCATAGATGCATTATGCACAAACAATGCTCTTGCAATTTTAATTTGCAAAAGCTCCACAGTCTGGACTATTGATTATGGAGAAACATATTCCCTCATTGTAACAGCTTTAAACAGCCATATTCAAGAGATGACTACACCGTACCAAGAAAAGCTTAATTTCATGTTCTGATTCTTTTCATGTTCTACAAATGAAAAGAATATATTAATAGGCCTGCTCGCTTACTTATTATATTATTTATTTTACCTAATGAATAAAACTACCTTGTCTAGTTCCATTTATGTGTGCAAACAGGACATTTAAAGAACTAGGATGGATCCATACAGCTATCTTATACACAACCCTCTTGCACTTTATTATAACATTATGCTGAACAGTCTGATTATTATACAAAATGAATACATAATTTAGAAAGAATTCAGAAGCTTTTTAACTGATTAATGGTATATACTTCTCTCATTTTCAATTTGTATTATTCTAGTTTTAAAGTTTCTCTATTTTCTCATGCCTGTGGGGACAGTAAGTTCTGTTGCATTGGTGACCTGAGCATATGTCTATTTTTTCCTTTTACTGGAGAGTAGGAATGGCGAGAAGAGAAGAAAATCCATTTTTTTTTTGCTAGTGATGAATTGTGATTGGTGAGAGAAATAGAATGCATCTCTACAAAACATGAAGTGTGAGGTTATTGTGAGGGCTCAGAGATCAAAGTAAATGAATAGTAAAAAACCCTTAAAATTATTTAAACAATATGTGCTGAATTTTTTTAATTAAGTAATTCACAAAAAGACATACAGAATTCCACTTCTTTTGAATATTTTTGTAGTTAAAGCCAGAAAAGCCTAGGGATTCAGCTGCTGGATGGTAACCTGAAACTTATATATTATCTTCATTAGGCTCTATTGTTTTTCAAAGGTCATTCTCTAATTTTTGGTGACTTTTTGAGCCTTTGCAGATGATCTTACTAACACATGAGATAAGGAACATAATAATTGTGGGTCAGACAAAAATGGTAAAATAATGCATTTTAAACTTCATTAGTTGGTAACACACTACCGCACCAACCTCACATAGAATATAAGAAGCACTCGTTAACCCCTCTGTGACCTTAGACGTACTATCCCGTCGAGGTGCCCTGGGCTTATCTGACCCTGGACGGGATAGTACGTCATAGCCGATCGGCCCCGCTCACGGGGGGAGCGCGGCCGATCGCGGCCGGGTGTCAGCTGCTTATCGCAGCTGACATCCGGCACTATGTGCCAGGAGCGGTCACGGACCGCCCCCGGCACATTAACCCCTGGCACACCGCGATCAAAGATGATCGCGATGTGCCGGCGGTGCAGGGAAGCACCGCGCAGGGAGGGGGCTCCCTGCGGGCTTCCCTGAGACCCCCGGAGCAACGCGATGTGATCGCGTTGCTGCGAGGGTCTCACCTCCCTCCCTGCTCCCTCCAGCCCCGGATCCAAGATGGCCGCGGGTCCGGGTCCTGCAGGGAGGGAGGTGGCTTCACAGAGCCTGCTCAGAGCAGGCACTGTGAAGCCTGCAGCGCTGCATATCAGATCAGTGATCTGACAGAGTGCTGTGCAAACTGTCAGATCACTGATCTGTGATGTCCCCCCCTCGGACAAAGTAAAAAAGTAAAACAAAAATTTTCCAAATGTGTGAAAAAAATAAAAAAAAATATTCCAAAATAATGAAAAAAAAAAAAAATATTATTCCCATAAATACATTTCTTCATCTAAATAAAAAAAAAAAAACAATAAAAGTACACATATTTAGTATCGCCGCGTCCGTAACGACCCGACCTATAAAACTGTCCCACTAGTTAACCCCTTCAGTAAACACCGTAAGAAAAAAAAAAAAACGAGGCAAAAAACAACGCTTTATTATCATACCGCCGAACAAAAAGTGGAATAACACGCGATCAAAAGGACAGATATAAATAACCATGGTACCGATAAAAGCGTCATATTGTCCCGCAAAAAACGAGCCGCCATACAGCATCATCAGCAAAAAAATAAAAAAGTTATAGTCCTGAGAATAAAGCGATGCAAAAATAATTATTTTTTCTGTAAAATAGTTTTTATCGTATAAAAGCGCCAAACCATAAAAAAAGATATAAATGAGGTATCGCTGTAATCGTACTGACCCGAAGAATAAAACTGATTTATCAATTTTACCAAACGCGGAACGGTATAAACGCCTCCCCCAATAGAAATTCATGAATAGCTGGCTTTTGGTCATTCTTCCTCACAAAAATCGGAATAAAAAGCGATCAAAAAACGTCACGTGCCCAAAAATGTTTTCAATAAAAACGTCAACTCGTCCCGCAAAAAACAAGATCTCACATGACTCTGTGGACTCAAATATGGAAAAATTATAGCTCTCAAAATGTGGTAACGCAAAAAATATTTTTTGCAATAAAAAGGGTCTTTCAGTGTGTGACGGCTGCCAATCATAAAAATCCGCTAAAAAACTCGCTATAAAAGTAAATCAAACCCCCCTTCATCACCCCCTTAGTTAGGGAAAAACAAAAAAAAATGTATTTATTTCCATTTTCCCATTAGGGCTAGGGTTAGGGCTAGGGCTAGGGTTAGGGCTAGGGTTAGGGCTAGGGTTAGGGCTAGGGTTAGGGCTAGGGTTAGGGCTAGGGCTAGGGTTAGGGCTAGGGCTAGGGTTAGGGCTAGGGTTAGGGCTAGGGTTAGGGTTAGGGCTAGGGTTAGGGCTAGGGTTAGGGTTAGGGTTGGGGCTACAGTTAGGGTTGGGGCTAAAGTTAGGGTTAGGGTTTAGATTACATTTACAGTTGGGAATAGGGTTGGGATTAGGGTTAGGGGTGTGTCAGGGTTAGAGGTGTGGTTAGGGTTACCGTTGGAATTAGGGTTAGGGGTGTGTTTAGATTAGGGTTTCAGTTATAATTGGGGGGTTTCCACTGTTTCGGCACATCAGGGGCTCTCCAAACACGACATGGCGTCCGATCTCAATTCCAGCCAATTCTGCGTTGAAAAAGTAAAACAGTGCTCCTTCCCTTCCGAGCTCTCCTGTGTGCCCAAACAGGGGTTTACCCTCACATATGGGGTATTAGCGTACTCAGGACAAATTGGACAACAACTTTTGTGGACCAATTTCTCCTGTTACCCTTGGGAAAATACAAAACTGGGGGCTAAAAAATAATTTTTGTGGGAAAACAAAAAGACTTTTTATTTTCACGGCTCTGCGTTATAAACTGTAGTGAAACACTTGGGGGTTCAAAGTTCTCACAACACATCTAGATAAGTTCATTGAGGGGTCTAGTTTCCAATATGGGGTCACTTGTGGGGGGTTTCTACTGTTTAGGTACATTAGGGGCTCTGCAAACGCAATGTGACGCCTGCAGACCAATCCATCTAAGTCTGCATTCCAAATGATGCTCCTTCCCTTCCGAGCCCTCCCATGCGCCCAAACGGTGGTTCCCCCCCACATATTGGGTATCAGCGTACTCAGGACAAATTGGACAACAACATTTAGGGTCCAATTTCTCCTGCTAACCTTGGAAAAATACAAAACTGGGGGCTAAAATATAATTTTTGTGGAAAAAAAAAATATTTTTTATTTGCATGGCTCTGCGTTATAAACTGTAGTGAAATACTTGGGGGTTCAAAGCTCTCACAACACATCAAGATGAGTTCCTTAGGGGGTCTACTTTCCAAAATGGTGTCACTTGTGGGGGGTTTCTACTGTTTAGGTACATTAGGGGCTCTGCAAACGCAATGTGACGCCTGCAGACCATTCCATCTAAGTCTGCATTCCAAATGGCGCTCCTTCCCTTCCGAGCCCTCCCATGCGCCCAAACGGTGGTTCCCCCCCACATATGAGGTATCAGCGTACTCAGGACAAATTGGACAACAACTTTTGGGGTCCAATTTCTCCTGTTACCTTAGGGAAAATACAAAACTGGGGGCTAAAAAATAATTTTTGTGGGAAAAAATTTTTGTTTTATTTTTATGGCTCTGCATTATAAACTTCTGTGAAGCCCTTGGTGGGTCAAAGTGCTCACCACACATCCAGATAAGTTCCTTAGGGGGTCTACTTTCCAAAATGGTGTCACTTGTGGGGGGTTTCAATGTTTAGGCACATCAGTGGCTCTCCAAACGCAACATGGCGTCCCATCTCAATTCCTGTCAATTTTGCATTGAAAAGTCAAACGGCGCTCCTTCCCTTCCGAGCTCTCCCATGCGCCCAGTGGTTTACTGCCACATATGGGGTATCAGCGTACTCAGGACAAATTGGACAACAACTTTTGGGGTCCATTTTCTCCTGTTACCCTTGGTAAAATAAAACAACTTGGAGCTGAAGTAAATTTTTTGTGTAAAAAAGTTAAATGTTCATTTTTATTTAAACATTCCAAAAATTCCTATTAAACACCTGAAGGGTTAATAAACTTCTTGAATGTGGTTTTGAGCACCTTGAGGGGTGCAGTTTTTAGAATGGTGTCACACTTGGGCATTTTCTATCATATAGACCCCTCAAAATGACTTCAAATGAGACGTGGTCCCTAAAAAAAATGGTGTTGTAAAAATGAGAAATTGCTGGTCAACTTTTAACCCTTATAACTCCCTAACAAAAAAAAAATTGGTTCCAAAATTATGCTGATGTAAAGGAGACATGTGGAAAATGTTACTTATTAAGTATTTTGTGTGACATATCTCTGTGATTTAATTGCATAAAAATTCAAAGTTTGAAAATTGCGAAATTTTCAAAATTTTCGCCAAATTTCCGTTTTTTTCACAAATAAACGCAGGTACTATCAAAGAAATTTTACCACTATCATGAAGTACAATATGTCACGAGAAAACAATGTCAGAATCACCGGGATCCGTTGAAGCGTTTCGGAGTTATAACCTCATAAAGGGACAGTGGTCAGAATTGTAAAAATTGGCCTGGTCATTGACGTGCAAACCACCCTTGGGGGTAAAGGGGTTAAAGAGAATCTGTCAGTAGATTTTTGCTATGTAATCTAAGAGCACCAAAATTTAGGAGCAAATACCCTGGTTACAGTGATGTGTCACTTACTGGGCTCTCTTTAGGTGTTTCATGGCAATCAGCATTTAATCAGCAGATCATTACAGACAACTGGCTTCATACATCCTAGTCCAATATTGCCCCATTACTGATTAGCAGTTTTCTGTCACTATACAATGAAAGCTGTGGTGTGGGTGGGTTATATGCATATCAACAACTGAGCTGAGAAAATTCCGACTATCGCAATGGCTGCACCCAGTATACTAAGTGATACGTAGCTGGAATTGGGTTATTTGTCCCGTCCTCATGATGCTGTCAGATTGCATAGCAAAACCTGCTGACAGATTCCCTGTAAGTTTTTAGTGAGAGACATGGTATCTCAACCAGTCACAAAATATGCCATTCTCACTTCGCTGTGTGTGTGGGCTGTTGATCAGAGTCTTCAGTGAAGGATACAGTGAGGCCGTCAGAGACATGTTTCTAGTACCATCAGAGGCTCCAGTGCGCTCACTAATGCTTGCAGTGAGGCGTAACACATCTCTGTGTGAAGTGGAGCATATCTCATATAGAATCCAACTGATGTGCTAAATGATATTGGCACTTAACAAATGATAGGTAACATACCTAATGCTTCCCTATGAGACAGCTGGTACTGCTTGCCGTACCCCAAGATACTTGAAAGTTTGTGAATTCTTCAGAAATCTCTATGCTTTTCTTAAATTTTACAAATTTGATCTCAATCTACATCAGATGTTTACTCCTAAAATGAAATAAAAAGAACCAAATAAAGAAATGAGTGAAAAATAAAAGCTTTTGTCATTTTTGTGTTGAGAAAAACTTCAATATCACGTCTCTGAGTGGCAAAATTTAGTGAAACTTTGATTTTAGTATTTGGTCTGACCCCTTTCTGCAGCAATAACAGCATCTAAACATTTTAGCGGATTATTATTATGTGCTTTCACACTGCGCTTTCTCCGTTCCGTGGCCCCATCGGGACTTATGTCTAAACCCCCCACAAAATGAAAATTGTACCTACGAGCCGACAGGGTCATCGACTATAATCTAGTAGACTGCGTCTGAGTGTATGCCTCCAGTAGGCGTAGACACCCAAAAATGATGCACGACAGAGCACACTGTTACTCTGCACCGTTACAGTCAATGGACCCATCGTCACATGTGCCCAAATCCCAAATTGCCGGGGTTTCAGATATAAGCCCAGACAGGGACAAATAAACAGTGTGAAAGGGGTCTTAGTTCTGCTGATTGGCCTGGTGGAAATTTAGCCCATTTCACCCTTGAAAGCATCTTCAATTCTGTTATGCTGTAGTGATTTCTCCCCTCTATTGCGTCTTTCAGGTGCTTCCAAAATGTTTGCAAGATTAAGGTCTGTAAATTGAATTGGCCATTCTGAAACCTTAACTTTATTGTTCTTAAACCATTCTTTTGTAGAACAACTTGTGCACTCTGGGTTGTTGTGTTGCTGCATGACTCTCGTTCTCTATAAATTCAGCTCATGGACAGATTTCCTCACATTTTCCTTTAAAATTATTTACTCCATTAATGATGGCAAGCTGTCCTGCAGCAAGCCAGGGCCAAACCATGATACTACCACTATCATGTATTTCAGATGAAATTAGATTTTTATGCTGTAAAGCAAAAGTTTTTCATTCTCCAAATATAACACTGCTCATTTAAACAAATGTTCTATTTTTATTTCATTCATCTTGAAAACATTGTTTCAATACCCTCCTGGCTTGTCCATGCTACACACTATAGATGGTCAGTATTGCTCTTTTTGGAGAGTACTGGCTTTATCCTAGTAATCCTGCTCTACACACAATTGTTTTTCAGTGTCTTCCTGATGAAGAGCTCATGGCATTAAGATTAGCTAATTTGAGAGTTTTTAGTTGCTTAGAGATTACCTTGGGTCCTTGTGTGACTCTGCGGGCTATTATGCACCTTGCATTTGGAGGGATCTTTGTTGGTGAACCGCTCCTGAGTAGGGTAATAATGGACTTAAGTTCCGGCACCTCCGGAGGGGAGCTGTTTGAGTGCTGTTGCTGACCGTATGACCACTGTGCGCTACCTGCTCTGTTAGTGAGCTTCTGTCCTCTGTGAGGTTAACAGACCACAGCGTTATATTTAATCCCAGCGACTCTGTGAAGCAACTGAGTTCGCTCCTATACAGACCGGGTGACAGAACCCATGTCTATTCAGGCATAGTACCGCCATATAGTGCCGCCATTTACTAGCAGCAGGTTCTACTCCTGCACGGTGGACCCCGGGCTGCGAACGCACCTATACTATCTCCATATTTACTCGGTGCATTCCGCCAGCCCTAACACAAAAATATTCATATACCTTGAACTGCTGATTTTAACTATTTTGCGCAAAAGCACTTATTTTAGGGAATGAAGCGCATAAATGTATATCCATCATATGCTTCTCCCTATCTGTAAAACCCCTTTTCTATCTTTTGGACATACCTACATTTAACATATTATTTTTGGCTTCTTATTATTTTTTCTTCATTTGCAACATTACTCCTTTAGCAGCTAAACATTTTCTCGCTGCTCTTAAATGTCAGATTCAGATGCTTTAACCCCTTAGTGACCACCAATACATCTTTTAGGGAACTGCACTATAAGACACTAGCATCCCTAATGGGTGACAATCCAGCAGCTGTCATCTGTACAAAACAGCTGACAACTTGCTGCATCAGCCATGATGAGTATTGGCATCGGCTATGGCCGTGTAACCCATGAAATGCTGCTGTCAATAGTGACTACAGCATCTAGGTGGCTAATAGAGTATAGGGGGTCCCTCTTTAACGCCATCGACACCCTGAGATCTTAATTATGTGGTCCTTTAGCTGCCATAGCAATTGATGGCCAAATAAAGGCCTTACACGCTACCGACTATATGGACCTGCTTAGAAGTGAGCAACATATAGGTGGCAAAGATACACTTTTCATTCCTGTCATGCCAATTTGCATTAATTCCTGAAAAGCACCTGAAGGGTTAATAAACAACCTGACAGCAGTTTTGAACACATTGAGGGGTGCTGTTTTAAAAATGATATCATTTTTTCTGGTTTATAATATATAGGACCCCCAAAGTCACTTCAAATGTGAATAGGTCTCTAAAAAAATACGTTTTGTAAATTTCCATGAAAAAATGAAAAATTACCAGTACATTTTTAAACCTCCTACTATGCTAACAAAATAAAAGAACATTTTGCAAATGGTGTTGATGTAAAGTAGACATGGGGGAAATGTTATTTATTAATGTTTTTGTGTGGTATGAATCTCTGGATTAAAGGGATAATCATTCAATGTTTGAAAATTGCAATTTTTTGAACATTTGTCAAATTTCTAAAAAAAATTTATAAATAAACACTAAACATATCGACCTAAATTTACCATTATCATAGAGTACAATGTCTCATGAAAAAAATAGTCTCACAATCAATGGCAAATGTTAAAGCATTTCAGAATTATTACTACATAAAGTGATACATGTCATATTAAAAAAATTGGCCTGATCACCAAGGCACAAAATATTAAGTACACAAATAAACGCAAATTTTAATTAATCTTTTCACCCCTTGATCTTTCACTTTTCACTTACTTACTAATTGACTTCATTTGCTAAACTACAAGACTTAGGCCGGCGTCACACTCAGCATATGCAAATACGGTCCGTATATTACGGCCGTAATACGCTGAAAAGTCCCGAAAATAGTGGTCCGTAGCTCCTCCGTAGGCAGGGTGTGTCACCGTTTTTTGCGCATGGCATCCTCCGTATGTAATCCGTATGGCAGCCGTACTGCGTGTTTTTATCGCAGGCTTGCCAAACCGACATACGCCTATACAAGGGATCCATGTGTTAAAAAAAAAATAAAAACATATATACTGTCTATATATATATATATATGTCAGTAGACACATATATATATATTATTCCTTCATACAGCGCGAGATAGCAAAAAGCCGGTAATTCAATTGCCGGCTTTTGCTTTCTCCTTCCTAAACCCGACATGATATGAGACATGGTTTACATACAGTAAACCATCTCATATCACCATTTATTTTGCATAATCCACACTACTAATGTTAGTAGTGTGTATCTGCAAAATTTGGCCGTTCTATCTACTAAATTAAAGGGTTAAATGGCGGAAAAAATTGGCGTGGGCTCCCGCGCAATTTTCTCCGCCAGAGTAGTAAAGCCAGTGACTGAGGGCAGATATTAATAGCCTGGAGAGGGTCCACGGTTATTGCCCCCCCTGGCTAAAAACACCTGCCCCCAGCCACCCCAGAAAAAGCACATCTGGAAGATGCGCCTATTCTGGCACTTGGCCACTCTCTTCCCATTCCCGTGTAGCGGTGGGATATGGGGTAATGAAGGGTTAATGCCACCTTGCTATTGTAAGGTGACATTAAGCCTAATTAATAATGGAGAGGCGTCAATTATGACACCTATCCATTATTAATCCAATTGAATGAAAGGGTTAAAAAAAACACACACACATTATTAAAAATTATTTTAGTGAAATAAAAACAAAGGTTGTTGTAATATTTTATTTAACGCCCAATCCAGTCACTGAAGACCCTCGTTCTGTGAAAGAAAAAACATAATAAACCAACAATATACTTACCCTCCGCAGATCTGTAAAGTCCAACGATGTAAATCCTTCTGAAGGGGTTAAAACATTTTGCAGCAAGGAGTTCCGCTAATGCAGGCTGCTCCTTGCTGCAAAACCCCGGGGAATGAAGCTAAATATAGGTCAATGATCTATATTTAGCTTCATTTGCGGTGAGGCGCCCTCTGCTGGCTGTTCATAGATCGTGGGAACTTTCCTAGAAAGCCTGGGAGCTTTGTAGGTAAGTTCCCACGATCTATGAACAGCCAGCAGAGGGCGCCTCACCGCAAATGAAGCTAAATATAGATCATTGACCTATTTTTAGCTTCATTCCCCGGGGTTTTGCAGCAAGGAGCAGCCTGCATTAGCGGATCTCTTTGCTGCAAAATGTTTTAACCCCTTCAGAAGGATTTACATCGTTGGACTTTACAGATCTGCGGAGGGTAAGTATATTGTTGGTTTATTATGTTTTTTCTTTCACAGAACGAGGGTCTTCAGTGACTGGATTGGGCGTTAAATAAAATATTACAACAACCTTTGTTTTTATTTCATTAAAATAATTTTTAATAATGTGTGTGTGTTTTTTTTTAACCCTTTCATTCAATTGGATTAATAATGAATAGGTGTCATAATTGACGCCTCTCCATTATTAATTAGGCTTAATGTCACCTTACAATAGCAAGGTGGCATTAACCTTTCATTACCCCATATCCCACCGCTACACAGGAATGGGAAGTGAGTGGCCAAGTGCCAGAATAGGCGCATCTTCCAGACGTGCCTTTTCTGGGGTGGCTGGGGGCAGATATTTTTAGCCAGGGGGGGCCAATAACCATGGACCCTCTCCAGGCTATTAATATCTGCCCTCAGTCACTGGCTTTACTACTCTGGCGGAGAAAATTGCGTGGGAGCCCACGCCAATTTTTTCCGCCATTTAACCCTTTAATTTAGTAGATAGAACGGCCAAATTTTGCAGATACACACTACTGACATTAGTAGTGTGGAATCTGCAAAAAAAAAGGAGAGAAGACATGGTTTACTGTATGTAAACCATGTCTCAAATCATGTCGGGTTTAGGAAGGAGAAAGAAAAAGCCGGTAATTGAATTACCGGCTTTCAAGCTGTCTAGCGCTGGAATAAATATTAATATATATACATATATGTGTCTCACTGACATATATATATATATATATATATATATATATATACCTATTCTATGTGTACACATTTATTCTACCTATTCTTCTGTAAGCTGTCAGTGTGATTTTACTGTACACCGCAATGAATTACCGGCTTTTCTCTCTAACACCGCTGCGTATTTCTCGCAAGTCACACCGCTTGTCCGTGTGTAATCCGTATTTTTCACGCTTCCATAGACTTTCATTGGCGTATTTCTTGCGCAGTACAGTGACAAACGCAGCATGCTGCGATTTTCTACGGCCGTAGAAAGCCGTATAATACTGATCAGTAAAATACGGCAGATAGGAGCAGGGGCATAGAGAATAATTGTGCCTTATTTTTTGCGAGTTTTACGGACGTAGTTTCTGCGCTCTTACATCCGTAAAACTCGCAAGGGTGACGCCGGCCTTAGACTTACAAGTCTTGTGGTTTAGCAAATGCGATCAGTGATGTTCAGCAGGTTTAAGGATGGATCTTTAATTTTATGTAAAAAAAGACAGATGCGTAAAAACAATTTTTTATCTCCCATTTCGATGATCAACAAAAATGATGTATTGTTTTCTAAACAATTATAAATATTTACTATTTAGACAGAATTATAAAAGTCCACAAACTCATACGAGCCCACAATCACCATCTTATTCACCCACATCCAACAGTTACTGCATCATATCGGAAGGCTACAACTCACAAAATGGAACATGCATAGTAATGAACATTTTCTTTGCTATTTCTGTTCCTTATTTTCCAATGTTCTGACGTCTTTGAGAACGTGTTCAAAAGCTTAATGTGTATTTAAAAATAACTGAAGAAAAAAATATAATGCAACATTATTTGTATTGTGAAACTTACGCAACATAACACTTGAATATACATAATCGCTATTTTTAAGTCAGCTTTCCTCTAAAATTCTGTGGTGTAAATATATGCACCAATACTGATGTATATTATCAAAATGTGATCATACAGCCTGTGTGTTCTGCCTAAATTAACAAAGGACACTAGAATAATTTGTTGAAGGGAATCTGTCAGCATATGTTGCTATTTAATATGAGAACAGCATAATATATGGCACAATACTCCTATTCAAGGAGGTATCACATAGTAGGCTGTGTGTTGTCATTTCAATGCAAGCAATGCTTTATTAGCAGGAGATTAACACTGCAGGACTACAGCTCAGGTGCTGAGCAGTCAGGCTAACCTGTGTAACCCTGTCCCCACCACTGATTAGCAGCTTCCATTAAGGGGTGTGGGTTGGTGTTATAGATAGAGCAGAAGACTTAACTCTGCTACATCTACATCAGACAAAACAGGTAATCTATGGAAACTACACAAAGCGTAATTATACTAATAATAAGTGACACATCTGTGGAATCAGACTTTGTTACCTTATAATATGCTGCTCTCAGATTACATAATAAAAATTTATCGACATTTTCCCTTTAACATATTTTAACTGATATAGATTCAGATAAATAGGGTCAAACCCCAAATTTATATTTAAAGATTGTGTATAGTGATGAGCCACCTCCCTAGTGTTCGGGTTTGGTTAGTCGAACAGGGAGGTGTTCGCCAAACTGTTCGTCGAACGTTCGATGAACACCGTTGAAACCCATTGAAACCAATGGCAGTCAAACACAAACTGCTCTTCTCCATTTACACCTTTGGCCTGGGACACCTCATAGAATCTCATGGATTTCAGTATCATCTCTATGCTGATGACACACAGATCTACATCTCTGGACCAGATATCACCTCCCTACTAACCAGAATCCCTCAATGTCTGTCCACTATTTCATCCTTCTCCGCTAGATTTCTGAAACTTAACATGGACAAAACAGAATTCATCATCTTTCCCCCATCTCACGTGACCCCCCCCCAATGAATCTATCCATTACAGTAAACGGCTGCCCACTCTCCCCAGTCCCACAAGCTCGCTGCCTCGGGGTAATCCTTGATGCCGATCTCTCCTTCAAACCACATATCCAAGCCAAGCCCTTTCCACTTCCTGGCGACTTCAACTCAAAAATATTTCACTAATCCGTTCATTCCTCAACCAAGAATCTGCAAAAACCCTAGTCCATGCCCTCATCATCTCTCGCCTTGACTACTGCAACCTCCTGCTCTGTGGCCTCCCCTCTAACACTCTTACACCCCTCCAATCTATTCTAAACTCTGCCCGAATAATCCACCTATCCACTCGCTATTCCCCAGCTTCTCCCCTCTGTCAATCCCTTCACTGGCTCCCCATTGCCCAGAGACTCCAGTACAAAACCCTAACCATGACATACAAAGCCATCCACAATCTGTCTCCTCCATACATCTGTGACCTTGTCTCCCGGTACTTACCTACATGCAACCTCCGATCCTCACAAGACCTCCTTCTCTACTCCCCTCTTATCTCCTCTTCCCAAATTCATATACAAGATTTCTCTCGCGTATCACCCCTACTCTGGAACCCTCTACGCCAACATATCAGACTCTCACCTACCATCGAAACCTTCAAAAAGAACCTGAAGCCCTACCTCTTCCGGCAAGCCAATAACCTGCAGTAACCACCGATAGACCAAACCGCTGCATGACCAGCTCTACCCTCGCCTACTGTATTTTCACCCATCCCTTGTAGATTGTGAGCCTTCGCGGGCAGGGTCCTCTCTCCTCCTGTACAAGTTATGACTTGCATTGTTTAAGATTATTGTACTTGTTTTTATTATGTATACCCCTCCTTACATGTAAAGCGCCATGGAATAAATGGCGCTATAACAATAAATAATAATAATAAATAATAATAAACACATACAAACACATGGAAAACACATAGAAAACACCTTAAAAGGTGTCCAAAAGCTGACAAACTGCTCAGAAGACACAACAAACATCGAAAAGTCACAACTACATATAGTCATGCGAAAAGAAAAGAGGTGGCGGAGTAAAAGAAGGAGGAGACACAGATATAGGCATGTCATGCCCTTCTAAAATCAAGAATGGCTGGAGTAAAAATCTAAACTCACTCTACCAACACCCAGATGTCTTGACAAAAAAATTAAAAAAGAAATATCTTTAGGTAGAATGGCGGCGGTTCCATTCAGAACACTTTCCTTAGAAGACGTAGTGGTACCCCCGTTGGGAGTTGTGCCAAAAAATGAACCCAATACATTCAGACTAATCCACCATTTGTCATATCCAAGGGGCAGGTCAGTAAACGACAACATCGACGTGGAACCAAGTACAGTACTATGTACTGTACCTCCTTTGACGAGGCAATCAGGCGGTTGAAGAAGTTGGTAAGGAGCACCCTAATGGCCAAAACAGACATTGAGGGGGCGTTCCGGTTACTCCCTGTGCCTCCAAATAGTGTCCTCCCATTGGGCTGCTTCTGTGAAGGAGCATACTACATAGATCGCTGTTTGCCCATGGGGTGCTCCATATCCTGCTCACTATTTGAGGCGTTTAGTTGCTTCCTCGAATGTGTCATCATGGAAATTTTTAAGGTGGCACATATTATCCATTACCTCAACGACTTCTTATGCCTGGGCCCAAAAGATTCGCCACAGTGTGAAAACATGCGGTAGTCCACCTGTGAGAAGGAGAGAGCGGGTGGGAGAGTGGACACCCCAGAGCCGAGGGGTTAGATTGAAAAAGAAAGAAGGCGGTGTAGCGTGCTTCATAGGTGGGATACTCTGCTGAGTAGCAGAAATTGCTATTAGGCTCAAAAGGATTTCCTAGGCCAGATGCCGTTAAAAAATAGTACTTAGGTAAACAGGCGGTATAGCTTGCTTCATGGGTGGGGTACGCTGCTGAGTAGCACTAAATTATACTAGGCCCAAACAGATTTCCTGGGCTAGATGCCGTTACAAAATAGTAGTTAGGTAAACAGGCAGTGTAACTTGCTTCATGGGTGGGGTACTCTGCTGAGTAGCACAAAATGCTATTAGGTACAAAATGATTTCCTGGGCTAGATGAAGTTAAAAATTAGTAATTAGATCAACAGGCGGTGTAGCTTGCTTCATGGGTGGGGTGCTTGTTGTGAATTCTGTGGCAGAGTTCACTCCTGTGGTCACAAGTTGTACATCGGCTGATTCTCTCTGGGAGCTTCCGTTTGTGGAGGAAAGTGGTACTGCAGCTTCTGAGTTTCCTCCCTCAGGTGATCTGGTGAGGTCGTTAGCTGCTTCTCTACTTAACTCCACCTGATGCTTTGATCCATGCTTCCTGTCAATGTTCCAGTGTTGGACTTGTGTTTCTCTGGATCATTCCTGTGGCCTGCTGCTCTGCTTCTTTGCTATTTGTTGCTATTTTTTCTGTCCAGCTTGTCTATTTGTTTTGCTGGAAGCTCTGGGACGCAAAGGGTGTACCTCCGTGTCGTTAGTTCGGTATGGAGGGTCTTTTTGCCCCCTTTGCGTGGTTTTCTTTAGGGTTTTGTGTAGACCGCAAGGTTATCTTTCCTATTCTCGTTCTGTCTAGAATATCGGGCCTCACTTTGCTGAATCTATTTCATCCCTACGTTTGTCTTTTCATCTTACTCACAGTCATTATATGTGGGGGGCTGCCTTTTCCTTTGGGGTATTTCTCTGAGGCAAGGTAGGCTTATTTTTCTATCTTCAGGCTAGTTAGTTTCTCAGGCTGTGCCGAGTTGCATAGGGAGCGTTAGGCGCAATCCACAGCTGCCTCTAGTTGTGTTTGGAGAGGATCAGGAATTGCGGTCTACAGAGTTTCCACATCTCAGAGCTCGTTCTATTATTTTGGGTTATTGTCAGATCACTGTATGTGCTCTGATCGCTATGTACATTGTGTTACTGAATTGCCTATCATAACAGTACAGGAAGCCAAAAGTACTAATGATTCTCAATAGAGGGAAAAAAGAAGTTCTGAGACCATTTTTTTTCCTTTGCACTGTGATTTGTCTTTTTTTCCCCCTAGACATTTGGGTGGTTCAGGACACAGGTGTTACAATGGACATTAAAGGTCTGTCTTCATGTGTAGATCAGCTCACGGCAAGAGTTCAAGATATTCAAAATTTTGTGGTTCAGAATTCTTTGTTTGAACCGAGAATTCCTATTCCAGATTTGTTTTTTGGAGATAGAACTAAATTTCTGAGTTTCAAGAATAATTGTAAACTGTTTCTGGCTTTGAAACCTCGCTCTTCTGGTGACCCAGCGCAACAGGTTAGGATCGTCATTTCTTTTTTGCGTGGCGACCCTCATGACTGGGCATTTACTCTTGCGTCAGGAGATCCTGCATTGAGTGATATCGATGCGTTATTCCTGGCGCTTGGATTGCTGTACGATGAGCCTAATTCAGTAGATCAGGCAGAAAAAAATTTGCTGGCTCTTTGTCAGGCTCAGGATGAGATAGAGCTATATTGCCAGAAATTTAGAAAATGGTCCGTGCTCACTCAATGGAATGAATCTGCGCTTGCAGCCATTTTCAGAAAGGGTCTCTCTGAAGCCATTAAGGATGTCATGGTGGGATTTCCTATGCCCGCTGGTTTGAATGAGTCTATGTCTTTGGCCATTCAGATCGGTCGACGCTTGCGTGAGCGTAAATCTGTGTACCATTTGGCGGTATTACCTGAGATTAAACCTGAGCCTATGCAGGGTGATAGGACTATGACCAGAGTTAAACGGCAAGAACACAGACGTCTGAATGGGCTGTGTTTCTACTGTGGTGATTCAACTCATGCTATCTCTGATTGTCCTAAGCGCACTAAGCGGTTCGCTAGGTCTGCCGCCATTGGTACTGTACAGTCAAAATTTCTTCTGTCCGTTACCTTGATATGCTCCTTGTCGTCGTATTCTGTCATGGCGTTTGTGGATTCAGGCGCTGCCCTGAATTTGATGGACTTGGATTATGCTAAACATTGTGGGTTTTTATTGGAGCCCTTGCAGTGTCCTATTCCATTGAGAGGAATTGATGCTACACCTTTGGCCAAGAATAAGCCTCAATACTGGACCCAGCTGACCATTTGCATGGCTCCTGCACATCAGGAGGTTATTCGCTTTCTGGTGTTGCATAATCTGCATGATGTGGTCGTGTTGGGGTTGCCATGGCTACAAGCCCATAATCCAGTATTGGATTGGAATTCCATGTTGGTGTCCAGCTGGGGTTGTCAGGGGGTACATGGTGATGTTCCATTTCTGTCAATTTCGTCATCCACCCCTTCTGAGGTTCCAGAGTTCTTGTCTGATTACCGGGATGTATTTGATGAGCCCAAGTCCGATGCCCTGCCTCCGCATAGGGATTGTGATTGTGCTATCAATTTGATTCCTGGTAGTAAATTCCCAAAAGGTCGACTGTTTAATTTATCCGTGCCTGAGCACACCGCTATGCGCAGTTATGTGAAGGAATCCCTGGAGAAGGGGCATATTCGCCCATCATCGTCGCCATTAGGAGCAGGGTTTTTTTTTGTAGCCAAGAAGGATGGTTCGCTGAGACCTTGTATAGATTACCGCCTTCTTAATAAGATCACTGTTAAATTTCAGTACCCCTTGCCATTGTTATCTGATTTGTTTGCTCGGATTAAGGGGGCTAGTTGGTTCACTAAGATAGATCTTCGTGGTGCGTATAATCTGGTGAGAATCAGGCAAGGCGATGAATGGAAAACTGCATTTAATACGCCCGAGGGTCATTTTGAGTATTTAGTGATGCCGTTCGGACTTGCCAATGCTCCATCAGTGTTTCAATCCTTTATGCATGACATCTTCCGTGAGTACCTGGATAAATTCCTGATTGTGTACTTGGATGACATTTTGATCTTCTCGGATGATTGGGAGTCTCATGTGAAGCAGGTCAGAACGGTTTTTCAGGTCCTGCGTGCTAATTCTTTGTTTGTGAAGGGATCAAAGTGTCTCTTTGGTGTGCAGAAGGTTTCATTTTTGGAGTTCATCTTTTCCCCTTCTACTATCGAGATGGATCCGGTTAAGGTCCAAGCCATCCATGATTGGACTCAGCCGACATCTCTGAAAAGTCTGCAAAAGTTCCTGGGCTTTGCTAATTTTTATCGTCGCTTCATCTTCAATTTTTCTAGTGTTGCCATACCATTGACCGATTTGACCAAGAAGGGTGCTGATTTGGTCAATTTGTCTTCTGCTGCTGTGGAAGCTTTTCAAGAGTTGAAGCGTCGTTTTTCTCCTGCCCCTGTGTTGTGTCAACCAGATGTTTCTCTTCCGTTCCAGGTCGAGGTTGATGCTTCTGAGATTGGAGCAGGGGCTGTTTTGTCACAGAGAGGTTCTGGTTGCTCAGTGATGAAACCATGCGCTTTCTTTTCCAGGAAGTTTTCGCCTGCTGAGCGAAATTATGATGTGGGCAACCGAGAGTTGCTGGCCATGAAGTGGGCATTCGAGGAGTGGCGTCATTGGCTTGAAGGAGCTAAGCATCGCGTGGTGGTATTGACTGATCATAAGAACTTGACTTATCTCGAGTCTGCCAAGCGCTTGAATCCTAGACAAGCTCGTTGGTCGTTGTTTTTTGCCCGTTTTGACTTTGTGATTTCGTACCTTCCGGGCTCTAAAAATGTGAAGGCGGATGCTCTGTCTAGGAGTTTTGTGCCCGACTCTCCGGGTTTATCTGAGCCGGTGGGTATCCTCAAGGAAGGAGTAATTGTGTCTGCCATCTCCCCTGATTTGCGGCGGGTGCTGCAAAAATTTCAGGCTAATAAACCTGATCGTTGCCCAGCGGAGAAACTGTTTGTCCCTGATAGGTGGACGAATAGAGTTATCTCTGAACTTCATTGTTCGGTGTTGGCTGGTCATCCTGGAATCTTTGGTACCAGAGAGTTGGTGACTAGATCCTTTTGGTGGCCCTCTCTGTCGCGGGATGTGCGTACATTTGTGCAGTCCTGTGGGATTTGTGGCTCATCCTGGTCGGCCTGGGGGCTCTGGTGAGGGTTCGGTGACCCCTCCTCAAGGGGGGGTACTGTTGTGAATTCTGTGGCAGAGTTCACTCCTGTGGTCACAAGTGGTACTTCGGCTGATTCTCTCTGGGAGCTTCCGTTTGTGGAGGAAAGTGGTACTGCAGCTTCTGAGTTTCCTCCCTCAGGTGATCTGGTGAGGTCGTTAGCTGCTTCTCTACTTAACTCCACCTGATGCTTTGATCCATGCTTTCTGTCAATGTTCCAGTGTTGGACTTGTGTTTCTCTGGATCATTCCTGTGGCCTGCTGCTCTGCATAGCTAAGTGCTTCTTTGCTATTTGTTGCTATTTTTTCTGTTCAGCTTGTCTATTTGTTTTGCTGGAAGCTCTGGGACGCAAAGGGTGTACCTCCGTGCCGTTAGTTCGGTACGGAGGGTCTTTTTGCCCCCTTTGCGTGGTTTTCTTTAGGGTTTTGTGTAGACCGCAAAGTTATCTTTCCTATCCTCGTTCTGTCTAGAATATCGGGCCTCACTTTGCTGAATCTATTTCATCCCTACGTTTGTCTTTTCATCTTACTCACAGTCATTATATGTGGGGGGCTGCCTTTTCCTTTGGGGTATTTCTCTGAGGCAAGGTAGGCTTATTTTTCTATCTTCAGGCTAGTTAGTTTCTCAGGCTGTGCCGAGTTGCATAGGGAGCGTTAGGCGCAATCCACAGCTGCCTCTAGTTGTGTTTGGAGAGGATCAGGAATTGCGGTCTACAGAGTTTCCACGTCTCAGAGCTCGTTCTATTATTTTGGGTTATTGTCAGATCACTGTATGTGCTCTGATCGCTATGTACATTGTGTTACTGAATTGCCTATCATAACAGGTGCGCTGCTGAGTATCACTAAATTCTACTAGGCCCAAACGGAGTTCCTGGGCTAGATGCCGTTACAATATAGTACTTAGTTAAACAGGCGGTGTAGCTTGCTTCATGGGTGGGGTACGCTGCTGAGTATCACTAAATTCTATTAGGCCCTAAAGGATTTCCTGGGCTAGATGCCGTTACAAAATAGTAGTTAGGTAAACAGGCAGTGTAGCTTGCTTCATATGTGGGGTACGCTGCTGAGTATCACTAAATTCTACTAGGCCCAAAAGGATTTCCTGGGCTAGATGCCGTTGCACAATAGTAGCTAGGTAACAGGCGGTGTAGTTTGCTTCATGGGTGGGGTACGCTGCTGAGTATCACTAAATTCATCTAGGCCCAAATGGATTTCCTGGCTAGATGCCATTACAAAATAGTAGTTAGGTAAACAGGCGGTGTAGCTTGGTTCATGGGTGGGGTACTCTGCTGAGTAGCACAAAATGCTATTAGGTACAAATCGATTTCCATGGCTACATGCAGTTAAAAATTAGTAATTAGATCAACAGGCGGTTTAGCTTGCTTCATGTGTGGGGTATGCTGCTGAGTATCACTAAATTCTACTAGGTCCAAACGGATTTCCTGGGCTAGATGCCGTTACAAAATAGTAGTTAGGTAAACAGGCAGTGTAGCTTGCTTCATGGGTGGGGTACGCTGCTGAGTATCCCTAAATTCTACTAGGCCCAAACGGATTTCCTGGGCTAGATGCCATTACAAAATAGTAGTTGGGTAAACAGGCAGTGTAGCTTGCTTCATGGGTGGGGTACGCTGCTGAGTATCATTAAATTCTACTAGGCCCAAATGGATTTCCTGGGCTAGATGCCGTTACAAAATGATACTTAGGTAAACAGGCGGTGTAGCTTGCTTCATGGGTGGGGTACTCTGCTGAGTAGCACAAAATGCTATTAGGTACAAAATGATTTCCTGGGCTAGATGCAGTTAAAAATTAGTAATTAGATCAACAGGTGGTGTAGCTTGCTTCATGGGTGGGGTACGCTGCTGAGTATCACTAAATTCTACTAGGCCCAAAAGGACTTCCTGGGCTAGATGCCGTTACAAAATAGTAGTTAGGTAAACAGGCGGTGTAGCTTGCTTCATGGGTGGGGTATGCTGCTGAGTATCACTAAATTCTACTAGGCCCAAACGGATTTCCTGGGCTAGATGCCGTTACAAAATAGTAGTTGGGTAAACAGGCAGTGTACCTTGCTTCATGGGTGGGGTACGCTGCTGAGTATCACTAAATTCTACTAGGCCCAAAAAGATTTCCTGGGCTAGATGCCATTACAAAATAGTAGTTAGGTAAACTGGCGGTGTAGCTTGCTTCATGGTTGGGGTACGCTGCTGAGGATCACTAAATTCTACTAGGCCCATATGGATTTCCTGGGCTAGATGCCGTTACAAAATAGTAGTTAGGTAAACAGGCGGTGTAGCTTGCTTCATGGGTGGGGTACGCTGCTGAGTATCACTAAATTGTACTAGGCCCAAACGGATTTCCTGGGCTAGATGCCGCTACAAAATAGTAGTTAAGTAAACAGGCGTTTTTTTGGGGGGGCGCGCACGCCGCCTCCCATGTGCAGTGCTGGTACTGCTACATCGACGATGTGTTGATGATCTGGCAGGGTCCGGAGCGGGCCCTCTTAGACTTCATCCGCGAGTTGAATCAGAATGATCGCAATGTCAGGTTGACCCACAGGATAGCAAACGGAGATATCGACTTTCTTGACATAAAAATAATGAGGTGTAATGATGGCGTATTGCAGACCGACGTTTTCCGTAAGGAGACGTCGGTCAACGCCCTCTTACACTCTACCTCAGCGCATACGCGGTCTACGATACAGGCTATACCTGTGGGTCAGTTCCTCAGAATGAGGAGGATCTGCTCGGCGGATGAGGTCTTCGAGAGGCAGGCTCGGGACCTTGCCGGACGGTTCCAGGATCGGGGCTACAGCAATAGGGCCATTAGGAAAGGGTATCTACGAGCCAGGAGAGCACCCAGGAATCAGTTACTTTGTAGACATCCTAAACCCATCACTACTGGTAAATCTCAGCCGCTAAGATTTATTTCCACCTATAATAACAAGTGGGAAGAGATTCGGGAAATTTTACAAAAACATTGGTCCGTTTTAAAAACAGAACCCACTCTCAATAAAATTTTGCCTGACCGCCCCCTCCTCACTGCGAGAAGGGGGAAAAGTTTAAAAGATCAGCTGGTAAGGAGTCATTATACTCCCGCTCCATCGAGGATTTTCGGATCAGGACCACAGAGATGGGGATGTTTTCCGTGTGGCTCATGCAAAGCTTGCAGTAATATGGTCAGAGCCACTAATTTTTCGGCAGCAGGGGGAGGTAGGGACTATAACATTACAAGTTATATATCTTGTAGCACTACGTTTGTGGTGTATTACGCCACATGCGCGTGTAACTTGTTTTATGTTGGCCTTACGTCACGAGAGCTCCGTGTCAGGGTCCGTGAGCACGTCAGGGGTATCTTAGCGGCAAAAGATGCGCCTGATGTCTCGGAGCTTAATACCATCCCGAGGCATTTCAGGTTACATCATGCGTGCAATCTGACATCTTTCAAAGTGCGTGGTATTGATAGGGTGCACGCTGGTAGTAGGGGTGGTGATCTCAAACGGATCCTGGCACAAATGGAGTGCCGATGGATTATTTCATTGGGTACTATGGTCCCCAATGGCCTGAATGAACAGGTTTCATTTGTTCCCTTTTTGTAGATGAACTTCAGTAGATTCTGATTCGCGCTCTCCTTGTCCTGCTCTCTCATTTTAATTGTTCTGTGTTTTTAACCTATGTTCTGTTCTTTTTTCTTTCTTTTTTAGATTTTTTGTTTATTTTATATTTATTTTCAGTGATTGGTGATTAGACCTATATGGTCTGGAACAGACAGCCTTGCAGCTGGTCTATCTTTGGAGGACGTTTGTGGAAATCACATGGCATCCTGCTACTGATATGGCACACTTCCACAGTATTTGAATATGGACGTTTGAGTGGACGGTTGAGTAATAGGAGCCGAATTACTCTATTATCTCAGACCTACGTTTATGGCACACTTCCGCAGTATCTGAATATGGACGTTTGAGTGGATGGTAGATTAATGGGAGCCAGGTTATTATCGGACCTGTGTCCCTGCTTTTCAGGATGTATTGTTCGGGTGGGAGGCTAGTCTTACCTTTTAACGTGTCAATTACCAGTGTTGTGTGTTGCCAGGATCTTTTCCCCTCTCCAAAATGGCCGCCGTGGAGCCGCGGTTGCGCTGTGGACCCCGAGCCGTGCCGCGCCTCCACAAGGCTTCCTTAAAGGGACTCTGTCACCTGAATTTGGCGGGACTGGTTTTGGGTCATATGTTCGGAGTTTTCGGGTGTTTGATTCACCCTTTCCTTACCCGCTGGCTGCATGCTGGCTGCAATATTGGATTGAAGTTCATTCCTGTCCTCCATAGTACACGCCTGCACAAAGCAATCTTGCCTTGTGCAGGCGTGTACTATGGAGGACAGAGAATGAACTTCAATCCAATATTGCAGCCAGCATGCAGCCAGCGGGTAAGGAAAGGGTGAATCAAACACCCGAAAACTCCGCCCATATGACCCAAAACCAGTCCCGCCAAATTCAGGTGACAGGTTCCCTTTAACAGCGACGCCCAGATTAGTGATGTCACGAGGGATTTCCCTCTGCTCTGGGCGTCACTGGGAAAGCCGGAAGTTGGCGTGCTGCCGGCTGGTGGACCCACTTACGTGCGCTGTAGCGAGCCTGCGCCTCATTTCTCCCAGCTGCAATAAAGATATAAAAGCCGGGCGTCTTGTTAGAAGCCACACAGCCCCCTGAAGAAGCAGTTAGTACGTGAAACGCGCGTCGGGGCTTTTCGTGGGACGGTACACACCGGAATTTTCGCACATGGGTAAGCAGTAAGTTGGGGTAGGGATTTATCCTCATGGTGCAACATTTTTGGGCTGTTTACAATATGGGTGGAGTGTTCATGAAGGCAGGGTTTATCCCCATTTAGGGTTAACTGGTTTACTGTGTATTCCTTGGCTTTTTGTGTCACTACCTATGTATATTACTTGCTGCACCTTACTACGTATTTATTGTTACGGGGTATATTCCCGTCCCGTGCTATACTCTTTGCTGCGCCCTGCATTTGTATTTTGTGCGCATTTTTTGGTGTGTTTTGTCCTTGTGTCAGACACCTTATCCTCAATTTATACTGTTGTTACATATATTATTATGATTTTTTTGTATGTTATTGTGCTAATAAAATTTGTTCATTTTATACTTGTTTCCGTGGGACATTCTGCTCCATTTTTGTTTATAGGTTTATATTATAGGGGAGTTTTTGTCCCTGCCCCCTTGTTGGAGTGCAATGGGCACATCCTATAGAAGGGATTTCTTTAATAGGTATGACATCCTCAGGTTTGGTTTCTGTTGTATAAAGGTAAACAGGCGGTGTAGCTTGCTTCATGGGTGAAGTACACTGCTGAGTAGCACCAAATTCTACTAGGTTCAAAAGGATTTCCTGGGCTGCATGCTGTTAAAAATAGTACTTAGGTAAACAGGCGGTGGGTGGCTGGGCTACTCTGCTGACTAGCAGACACTGAAGCTTTGGAGCAGACCTCTGAATCCCAGGCCATAGTATGAGGAAACAATTCTGCAGACGACCCCACCCACCTGGAATTGACGATGACAACGTCATGTAAAACTCAGCAAGGGGACTAAATAAAAGACTCTCCATTTTTTCCAAAAATTCGGCCACAGACATCACTTAAGTGGCATCAATTTCGCCAGAGTTTTATTAAAATGGTTGGTGAGGTGATTTTCAAAAATTATCAAGCTTTTAGTCTTCCCAAGATGACACAGGGCTAGAATAGTCCTTGTGGATCCAGGATTTGTTCATCTTGATGAACGTTAGTCTGTCTACATTGTCACTGGACAGCCGCGTGCGCTTATCTGTCAGCACACCACCAGCAGCGCTGAATACATGTTCAGATAGAACGCTGGCTGCGGGGCATGACAAGATCTCCAAGGCGTGAGTGGCGAGCTCAGGCCATTTTTCAAGATTGGAAGCCCAAAATGAGCAAGTGTGCAGTTTCACAGTCATGGCATCGATGTTAACTTGGAGATACTCTTGTACCATCCTCTCTAGGCGTTGGCTGTGCGTCAGACTTCTTGTCTCCTGTGGCCTTGCAAAGGATGGTCTAAGAAATCTTGAAACAATTGGAAAAAATTGCTGTTACCACCAAATACGATGTTACTGTTACGGTTTGAGTGATGACTCGATAGTCCCACGGTTGGCAAGATAGAACTTAGTGATTGACTACGTGCACCACTGGTGTTTTGTGGAAAAGCAGATGTTAGATTCTGTAACAGTCTCTGCTGATACTCCTGCATGCGTGAATCCCTTTCTATGGCAGGAATTATTTCGCCAAATTTGATTTTGTACCGGGGATCTAAGAGTGTGGCAACCCAGTAGTCGGCATTACTTCAAATTCTGACAATCCGAGGGTCATGTTGCAGGGAGTGCAGCAAGGAGGCACTCATGTGTCTTGTGCATCCAGGAGGACCAAGTCCTTGTTGTCTTGGTGGTGGCGAGGTGAGAATCATGCTTCCTTCGTCTGCCCTCTCCCCCCAACCTCGCACAACAGAAATTTGATCAAGTCTTCCATGCCCAGCGCCAGTTCGTCCTCCACTTCTTCCTCGCCTCCTGCACCTTCCTCAACAGTTTGGCTGCTACCATGCGCCCTCAGTAACCCCTCTCCCCCAGCCTCCAATGCCAGCCCCTTGGTGCTGCCAACCTTCTTGACCTTCGAGATATGATCCCTTCCGCATACGACACCTCCTGTTCCTCCTCCTCCTCTTGTTCCACCACCTGAATCCGAACACTGTGTAAGGTGTGCTCCAGCATGTAAATCACCGGAATGGTCATGCTGATAATGGCATCGTCAACACTAAACATCTTTGTTGCTATTTCAAAACTGTGCAAAATGGTGCATAGGTCCCTGATCTGAGACCACTCTGGCAGCGTGATTTATCCCACCTCTTGATCTCATTGGCCCAGGCTATATGTCATAACGTATTGCACCAGGGCTCGTCGGTACTGCCACAGTCGCTGCAACATGTGCAGAGTTGAATTCCACCGTGTGGGCACATCGCATTTCAGCCGATGAACTGGCAGGCCCAATGACTTCTGTAGAGATGCAAGTCGTCGAGCTGCGGGATGCAAACGTCAGAAGTGAGCACACAGCAACCGCGCCCTCTGCAGAAGCCCATCTAGTCCAGGATAGTGGGATAAAAATTGCTGGACAACCAGGTTCAAAACGTTAGCCATACAAGGCACGTGTGTGACATTGCCCTGACGAAGGGCCGCACCCAGGTTTGCAGCATTGTCGCACAAAGCTTTCCCTGGCTGCAGGTTGAGTGGAGACTACCATTGATGGAACTCGGTCTCCAGAGCTGACCACAACTCCTCTGCTGTGTGACTCACATTTCCCAGTCATTTCAATGTAAACACTGTCTGATGCCGCTGCGCCCTGGTGACAGCATAGTGAGGAGGTGTGCAGGATTCTTTCTGCGCAGTTACAACGCGGGTGGCATTACCAGACATGCTTTGGGTGCAGGTGGAGGAGGCAGAAGCAGTGGAGGAACTTCTAGATACAGAGGATCGACGAGCAACTCATGGCGACGGCAAGACTTGGACAGCAGCCCCTTCTCCTGATGTCACTGTAGTTACCCAGTGCCCAGTCACAGACATATAACGCCCCTGTCCAAGTCTACTCGTCCAAGTGTCTGTGGTGAAATGCACCCTGTCACACACAGAGTTTCTCAAGGAAGCGGTGATGTTGTGTGCGACATGCTGGTGTAGCGCAGGCACGGCTTTCTTCGAGAAGTAGTGGCGACTGGGCATCTGGTACTGGGGCACTGCGATGGTCATAAGGTCTCAAAAATCCTCTGTGTTCACCAGGCGGAAAGGCAGCATTTCTGTAGCCAACAGCTTGCATATGGAGAAATTCAACCTCTTAGCTTTGTCATGGCTAGGAGGAAATGGTCTTTTACTTGTCCACATTTGAAAGACTGAGGGCTGGCTGCCGTGCTTAGACAGAGTTGAGTAGGGTTTCCCCAGAAAACTGCTGGTCTGTGAGGAAGGTGCAGGCGGAGATGTTATGTTGCCTTGATCAAAATGTGTCGATGTCGGAGAGCACTCAACACCAGCAGGTGTTTCCACTAACAAATGTCCTGACGACCTGCCAATCACACTGGCTGTTCCGGGTAAAGAGGTGGAAGGTCTGCATCCAAAACCATGTGCGACTGCTGTCCCCGCAGTCACAGAGGATGAAGAGGATGTGGATGCACTTGATGGGGCAGACGGTTGTTGACCCAGCCCACTAGGCTGCATTGTAGCACAGTGAGCTTCCCACTGCAACATATGCCTCATATCCATGTGACGGTTCATGCATGAAGTACTCAAGCTAGTGATTTTTTGGCCTCTACTGAGATTTTGTTGACAAATCTTACAGACAACATGAATTGGGTCATCCTTTGCGATGTCAAAAATTGCCCAGGCTATGCAAGACTTAGAGTCCGTGCGACCTGAAGAGCCACCACGACTTCTGGTCTGAGGCACAGTTGGGGTTGAGGATGCAGTTGTTGTCATGCTTCCGGAACTCCGTCTCTGTCCAGGAAGGCGCACCATTACCTCATCGTCAGACTCATCACTAGCATCCTCCTCCACCTCCTCTGCTGACCTCATGGACTGGCGGACTGGGGGTTGACAGTAAGTGGAATCTACAACCTCGTCATCATCATCCTGTGTGTTCTCACACCCGTTGTCCTCAGAGCCAACCTCTTCCTGCCCCGACCGAAAAGTCAAGTTTTCGTTCCAATCAGGTATCTCAGCCTCATCATCATCTTCCTCATTGTCTCCACCAACAGGAGTTACAGTTTAGGAACGAGGGTCTACATTATGCTCAGAACCTTCTTCATCTGGGCCTGGATCTGACTCACAAAGATTCTGGGCATCAGTGCAGATCATTTCCTCATCTGGATTCACAGAAGCTCTGGAGCAGACCTCTCATTCCCAGGCTATACTATGCGTAAACAGCTCTACAGACTCAACCATGTGTGTTACCCCATGCTCAGACAGGCAACTGGAGACTTGGGAGCTGTGAGGAAGCAAGTGCGATTGGAAGACAACTCTAAGGACTGAAGTAGTTGTGATGTTGAAGTTGACATGGAGGAGAGCCCACTTGAACGAGCACTTGATATCCGTTCAAGCACCTGCTATATTTGTGCCTCATCTGGAATTTTTGGCGATGCTTGTAGCGATGGTCATAAGAAAGGGATCATATCAAATTGTCCACGAAAAGAAGTAGACATCTTACTTTGGCTGGGAGATTGTCTTTCTTCTGCAGATGTTACTGTTGCTTTACCTACCCCACGGACAGAACCTTTTTTTTCATTTCCAACACACCTGTTCCCCTTTCCACCAGCAGCAGGCCTTTTGCCACTCATTTTAGTGCTTAACTAATTGGCAACTCTGTATCTGTAGTTGTTGGCACAACAACCGATGGATGAAAACCGAGCAGAACTGAGTGGCCAAACTGTAGTACTAGGCCCAAAACTAATAACTGGATTAGATGCAGTGAAAATAGAGATACACAGGCGGTATAGTTTGTTTCACAGGCAGGCTACTCTGCTGACGTGCAGACACTGCTCCTAGGCCCAAAACTAATAACTGGATTAGATGCAGTGAAAATAGAGATACACAGGCGGTATAGTTTGTTTCACAGGCGGGCTACTCTGCTGACGTGCAGACACTGCTCGTAGGCCCAAATCTAATAACTGGGTTAGATGCAGTGAAAATAGAGATACACAGGCGGTATAGTCTTTCACAGGTGGGCTACTCTGCTGACGTGCAGACACTGTTCCTAGGCCCTATACTAATAACTGAATTAGATGCAGTGAAAATAGAGATACACAGGCGGTATAGTTTGCTTCACAGGCGGGCTACTCTACTGACGTGCAGACACTGCTCTTTGGCCCAAAACTAATAACTGGATTAGATGCAGTGAAAATAGAGATACACAGGCGGTATAGTTTGTTTCACGGGCGGGCTACTCTGCTGACGTGCAGACACTGCTCCTTGGCCCAAAACTAATAACTGGATTAGATGCAGTGAAAATAGAGATACACAGGCGGTATAGTTTGTTTCACAGGCGGGCTACTCAGAGGACTATCAGACAATGCTACTAGCCCAAAAGGATTGGCTGAGGTAGATTACACCAAATGCTGTGACAAACACTTGCACAGCACTGGCACAGACCTGCCTGGCAAACAGTGCTATGAACTGCTGTAACCTACCCTGAAAAGGGCTGATATTACATCTAGTCCCGACTCCTCCCGACTCCCTAAACCTATCTCTCTGACAATTCGCTCCAAAAAACACTCTTTGTCTGTATAGCGGCCACAGTAGCAGCGGTTCCGTCTAACACTAAGCTGCAGCAGTGAGGAAATGGTGGCGATGGGGCAAATGGCTGGTTCTTATAGGACAAGGACATGTAACATACACAGTCAATGACACATGCCCTTGCTTGTGTGCATCACATGCACATTGCTGTGTGTGTGCGCACTGCTGATAGGGTGAGAGACTGCACCGCCCCACTGTAAATGCGGGAAAGAAAAAAAAATGGAGATCGGCGTTATTTCAGCACAGATCTATCCCCCGCCCCCCGCCCACTATACACTGAAACAGTCTATTAACAATGATAAACAGTTTTAATGTGCAAATCAAGCGAGGCTTTTGCTGAACGAACAGTTATCGAAAAGAAACTCGAACAGCTGAATTTTAAGCAAATTGTTCGGGTTCATCGAACGACTCGAACACAGCCCTACGGTGTTCATTTTAGGACATGTCTATAAAGGCACGGATGATTGACCTCGTGGAGACCAAAACATCCAACACCGCAGAGACACCATCACGTGTTTCTCAACGCAGTGATCCAGAACACTGCCCCCAAACAAAATATGCAAATGCAAGTAGAGGAGCTGCGGAGACACATCACGTGTTTCTCAACGCAGGCAGTGAATAGCCAGGCCTTTCCCCGGGAAGGAACAACCAAGGGAAAGGCAGCATCCAATAAAGGAAAACATCCAATAAAGGAAAACCACCTATGCCAAGCATGGTATCCATCCACAGACAGCTGTTTCGGGGTTTTTGCCCCTCATCAGTGTGGAGTAGGAAACTGGCTATCAGGAGCAGTGCCTAGTAGAAAGTCTATAAAGGCACGGATGATTGACCTCGTGGAGACCAAAACATCCAACACCGCTCAAGTGATCCCAGGTACTAATTTTAGCTAATTTTACTAATTTTACTAATTTCATGTATCAGAGTCAAGTATCAGACTCGGGTATCAGAGTCAAGTATCAGACTCAGGTATCAAAGTCAGGTATCAGAGTCAGGTATCAGAGTCAGGTATCAGAGTCAGGTATCAGAGTCAGGTATCAGAGTCAGGTATCAGAGTCAGGTATCAGACTCAGGTATCAGAGTCAAGTATCAGAGTCAGGTATCAGAGTAAGGTATCAGAGTCAGGTATCAGAGTCAGGTATCAGAGTCAAGTATCAGAGTCAGGTATCAGAGTCAGGTATCAGAGTCAGGTATCAGAGTCAGGTATCAGAGTCAAGTATCAGAGTCAGGTATCAGATTCAAGTATCAGACTCAGGTATCAGACTCAAGTATCAGAATCAGGAATCAGACAGAGTATTTCTGATGTTTGACTTTGATTTGTGACCAAGTCCTAAAATGAACACCGTACCGCCCAAAACAGCTCGAACTTGAGATTGGCGAACAGTTCTACTCGAACACCGCTCATCTCTAATTGTGTATCAAAATACAAAAATAGTAAATAATAAATAACATGGCAGAAATATATCAAAATATGAATACACAAGCTTGACAGAGAAACATAGGTTTTTACTAAATGCAATATTTTGGAATATGTAATACAGTGTAAAAAAATCAATAATTTATGTGTAGCCTTATAGTGTACTGAGCACACTAAAAATATCCACAGAAATTCAGGAGCGACAATGTGACATGCACACCTACCATATTACCCCCTAATATTTTGGCCCCTCCAGTACCACGTGTACAAGTTTTGGGCTATACGCTGACATCAGTGGTATTTCTTAAGGTCAGCTCCATTAAGTATTATAAAAATGGTGGACTATATTTTGCACAGAATATACGAACCAAAATCCTATGATAATACACAGCATGTATGGAGACATTAGTGTCACATAGTATAAGATGTACTCTTTACAGGATGTGTGAATGGTCACTGCCTCCATGGTTACAGGTTTCCATGGTAGTGAGAGAACTCTATTGTTTAAATAATATAGAAATGATGGAAAAAGCACATTATAATTGTAACGTTTGCCCTAATAAATGTATATTGTGCGAAAAATTTCTATTTTTAAATAACTGCTGTCGTTACATATTCACAATATTCAAAGTCTCTCTGGAGGTTGGGAATAAACATAGCATGATGGTTAGTATATGCCTCGTGTTATATAATCTGACAAGTATCACTATATCATTGTCATCATAGTAGCATATTTATCAAAATATCAGGTACTTTCTGTGATATATGTTAAATTTATGCAAAAAGTCACTAAATGAATGTATTATATGTTTATATTTTCAGTCTTTTCAGTATGTATGTGATAGTTATAACTACCATATCTATACTGTATTAAACATATAGATCCTATAGTAAATTAACCATACTCGGATCAAGAAGTATTTCTCAACAATTTATAAAATAAATAAGTTTATTACACATTCAAAGTATGGCACAATGCAAATAAAACAACTTGGTGCCTCAAACCAGGCAAATAGAGGCCAGCTAAAAGGGGGACACAAAAATACTCAAATAATTAATTAATTAATCCTGTCTGCTATCTCATATTGGAATCATTTCAAATAAGATAAATATATAATAGATGCACGTCAGCAAGCTTATTGCAAATCCTCAATCAATATTTATCTTGCACGTGCGCATATATCATATACAATGATAGTGCACCTAAAATGTAGGGCAGAGAAACACACAGCAGCGGATCACAACTAGACTAAAGGTATGGTTTTGCCATCAATAGAAATACACATAACCTTCTACCGTGGCAGCGTCCCTTCATGCACCCAGACAAACATGGACAATATTATCCCTGTTCCTCTACATATTATCTGGGCGTGTGTCCAACAGAAAGTTCCTGTCAAATGACAAGCTGTATCTCCAGACCCCGACGTGCGTTTCACGGATGCTTCTTCCTGATGTTTTGGGGATGTGTGAGCTACAAAATCCCAGGAAACTTGGTCAAGTTGAAGGAAAAATGAATGCAGCACCTTATCAGCAAATACTGGAGGCAAATTTGCAATCATCAGCCCATTGGACATACTTGGACATTCCAACATGACAACGATTAAAAACACAAGGCCAAGTTGACCTGTCATTGGCTACAGCTAAAGAAAGTGAAGGTTCTGGAGTGGCCATCTTAGTCTCCTGACCTCAATATCATTGAGCCACTCTGAGGAAATCTCAAGCGTGAAGTCCATGCAAGACAGCCCAGGAATTTACAGGATCTGGAGGCTTTTTGCCAAGAAGAGTCGGCAGCTTTACCATCTGAGAAAATAAAGAACCTCATCCACAACTAACACAAAAGACTTCAAGCTGTCATTGATGTTAATGGAGGCAATACACGGTATTAAGAAATAGGGTATGGGAACTTTTGATCAGAGTCATTTGGATGTTTTGAGTTGTCATTATGATTTAAAAAGAGAAAACACAGTAGTATGACAATAAATGGCTTCACCCAACAAGTAACCATGAGTGGAGAAAAAGTTATGGTGTTAACATTAATGATGAGCGAGCACTAAAATGCTCAGGTCGAGCAAATTTGAATAATCGGGTACTCGACCCGATCAACGAGCCCAATGTAAGTCTATGGGAAACCTGAGTATTTTTACCGCAATTTCCCCCGGGGTTCCTTTTAAGGTCTAAAAACTTCTGAAAATGATGGAAACACTGCTCAAATGACATGAGAATATCATGGGGATCGCCCCTGGAAACATTTCTGACTCCAAAGTCACAGCTGTAAGCAATGTTGTCATTTTTACAGGTGCACCAAAAAACATACAAAAAGAAACCAAAATGGATTTTGCTTGGAAATATGTTAAGGTACATCCTTTCCAGGGTAATGACTTGTATATAAGGCAAAATAATTAACCCCAGACCAAAATGTTCCTCCACCACTTGGGCTATGTTCACACGTAGCTTTTTTGATGCGTTTTTCAACTTTAACATTACTTTCAACCAATGCAAATGTATTCACTGGGAAATGTCATTGCAACATTTAACAACCCTAGCTGGCCATGTGGTGTGTGACACATAAAGGGACACGTCTTGTTTCATTTGTGAAAGAGGGACTCTTAAAGTCACAAAGCCTATTTTTAGAGGGGCATTATTATTATTATTATACATTTTTATAGCGCCATTTATTCCATGGCGCTTTACATGTGAATACGGGGCAAATATAGACAAATACATTAAACATGAGCAGATAACAAGGCACACGAGTACATAAGGAGGGCGGACCCTGCCCGCGAGGGCTCACAGTCTGCAGGGGGTGGGTGAGGATACACTAGGAGAGGGTAGGGCAGGTTGCGCGGCTGTTCAGTAGGTTGAGGATCACTGCAGGCTGTAGGCTTGTCGGAAGAGGTGGGTCTTCAGGTTCTTTTTGAAGGTTTCTATGTTAGGCGAGAGTCTGATGTGTTGGGGTAGAGAGTTCCAGAGTATGGGGGAAGCACGGGAGAAGTCTTGGATGCGGTTATGGGAAGAAGAGATGAGAGGGGAGTAGAGAAGGAGGTCTTGGGAGGATCGGAGGTCGCGTGTAGGTAGGTACCGGGAGACCATGTCACAGATGTATGGAGGAGACAGGTTGTGGATGGCTTTGTATGTCAGTGTGAGGGTTTTGAACTGGAGTCTCTGGGCGATAGGAAGCCAGTGAAGGGCTTGACACAGGGGAGAGGCTGGGGAATAGCGGGGGGACAGGTGGATTAGTCGGGCAGCAGAGTGTAGGATGGATTGGAGTGGTGGCATCAGGTGGCATTAATATTCTTAAAGGGCCATTATTAAAAAGTGGGTCTCCTGTGCTGTTATTGTCTGTGCAGTGAATGGCTGGGCTGCCAACAATTACAATGCACCCCAATACCCCTTTCACGAGAGGTACAGGAGGGCTTCCAGAAAATATGTTGCATTGAATGCAAGGCCTGCACCTGCTATCAAGTCATATGCACCCCAATAAGCTTTTGAACCCCGGTAATGGATGGCCACAGGAAAACCCACTTCACATTTTTAGTTTGTCCTGCCATACTGTTTTCTTATGTATTAACTGCAAGGCCTGCCCTGCTACCCTACCAAGTCATATGCACCCCAATAAGCCTTTGAACCCAGGTACTGGATGGCCACAGGAAAACCCACTTCACATTCTTCAATTGGTCCTGCCATACAGTTTTCTTATGTATTAACTGCAAGGCCTGCCCTGCTACCAAGTCATATGCACCCCAATAAGCCATTGAACCCAGGTACTGGATGGCCACAGGAAAACCCACTTCACATTCTTCAATTGGTCCTGCCATACTGTTTTCTTATGCATTGAATGCAAAGGCTGCTTTGACCCAAATTTGCATGCACCCCAATCCTCCTTGGAAGAAACATGGAGGATGGCCTCATAAAAAACTTTTCTATTACAAAGGAGCAGGTCCCCTAGACTCAAAATGCCCATACACTAAGTGTATGGGCTGACAAACATTTCCCCATGTAGGAAACATTTTTAAAAATATGGGGATCACAGACACCTTTCCCCCAAAAATTTACTGTCTGTAGCAACACGGAACACGTGAACCCTGGTGATCTAGTGGAGGAAAATGATGAGAGGTGGAGGAAGGCCTCATTAAAAACTATTCCCAATTTAAAGGAGTGGGTCTCCTAGACTTGTAATGCACATACACTAATTGTATGGGCGGACAAACATTTCCCCATGGGGGGTAAATTTAAAAAAAACATTTAATGGGGATTATGGACACCCTTGCCAAAAGTTGGACTGCCTATAGCAGCACAGAGCACTTTAAGCGTGGTGAATGGTGATCTAGTGGTGGAGAATGAGGAGACATTGCTGAAGGCCTCCTGAAAAAATTGGCCCAATGTAAAGGAGAGCGTCTCCTAAACTTGTAATTCCCATACACGCAGTGCATGGGCTGACAAACATTTCCCCAAGGAGGATACATTTTTTTAAAAATATACTATGGCCATCATAGACATCCTTGCCAAAATTGGACTGCCTATAGCAGCACAAAACATGTTAAGCGTGGTGAATGGTGATCTAGTGGTGGAGAATGAGGAGACATTTCTGAAGGCCTCATTAAAAACTACAGTAGTTTTGCACAAAAAGAAAAAAAAAAAGCATTAACCACATCTCCAAAAATCATACGTTGATCTAAAGCCACTAGGCAAAGATTTCTATAACTGAACATGCGGTTCTTAGTTTATCATTCTGATCAGACTGTATGAAGCCCACTGCCATGTCACGGCAAACCTCGTAGTGGGTCCTACAGCCCTAAAGGAGTGGAGCCGTGTGGTGATCATCGCCACAGCGGCAATGCACCAGCAGGGCAGGCGGCCTGTTGCCCCACAGCACCCATGCTGCAAGACTGAGTCTCCACGACACCAGACAGCGCCGTCCCACCAGCACAAAGCCACAACAACAATGGCCACCACACAGCACTCACACCAAAATGAAAGGAGCACTGCAACTCAACTTCCTCCAGCTCTTTATTGAGAGCCAAAATGGGCTAGACCACTTAATTTGCAGTCTCTTGCTAATTAAAATCGCCTGTGCCAAATGGGAGGAGTTCTGGTCCAAGAAAGAGACAAGAACATGTTTTGCACAAAAAGAAAAAATAAGAGCATGAACTGCACCTCCAAAAATCATACATTGATCTAAAGCTGTTAGGCAAAAAATCCATAACTGAACATAAGGTTCTTAGTTTAACATTCTGATCAGACTGTATGCCGCCCACTGCCACATCACGGCAAACTTTGTAGTGGGTCCTACCGCCCTAACAGAGTGGAGCCGTGTGGCAACCACTGCCATAGCGGCAAGGCACCAGCAGGGCAGATGGCCTGCTGCCCCACAGCACCCATGCTGCAAGACTGAGTCTCCATGACACCAGACAGCGCTGCCCCACCAGCACAAAGCCACAGCAACAATGGCCACCACACAGCACTCACACCAAAATGAAAGGAGCACTGAAACTCAACTTTCTCCAGCTCTTTAGTGAGAGCCAAAATGGGCTAGACCCCTTACTATGCAGTCTCCTGCTAATTAAAATCACCTGAGCCAAAAGGGAGGAGTTCCGGTCCAAGAAAGAGACAAGAACATGATTTGCACAAAAATAAAAAAAAAACAGCATGAACTGCACCTCCAAAAATCATACGTTGATCTAAAGACGCTAGGCAAAAATTTCTAAAACAGAACATGAGATTCTTAGTTTATCATTCTGATCAGACTGTATGAATACCACTGCCATGTCACAGCAAACCTCATAGTGGGTCCTACCACCCTAACACAGTGCATGGGCTGCCAAAAATTTCCCCAATGGGGATACATTTTTTAAAAATATAGTATGGCCATCATAGACACCCTTGCCAAAAATTGGACTGCCTTTAGCGGCAAAGACGTTAAGCCTGGTGATCTAGTGGTGGAAAATGAGATATAAAGATAAATCATACTGAAATAAAAAAATAAAGGATGTGAATCACCGATGAAAGTAAATAACAAAAGGGAGGGGTGAACACAGGTTCATATATATGATGTCAGATTGTGTCCAACAAGATATTATTATTATTATTATTTATTGTTATAGCGCCATTTATGCCATGGCGCTTTACATGTAAGGAGGGTATACATAATATAAACAAGTACAATAATCTTAAACAATACAGGTCATAACTGCTCCAGGAGGAGAGAGGACCCTGCCCGCGAAGGCTCATAATCTACAAGGGATGTTGATCGGTGGTTACTGCAGATATGTTTGTCCCTAGCAATAGCTCAGAGACAGGGATATAAAAAAAAATATATTAGTATTTCAATATTTTCATATTGTAGAGGTATTAACTGGGTCATATTGCAGAGATATTAATACTGGAATATATAAGAATAAATGGGAAAAATATATGTACATCTCATTTTGATGACAGTTCCCCCTGCAGGAAGCTTATTTTTGTTTCTAATTAGTAACAGGCATCAGAAAAAACACCCTTGCACAAAAATTGAGTGACTTTTGCCACACGGAATACGTTCACCCTGGTGTTGTACTGGTTCTGGATTATGAGAATGATGATAAGGAGGAGGATTACACCAAACAGACAAAATCAGGAAGCGGATAGCCTTGTGTGGTTGGGGAGAGATGCATGACAATACACCTCCACAAAATAGACAATGTAATGGAGGTTATAATCTTTATTTTATATTTTTTTTTATAATAATAATCTTTATTTTTATATAGCGCTAACATATTCCGCAGCGCTTTACAGTTTTTCACACATTATCATCACTGTCCCCCAATGGGGCTCACAATCTAGAATCCCTATCAGTATGTCTTTGGAATGTGGGAGGAAACCGGAGTGCCCGGAGGAAACCCACGCAAACACGGAGAGAACATACAAACTCTTTGCAGATGTTGTCCTGGGTGGGATTAGAACCCAGGACCCCAGCGCTGCAAGGCTGCTGTGCTAACCACTGCGCCACCGTGCCGCAGGTTATGTTTTGCTGTTTTCACTTGGTGGTGTACAGAAATCTTGGCCAATCCAGCCCTTGTTCATTTTTATAAGAGTCAGCCTGTCAGCATTTTTAGTTGACAGGCAGATGTGCTTCTCTGTTATAATTCCACCAGTGGCACTAAAAACCCGCTCTGACAGAACACTAGCAGTAGGACAGGCCAGGACCTCCAAGGCGTAGAGATCTAGTTCATGCACGTGTCCTGCTTGCATACCCAATAATTAAAAGGCACAGAGGAATCAAGGAGGATGTTTGTACGATCTGCAAGGTACTCCCTCAGCTCAAACATTGCACTTCTTGTGACAGCACCCCTTGCCTCTGTGCTGGCATGATAGGGGGTCTAAGAAAACTGTCACAGAACTTTGTCATTGTTCCCCTGCCTGAGCTGGATTGTACTTCTGTCTCTCTTGCTTGGACTCCTTGGTTGTATAACAAACTCTGATGTCTGCTGTCAGCATTCTCACATGGAAATTTGCTAAGTAACTTTCCTACAAAAGGCCCTCTGGTACTGCAACATTTTCATACACCTCGCTGCCTCTGGCAGAAAAGATTAAAAGTTCTCCTTGTAACGTGGGTCTAGAAGTGTCACCAACCAGTAATGAGTGTCACCAAAATTTTTTATAATGCGAGGGTCACGTGAAATGCAGCGCAACATAAAGCCAGACTGTTAACAGGCAAGACTTCGTGTCCTCACCAACAGGACGTATAATGCCAGACTGTTAACAGGCAAGACTTCGTGTCCTCACCAACAGGACGACTGACCATGCTGTCCTCCTCCTCCTCATCCTCAACCTACTTCTCCTTGTCCTCAGGCCAACCCCTGGCTGAACAGACGGTATGACAGCTGTCCTTGTGGTACCATCTATAGCGCATGAAAGTAGCTCCTGTTCTTCCTCATCCTCCTCATTGCATACCAATCCACGTTGGGAAGACATGAGGCTGGGCTGAGTGTAATCCCCCTATCTGGTTCCTTGTTCCATGTCCTCGTGCTCTGCCTGCAATGCATCCTCTTTAAATGTGAGCACAGAGGTTTTCAGAATGCTGAGAAGTGGGATTGTGATGCTAATTATGCCATCATCACCTCTCACCATGTTGGTGCAGTACTCAAAAGTTTTGTAGGATGGTACATATGTCTGACATCCATATCCACTCCTGAGGTCTTATGTGCGGAGTCTAACCTGAATATTGACGACCATGTTGATGTTGGTAGTCAATAACTGCCCTCTTCTGCTCACAAAACCTTGGCAACATATGCAGCGTAGAGTTCCAACGCGAGAAGACATCACACACCAGTCGGTGAGCCAAAAGCTGCAAACGCTGCTGAAGCACGGCAAGGCCACCTGAAGCTGTAGCTGACTTTCTAAAATGGGCAGACTGACGGCGTACTTTCACTAGCAGATCCGGTGGCTCCTGTAGCTTTTCAGAAAATGTTGAACCATGAGGTTAAGCACATGGGCCAGGCAAGGTACGTGTGTGAGCACACCTTGCCTTAGAGCTGCCACAAGTTTCCGGCCATTGTCACACTCGACCATGCCTGGCTGTAGGTTCAGTGGTGTCATCGAAATATATAATACAGTCCAGAAAGAAAAGAAATGAGCGGCACTGCCCCCACAACTCGGTCCACACTGGACCAGCTTCAGGTGGTAACTCAATATATTGCTCGATGTCACTCTCCACAAACCGTGATGGCATGGGACTTCGGGTGCTCTTCAGAAATGACAGTCTATAGTCCACAAATTCTTAAAAGGTTCTACAGGACCCGTAGAAGCGCAGGCACAGTGCGAAACGGCCATCGCCCCCCTCTGCTCACACGAGCTTCGGCTCCCTCTCCCCCGGCCATGAATTTTATCTGGAGTTGGTGTTAATAAAGGAATCTTTTGGAAGACTGGTGAGTGCCTTCATTTTCTCCTTTTAAGAATTAATCCAAATATATGACTGCTCTTTCAGCGCTGTCCACAACTCTACTGCATTGTGCGGTTTGTTAACTATGCAGATTAGCTTCAGCACAGACTGTTGCCGCTTGGCTAAGGCAGTGCTGCAGTGCTTCCAGCTTCTCACTGATGATTTGATTGCAGAAATGGAGGCTGAAGAGGAGGAGGAAGAAGCAAAGAAGCTGTAGACTGTGGGGGCAACCCTGATTGATGTAGGGCCCGCAATCCTTGGCGTGGGGAGGATGTGTTCCATCCCAAGGTCCGACTGGGTCCAGGCTTCCACTATGTTAACCCAGTGTGCCGTCAGTGAGATGTACAGTCCCTGCCCACAAGCACTTGTCCACGTGTCAGTCTTTTGGTGAGCTTTCCCATTAACAGCATTGTTGAGGGCACAAGAAATGTTGTGGGACATATGCTGGTGTAATGCCGGTACGGCATACCAGGAGAAATAGTGGTGACTGGGGACCGAGTACCTTGGAACAGTGTTCCTGGAGCCTGTGTTTTGGCCCACAAAGTCAGGTGCTTTGCTGCCATGTGCCTGATCATGCTGGTGGTGGTCAGGCTGGTAGTTTTGCTAGCCCTGCTGCTCTGGGCATGGCAGGTGCTGCAAATGGCCTGTTTGGGGTTATCAGCAGAGTCTTTAAAAAATAACCAGACTCTGGTAGATCTAACAGTTGGAATGGCAACTTCCCTCATCTTGGTGTAACAGGGAACGGATGCACGCCTTCTGTCTGTGGCCACCACACTTCTTCCTCCTGCCTGTTGGGGTGATATGCCTCCTTCCCCAAGTGTGCTGCTGTCCTCACTTTGCTTGTCCTCCTGCCAGGTTGGGTCAGTCACAATGCCATCCACCACCTCATTTTCCACATCCGCACCCTGCTCCTCCTAACTTTCGGGCAATTGTGTCTCATCATCGTCCACCTCTTGTGACACTTTTCCACTATCGCCTACGTGTGACTGTGGCTGGTCAAAGCTTTGGGCATCGCTACATGCGATCTCATCTGGCCCCATTTGATGTTGACCACCTGAGAGTCCGGAATCTTGAAAGGGAAAACTGAACAGCTCTTCAGAGTGTCCAAGTGTGGGATCAGTTGTCTCAGGGCATTCCGCATGGTGGGAGAATGGAGGATCAGGGTGAGGAATATCTGGTCCACACTCACTGCTGCTCAGGCTTAACTGTGTGGAAGACATGGTGGTGGTGGTGGCTAAGGGACTGGAAGCATTATCCTCTATCAAACCAACAACCATTTCACACTGCTCTGGCTTCAATAGTGGTGTGCTGCGATTCCCTAGAAACTGGAACAGGAAGGTCAAGCGAGAAGATGTGGGTCTTTGTTATGGCCCACTTTCAGCTTGGCCACGGCCTCGTCCTCTGCATGCTCAATCAGCATCATATCCACTTCCTCGTCCCTTGCCCTGCCCATTTTAAATAGACTACTGAACTATTTCAAAAGCTCAACACAAAAGTATTTATTTGGAGCAAAATTATATCTGATCAGTATGCTTTCAAACCTATAATTTTTCCACCACAGATACAAGAGGCTGCAGCCACAGGTAACAGACTGCATAATTATTTTATCTGTTGTATGTGAAATTTGGAAAAACAAAGAGTAGAACAAGGCTAGCACACAGAGCAATGCTACGTATGCCTGCAAAACTACAATTTTTCCACCACAGATACACCAGGCCACTGCGACAGATAACAGACAGTATAAAATATTTTAGTTTTTTGGTGATTTTTTGATAAAAAAAAAATGAATGGAACAAGGCTAGCAGACAGAACTATGCAACTTATGCCTGCGAAGCTACGATTTTTCCACCACAAACACAACAGGCCTCACTCAGCATGACATAACAGACTGTATACATTTTGGGGGGGAGTTTTAGTGAATTTTTGAAATAAATTAAAAAAGTATTATTTCTTGTTTTTTAGTGAATTTAAAAAAAAAAATAGAACAAGGCTAGCACACAGAACTATTGTACGTATGCCTGCAAAAGTACGATTTTTCCACCACAGATAGACACAGATAACAGACTGTATAATTTTTTTTTCTCTTGCATGCGAAATTTGGCAAAAAAATAAAAATGAGTACAACAAGGATAGCACACAGAACTATGAAACTTATGCCTGCAAAGCTACGATTTTTCCACCAAAGATACACCAGCCGTCAGCCTCAGATAACAGACTGATCTAAATGTGGCATTGATTTTTTTGGGCACAACTAAATTGTGTCAACAAGTTGGCTATGACAACAAAAAAAGATTTTTGGGCACACTCACAATAGTAGATTTGCATGTTCTTCGATTACAATAACCTGGCTGTAGTAGGCAGCGTGACCAAGCAAATAAATGTTGAAATAAATGAGGCTAGGGATTGCTTTAGAATAAAAGGAGCAGGTATAAGATGAAGAAAATAAAAGCCACAGAAAACTGCAGCTAGGTATATATTACATAGGCAGCAGCAGACAGTAATGGAGCCTTTATATGTATGCATTGAGAGCTATGTACTCACATACAGTGCCTGCAGGCCTTGCACTCGTGGATATATGCACATAGACTCCCCTGCCTACCTTGCGCTGCAATCTCTGGACCCCCAAATTAGCCCGAAAAAAGACTTTTGGATTCTCAGGAGTTGTGGACTGAACAGTTGCAGACCTACACTAACTATTAAAAGGACGATTATGACCCTATCTTAGCAGCAGCTCTCCCTACACTCACTAAGTCCAGAGCAGAATGCGGTGAGCCGGGTGGCGCTAGGTCTCTTATAGACCTGATGACACTGTGCAGCCAGCCAATCACTGTAATACCACAGCAAAGATGACTGCGGCATTACAATGCATAATTGACAATCCCTGCACTGTCATTGGCACTCTAAAGAGAGCCAGAATTGGAAGGCGGAGACCCGAGCTCCCGCCAAAAAATCCCGGAAATACTCAGTGGTCACCGAGTACACCGAGCATAGTGATACTCGGGCAAGTACTGAGTAGTGGCGAGCACATTCGCTCATCACTAGATATCATCAATATTCTCTGAAAAAAGGCCAAGACAGCAAAAATTCTGTCTGGGTATATAAACTTTTGAACACAACTGTATATAAGAGATAATAGTTATTAAAAGGGTTGTGCACTAGCTGGACAACTCCTTTTTCAATTAAATAGTCCTCCTTGCAAAATAAAAATAACAGATATCTCCCACAACGGTGTTTTTTCCAGCAAAGTTGGCCCTGGGTCTCCCAGAGCACACATGACATGGTTTATGCTATATGAGCACTGCAGCCAATCAGTGGCTACTCTCAGACTGCTGTGCTCTCACTTCCCTTGGATGACCCTCAGTCAAGTGGAAGATGTAATAGTGCAGCAGCCCAGTAATGACCAATGACTGATTGCAGGACTCATTAAGCAGAACAATGTCATGCAAGCCCCAGGAGACCAATCACCATCATTGCTGGGACGGTGCCGGTATGGATGGTGAATATCTATTTTTCTTTTACATGGGAGATGATTTGAATTGAAAAATGGATTTTCCAGGTAGTGTAAAACCATTTTAAAGCAGTAAAGTTGGTAAAATTGGGTGCTTATATTATCAAAATGATTGTATACTAGCAATTATGGTACTACTGGTATACTTTTTCAGTACAAAAGTGTTAAGAGGCTGCTCCTGCAGGCTTTAGGTATCAAAAACAATTGGTAAAACTCGTTTCAAAATTTTGTTACATTTAAAAAGCTACCATTGAATTAGCATAACACAAATCAGTCATACTCAGCCTAAGGCTGGATTAAAACGTCCTTGTTCCACAGTCCGAATGCAGAACAAGATGCATAGTCTCGCCACAGGCTCCTGATTCAAACTTAACAGGAGTTGACCTGAATAAACACGGTTATGTGATTCGGGACTAAATCTGAAGCTTACCCCACTTTTTCTACCCATTTGCATATAGCAAAAATAATGGCATGTATTTAATGGCATTCTAAAAAAAACTGTCAAGCTTGACAAAGACCGTGTATCGGTCGAAACGTTGCTGTATTATGGCTGAATAAACTATTTTTTCAAGATTTCTACACCCGGATGGAGCGCTGTTCATTCTACTTCTCTTAGTGTACAGGTGGCATCTGGCACATATGAATCCATAATCCATCCCTAGCATGAATTTAGTTATTCTTTTGGTGATACGGAACATAAGAAAGAAATTCAAAGCACTGGTGTAAATTTGCCCTATTAGTCGCAAGAATAAATGTGTGACAAATTTCATGACCAAAAAAACTTCATAGAACAATATTCAACAAATTTTATAACTAATTAATATTTTTTAACGTTATACTTTTCCCTTCAATATAATTAAGGATATACTGTTATGGAGAAACTTTAGGAACACAAAAGATAAACTCATCACAGGTACACATATACTGTATTCTATTTTAGTCTATGGCTATTCATCAACCCCAATGCTTTTCACACCAGTCTTGATGAGGAGATGTGCTGTAGTCAGACTTTCCTGATTTATAAAGAGGAGTGTGAGACAATTGATGTGCACTTCTCACGATAAACCCTAATCCAGCCTTTACCGGAGTAACATTTGTAGCATAGCAAATGCTGCCGCTTGTCATGCCGCCAATTGTGTCAGAGCTGGACAAAAATGGCGTGTGAATGTCAAAAGTTGAAAAATGTTAGCGCTGCCTCAAACTACACCATAATTGCCCAACTTTTCAAAGCTTTTTACAGTAGAACACTGATATATTAGCTTTGATGAATCAAACCCAATTTGCTTACATTGTAGAGGTTGTTTGAAGCAATGTGGTCCATTTGCCAAATTAGGCCTCAGTATTGTTCTGCATGTCTTGTACATTTAAAATATATTTTTAAAGACAATGAAAGTATGCTTCTTTCTATAGTGCATAAGTAGAAAATAGGAAGTCTTTGAATATTTGAAGCTTCATTTATTCTCTAAAGTGACTTTTCTTGAATTATAAACCATGTGAATCACTTCTACCATCTATATTATTAAGTATTAATGGAATGCAATTAAAAATGGAATGAATTTTCAAGTTATCATGACATATACTGCCAAGTGTTCATATTTTATGCAATACCACAGCTCTAAGTTAAGTCATTTAAATATTGCTAAGGTCATGCATTGAATAACCAAGGAAATTATTTTTGGGGATAGTGAAATGTTTTTTTCAGAATGAATGAAATATGTTTTTCAAGATTTCTGCCTACTGTCATTTATCACGAATTTTCATAGTTACATTTCATTTGAGAGATTTCTCAAGCTTTGTGATAACACATGCAACTCTGAACTGTAACTAACCATGTAGCTGAGTGTCCGTCTCTGATAAACACAGTGTCCACTGTTTCCAGAAATCAAGGAATTGGATATAAAAAAGCAGAGACTATAATATTCCTGTAAACCATTTCCCTTATGACACTAGTAGGTGGAACTTTCTGCATGGTGCCATTAAAAAAAACTAAGCCTGTGCTATACGCAGTGTCAGTTGTAACATACACCTGACATACTACTGCAATGGCCTAATAAAGATAATTTGTCAGCAGATTGTCGCTACTTCATATAAGATCAGCTTCATATAGGCAAATAGACCCTGAATCTAATGATGTATCACTTAGTTTATAGGGTGCAGTTGTTCTGACACAATCAGCATTTTTAGGTTTAGCAATGCAGCAGAGCTCAGAAAGCTAACCCCACCCACACCAGACTCTGTATATACAATGTCCATAAACAGTGAGCTGCCTATTACAGGAGGGGGTGGAGTCAGACTAGCATGCACTGTGTTGCTGTGTCGCAGCAATGATAAATTCCTAATGCTAAAACAATCATTACAAGCAAACAAAACCACTGAGCTTGATAATCATATGTCATACTGTGTGACTGCAACACTTAGGATTTTTAGGGAGGTAGGGTGCTACGTCTGTAAGCCCAGCAGCTCCCCCTTAATGTAATTCTGGAGTACTTATGGGTTGCTATAGATACCTGGCTAAGAAGGTCTCTATGTCTGCTACAGACATGAGCCTTATAGGATGGCTGTAAGTATAATATGGCCAGGCATAATACACTGTTCTACAGGGAGGGCCATGTATATGGATACACCTAAATAAAATGGGAATGGTTGGTGACATCATCTTCCTGTTTGTGGCACATTAGTATATGACAGGGGGAAAACTTTTCAAGATTGGTGGTGACCATGGCAGCCATTTTGAAGTCAGCCATTTTGGATCCAACTTTATTTTTTCCAATGGGAAGAGGGTCATGTGCCACATCAAACTTATTAAGAATTTCACAAGAAAAACAATGGTTTGCTTGGTTTTAACATAACTTTATTTGTTCATGAGTTATTTACAAGTTTCTCTTTGTTTACAGCCATTGAAATGTCTCAGAGGTTAACACACGAGGAGCCGATAGAAATTGTGTTGATGTCTGGTGAATGCAGTACCCGGGTCATTGGAGCAGATTTCAATGCAAGACACCTTACGCAAGAAAACTGACACTATTCCCATGTTATTTAGGTGTGTCCATATAAATGGCCCACCCAACAAAGTTTGCCTTATCACTGAACATAATGTTCTGTGTAAATTGTGTAAATTGAGGGTCCTGTTCCAATTTTTGTCTTGCAAATTCAGCATGCCGATGGCCCACCCTGTACATAACATATTATGTAAGAAGCAAATCTACTTGTCGGACTGATAATTAACCCCTTTCTGACCTCGGACGGGATAGTACGTCTGAGGTCAGATCCCCTGCTTTGATGCAAGGCTCCGCGGTGAGCCCGCATCAAAGCCAGGACATGTCAGCTGTTTTGAACAGCTGACATGTACCCGTAATAGGCGCGGGCAGAATCGCAATCTGCCCGCACCTATTAACTAGTTAAATGCCGCTGTCAAAAGCAGACAGCGGCATTTAACTACCACTTCCGGCCGGGCGGCCGGAAATGATCGCATCGCCGACCCCTGTCACATGATCGGAGGTCAGCGATGCTTCAGAATAGTAACCATAGAGGTCCTTAAGACCTCTATGGTTACTGATCCCCGGCAGCTGTGAGCGCCACCCTGTGGACGGCGCTCACAGCACACCTGCAATTCTGCTACATAGCAGCGATCTGATGATCGCTGCTATGTAGCAGAGCCGATCGTGCTATGGCTGCTTCTAGCCTCCCATGGAGGCTATTGAAGCATGGCAAAAGTAAAAAAAAAAAGTAAAAAAAAATGTGAAAAAAATAAAAAAAATATAAAAGTTTAAATCAACCCTCTTTCGCCCCAATCAAAATAAATGAATAAAAAAAAAATCAAAACTACACGTATTTGGTATCGTCGCGCTCAGAATCGCCCGATCTATCAATTAAAAAAAAGCATTAACCTGATCACTAAACGGCGTAGCGAGAAAAAAATGGGAAACGCCAGAATTACTTTTTTTGGTCGACGCGACATTGCATTAAAATGCAATAACGGGCGATCAAAAGAACGTATCTGCACCAAAATGCTATCATTAAAAACGTCATCTTGGCACGCAAAAAATAACCCCCAACCGACCCCAGATCATGAAAAATTGAGACGCTACGAGTATCGGAAAATGGCGCAATTTTTTTTTTTTTTAGCAAAGTTTGGAATTTTTTTAACCACTTAAGTAAAAAAATAACCTAGTTATTTTAGGTGTCTATGAACTCGTAGTGACCTGGAGAATCATAATGTCAGGTCAGTTTTAGCATTTAGTGAACCTAGCAAAAAAGCCAAACAAAAAACAAGTGTGGGATTGCACTTTTTTTGCAATTTCACCGCACTTGGAATTTTTTTCCCGTTTTCTAGTACACGACATGCTAAAACCAATGATGTCGTTCAAAAGTATAACTCGTCCCGCAAAAAGTAAAGCCCTCACATGGCCAAATTGACGGAAAAATAAAAAAGTTATGGCTCTGGGAAGGAGGGGAGTGAAAAACGAACACGGAAAAACGAAAAATCCCAAGGTCATGAAGGGGTTAATAAAAAAAAGGCAAAATAAATACCTTTGCAAAATTAGTATCAAAGCATTTGTTTTAACCCATAATATATCATTTATTTATTTATTCATAACTAGCGGTAAATGCTGTAAAAGATAGAAATTGAAAACAATGACAGAATTGCTGTTTTTTGCTCTTTCCACCTACTAAATATTAAATTTAAACTGATAATAAATAGTACAAATTAAAACACCAAATTATCAGAAAAAAAATTATAGTGTAGAAATAATATAGTGTTTTTATCGTACAAAATTAGTAAAAAGTGAAATTAGTTAACTTGAGCACACTTGTAAAGTTGAGCAAAGAAAAATGACAGTAACCACAAGCTTCAGAAACAATATGCACATTGTACACAGAAAGCTGCCAATCAGTGGTGTGGGTGGGATTATGCAGAGCTCAGCATTCAGAGAACTGATAGATCTGCAGCAGAGAAAACGGGGATTTTATCACAAGCAAAAAGCCTTGTTTGGGATAAGGATGAAATCAAGGTCTCAATCCATATATCATATTGCTCTCTGGTTACAAAGCAGAAATCTGATTACAGATTCCCTTTAAAAACTTGAATATCAAAGGACATAAAACCAAAAACCTTGTCTGCCATCGAAAACAGTATATGAGTAAGCCAAAGGCAACAGTAACAATGTACCAATGATATTGTAACCTACTAATAACAATTGTATATTATTCGTGAATATGATTAATCCTGTCTGTGTATATACCTCACATGTGCTGTACCCATTATTCTGTACACAGTATATGGGGTAAATTTGGTATTATATGATTTATGTTGTTCATGGTAAGCATGTTTTAGAAAGTGGAAATGATATACAGAAAAGGCATGTTGATTTTTTTGCCTAATACACTATTTTTCATGGTTTTAAAAGTCGTATCATGTCATGATTGCATTTCTTTCACAGCATGACATGCAAGCAATCCGTTACAACACGGCAATAATGTATTATACAATTCTTGTCAGCTGAAAAAGTACAGTACGAGAAATGAGAAATTATAAAATGCTGTATATTGCTAAATTAAAAAATGTTTTGTCTATTTGTTAATCAAGAGAATACACTGTTCTTTACACAAAATGAAATCAAGTAGAGAATTTATCCAAAATAAGAGGGCTTGTTTTTTTTTTTTGCAGGACAAGTTGCAGTTTTGAATTACACCATTTATCTGATCACATAAAGTATTGAAAAATATAGTAAAAACATTTCTAGTTGGGGGGAAACGGTTAAACTATATAATTATACTTTGAAAAAAAAAGTTAATGCCATTTTCTGAGACGGTAACTTTTTTTTCTGTCTGCAGAACTGTATGAGAGTTTGTTTATTGCAATGAGCTGTAGTTCTAATTGGTACAATTTTGGGATACATACAACATTTGTATCACTTTTTATTGCAATGTTTGATGGGAGTGCTGCAACTAAAAACAATAATTCCATCATCTTATTTTTTTTATTTTTGGCATTTACATTTACCATACAGTTTAAATATTTTAATATTTTGATTTATACACCTAATACAAACATGACAATACCCAATATGTATATTTTTTATGTAATTCTTTTTTGAACATGCAAAAGTGGGGCTACTTAAATTCTTACATTTTTCTTTTTTTATATTTATTTTTACAACATTTTTCATTTTTAGCTTCTATTTTAGCTTTTTTTCAGGGGACTTTAACCTGTTTGGTTGCTCATACTGCATACTGCAATAACTATGTATTGGTGTATAAAATGTAATCAATGTTCTTCTATGAAACCTTCAGAAAGCCTCTGCTTGCCATACCAATCCACCAGCTTATCGTGATCAAAACAAGCCATTTAAAGGCCTTTCAGTGATTCCAGAACCATTTAAATGCTTAAACAGCAGCTATCAAAGTTGGCTCTTGACACTGCAGTTATAGGCAAATGCTGGCTGTATAACACTGTTTTCACTCCACATGCGACCTCTGATGAAAATATACATCACAAGTCATTAAGTAGTCAAAGAGGGTTCTTAACTTTTTATGTACCGTATTTTTACAGATTATATGACTCACCAGATTATAAAATGCGAGAAAAAATGGGAATAAAACCTTTTTAATAAAATGGTGGTGCTTCTTATAATCCATGCATCTCATTGCTTACCATGGATGGTGGCTGCAGAGGAGGGGTGTCCCAGGAGACAGCAGTGGGGTGATGCTGTAGACCCCAGGCAGGGAGGAAGAGGTAATCGGAGTTGCAACACTGCGGGTGTTCTGTGGTGGGGTAGCTCTGCCAACATTTTGTTAAAGCCAGAAGCCCTCACACTTCCATTTTTTACTTTGCGGTGGACTCCAGGAAAAATGGACGTCAGGGGTGGCGCATTCACAGATGGAAATCTCCGTGCCGAGATTTCGTCTCCCAGCCTGAGGCTCGCAGCATCTCCCCACTCCTGCCTTCGTCAGCAGCAACCCTGGGACCCTGCTCAACCGCAGCCAGTAAGGTATATTCAAATTCTAAGGGGGGGAAAGCATCTTATAATCCGAAAAATATGATAATACCTTCCAACATACGGTGGGGAAAATAAGTATTTGACACACTGCTGATTTTGCAAGTATTTCCTCCTACAAAGAATAGAGAGGTCTGTAATTTTTATCATAGGTACACTTCAACTGTGAGAGACAGAATCTAATAAAAAACAAAAAGTCACATTGTATCATTTTTAAATAATTAAATTGCATTTTATTGCATTAAATAAGTATTTGATCAGCTACCCACCAGCAAGAATACTGGCATTTTCTTTAAGAAGCCCTCCTAGTGTGCAGTGATTACCTGTATTTTTTACACTTGTTTGAACTCGTTACCTGTACAAAAGACAGCTGTCCACATACTCAATCACACTCCAACTTCTCCACCATGTCCATGACCAAACAGCTGTCAAAGGACACCAGGGGGAAAAAAATTGTAGACCTGCACAAGTCGGGGATGGGCTACAGGGCAATAGGCAAACATCTTGGGGAGAAGGCAACAACTGTTGGCACAATTATTAGAAAACGGTAGAAACACACTTCCATAGTCTGGGTCTCTATGCAAGATCTCACCTTGTGGATAAGGATGGTTCTGAAAAAGGTATGGAATCAGGCCAGACCTACACGGGAGGACCTGGTCAATGACCTGAAGAGATTTGAGACCACAGTCTCAAACATTACAGTTAGAATGCACTACACCATCATAGATTAAAATCCTCCAGAGCACACAAGGTTCCCCTGCTCACACCAGCATATGTCCAGGCTCATATAAAGTTTGCCAATGACCATCTGGATGATCCAGAGGAGGCAAGGGAGAAGATCATGTGGTCATATCAGACTAAAATAGAACTTTTTGGTATCAACTCCACTTTTTGGTATCAACTCCACTCACCATGTTTGGAGGAGGAAGAACAAGGATGAGTACAACCCCAAGAACACCTTCTAAACCATGAAGCATGCATTGGAAATATCAAACTTTGCAGGTGATTTTGTAAAAAAAGATTGGACCACTATTGAAGGAAAGATGAATGGGCTCATGAATCGTGAGATTTTGGCCAACAACCTCCTTCCCTCAGTAAGAGCATTGAAGATGTGGCATGGATGTGTTCTCCAACATGACAATGACCTGAAAACACACAGCCAGGGCAACTAAGGATTGGCTCCGTAAGAAGCATTTCAAGGTCCTGGAGTGGCCCAGCCAGTCTCCAGATCTGAACCCTATAGAAAATCTCTGGAGGGAGCTGAAACTCAATATTACCCAGCGACAACCCTAAAACCTGAAAGATCTGAAAGATCTGGAGGAGTGGGCCAAAATCCCTGCTGCAGAATTTGCAAGCTTGGATAGGAAACATCTGACCTTCTTATTGCAAATATTGGTTTCTGTACCAAATATCCAAATATTATGTTCTGCTTTTCTAGTGTATAAAATACTTATTTGATGCAATAAAATGCAAGTTAACCCCTTAGCGACCGCCGATACGCCTTTTAACGGCGGCCGCTAAGGGTACTTAAACCACAGCGCCGTTAATTAACGGCACTGTGGAAAAAGTAAATAGCGCTCCCCAGAGTCGGATTTTCTCCGGGGTCTCGGCTGCCGGGGGTAGCCGAGACCCCAGAGAACATGATTCGGGGGGTTTTGTACCGACCTCGCATTTGTGATCGCCGGTAATTAACCGTTTACCGGCGATCGCAAAAAAAACCAAAACGCGATTTCTTTTTAATTTCTCTGTCCTCCGATGTGATCGCACATCAGAGGACAGAGAAAAGGGGTCCCCGATCGCCCCCCGATACTCACCTGTCTCCCCCGGTGCTCCTCGTGGCTCCCGATGGGCGCCGCCATTTTCAAAATGGCGGGCGCATGCGCAGTGCGCCCGCCGGCCAGCCCCGGGAGAATCTTTGGGGTCTCGGCTACCGGGGGTAGTCAAGACCCCTAAGAGCATGATCGGGGTCGGTTTTACCGACCCCTGTTTTGCGATCGCCGGTAATTAACTGTTTACCGGCGACCACAAAAAAAAAAAGCAAAGTGCAATTCTCTGTCCTCTGATGTGATCGCACATCAGAGGACAGAGAAATAGGGGGACTTGGGGACCCTATCATACCCACCGGTGTCCCTGGGTCCTCCTGCTGCTCCTCCTGGCCGCCGGGGAAAAGAAAATGGCGGGCGCATGCGCAGTGCGCCCGCCATCTGTCTCCATCTGCCGGCCGGCAGGAGAAGAGCAGTTGGGGCTAAAATTAGGGTTAGGGCTAGGGTTAGGGTTAGGGCTAGGGTTAGGGTAAGGGCTAGGGCTAGGGTTAGGGCTAGGGTTAGGGTTAGGGCTAGGGTTAGGGCTAGGGTTAGGGCTAGGGTTAGGGTTAGGGCTAGGGTTAGGGTTAGGGCTAGGGCTAGGGTTAGGGCTAGGGTTAGGGCTAGGGTTAGGGTTAGGGCTAGGGTTAGGGCTAGGGTTAGGGTTAGGGTTAAGGCTAGGGTTAGGGCTAGGGTTAGGGCTAGGGTTAGGGTTAGGGCCAGGGTTAGGGCTAGGGTTAGGGTTAGGGCTAGGTTTAGGGTTAGGGCTAGGGCTAGGGTTAGGGCTAGGGTTAGGGCTAGGGTTAGGGTTAGGGCTAGGGTTAGGGTTAGGGCTAGGGTTAGGGCTAGGGTTAGGGTTAGGGCTAGGTTTAGGGTTAGGGCTAGGGCTAGGGTTAGGGCTAGGGTTAGGGCTAGGGTTAGGGTTAGGGCTAGGGTTAGGGTTAGGGCTAGGGTTAGGGCTAGGGGTAGGGCTAGGATTAGGGTTAGGGCTAGGGTTAGGGCTAAATTTAGGGTTAGGGTTGGGGCTAAATTTAGGGTTAGGGTTGGGGCTAAATTTAGGGTTAGGGTTGGCGCTAAATTTAGGGTTAGGCTTCTTTCACACTTACGTCGGTACGGGGCCGTCACAATGAATCGGCCCGACATACCGACACACGTTGTGAAAATTGTGCACAACGTGGGCAGCGGATGTAGTTTTTCAACGCATCCGCTGCCCAATCTATGTCCTGGGGAGGAGGGGGCGGAGTTACGGCCACGCATGTGCGGTCAGAAATGGCGGATGCGACGTACAAAAAAACGTTACATTGAACATTTTTTTGTGCTGACGGTCCGCCAAAACACTGATCCAGTGCACGACGGACGCGACGTGTGGCCATCCGTCACGATCCGTCGGCAATACAAGTCTATGGGCAAAAAACGCATCCTGCGGGTACATTTGCAGGATCCGTTTCTTATCCAAAACGACGGATTGCGACGGAATGCCAAACGACGCAAGTGTGAAAGTAGCCCTAGGGTTAGGGTTGGGGCTAAAGTTAGGGCTAGGGTTGGGGCTAAAGTTAGGGTTAGAGTTGGGATTAGGGTTAGGGTTTGGATTAGGGTTAGGGTTGGCATTAGGGTTACGTTTGGGATTAGGGTTAGGTTTGGGATTAGGGTTAAGGTTAGGGTTGTGATTAGGGGTGTATTGGGATTAGGGTTAGGTTTGAGGTTAGGGTTGAGATTAGGATTAGGGGTGTGTTGGATTTAGGGTTTTGATTAGGGTTATGGTTAGGGTTGACATTAGGGTTGTTTTGGGGTAAGGGTTGTGATTATCGTTAGGGTTCGTGATTAGGATTATGGATCGGGTTGAGATTAGGGTTAGGGGTGTGTTGGGGTTAGGGTTGGAGCTAGAATTGGGGGGTTTCCACTGTTTAGGTACATCAGGGGGTCTCCAAACCCAAACTCCCTTCTGAGCTCTGCCGTGCGCCCAAACAGTGGGTTACCCCCACATATGGGGCATCAGCGTACTCGGGATAAATTGGACAACAACTTCTGGGGTCCAATTTCTCCTGTTACCCTTGTGAAAATAAAAACTTGGGGGCTACAAAATCTTTTTTGTGGAAAAAAAATATTTTTTATTTTTATGACTCTGCATTATAAACTTCTGTGAAGCACTTGGGCATTCAAAGTTCTCACCACACATCTACGGTATATAAGTTCCTTTGGGGGTCTAGTTTCCAAAACGGGGTCACTTGGGGGCTACTACTGTTTAGGTACATCAGGGGCTCTGCAAACGCAACATAACGCCTACAGGCCATTCTATCTAAGTCTGCATTCCAAAACGGCGCTCCTTCCCTTCCGAGCTCTGCCGTGCGCGCAAACAGTGGTTTACCCCCACATATGGGGCATCAGTGTACTCAGGATAAATTGAACAACTTTAGTGGTCCAATTTCTCCTGTTACCCTTGTGAAAATAAAAACTTGGGGGCTACAATATCTTTTTTGTGGAAAAAAAAATATTTTTTATTTTCACGACTCTGCATTCTAAACTTCTGTGAAGCACTTGGGCATTCAAAGTTCTCACCACACATCTAGATAAGTTCCTTGGGGGTTCTAGTTTCCAAAATGGGGTCACTTGTGGGGGGTTACTACTGTTTAGGTACATCAGGGGCTTTGCAATCGCAACATAGCACCCACAGACCATTCTATCAAAGTCTGCATTCGAAAACGGCGCTCCTTCTCTTTCGAGCTCTGCCGTGCGCCCAAACAGTGGTTTACCCCCACATATGGCGCATCAGCGTACTCGGGATAAATTGCACAACAACTATTGCAGTCCAATTTCTCCTGTTACCCTTGTGAAAATAAAAACTTGGGGGCTACAATATCTTTTTTGTGGAAAAAAAAATATTTTTTATTTTCACGACTCTGCATTCTAAACTTCTGTGAAGCACTTGGGCATTCAAAGTTCTCACCACACATCTAGATAAGTTCCTTGGGGGGTCTAGTTTCCAAAATGGGGTCACTTGTGGAGGGTTTCTACTGGTTAGGTACATCAGGGGCTCTGCAAACGCAGCATAACGCCCGCAGACCATTCTATCAAAGTCTGCATTCCAAAACGGAGCTCCTTCCTTCCGAGCTCTGCCATGCACCCAAACAGTGGTTTACCCCCACATATGGGGTACCAGCATACTCTGGACAAATTGGACAACAACTTTTGGGGTCCAATTTCTCTTGTTACTCTTGTGAAAATAAAAACTTGGGGGCTAAAAAATCTTTTTTGTGGAAAAAATTTTTTTTTTTATTTTCACGACTCTGCATTCTAATTTTCTGTGAAGCACTTGGGCATTCAATGTTCTCACCACACATCTAGATAAGTTCCATGGGGGGTCTAGTTTCCAAAATGGGGTCACTTGTGGGGGATTACTACTGTTTAGGCACATCAGGGGCTCTCCAAACGCGACATGGCGTCTGATCTCAATTCCAGACAATTCTACATTGAAAAAGTAAAACGGCACTCCTTCTCTTCCAAGCTCTGCGGTGCGTCCAAACAGTGGTTTACCCCCACATATTGGGTATCAACGTACTCAGGAGATTTCGCACAGCAACTTTTGTGGTCCAATTTCTCCTGTTACCCTTGTGAAAATAAAAATTTTGGGGGAAAAAGATCATTTTTGTAGAAAAAATGCGAGTTTTTTTTTCACGGCTCTATGTTATAAACCTCTGTGAAGCACATGGGGGTTCAAAGTGCTTACCACACATCTAGATAAGTTACTTTAGGGGTCTAGTTTCCAAAATGGTGTCACTTGTGGGGGGTTTCCACTGTTTAGGCACATCAGGGGTTCTCCAAACGCAACATGGCGTCCAATCTCAATTCCAGCCAATTTTACATTGAAAAAGTAAAACGGCACTCCTTCTCTTCCAAGCTCTGCGATGCGCCCAAACAGTGGTTTACTCCCACATATTGGGTATCGACGTACTCAGGAGAAATTGTACAACAACATTTGTGGTCTAATTTCTCCTGTTTCCCTTGTGAAAATAAAAATTTGGGGGCAAAAAAATCATTTTTGTAGAAAAAATTCGATTTTTTATTTTCTCGGCTCTACGTTATAAACTTCTGTGAAGCACATGGGGGTTCAAAGTGCTCACCACACACCTAGATAAGTTCCTTAAGGGGTCTAGTTTCCAAAATGGTGTCACTTGTGGGGGGTTTCCACTGTTTAGGCACACCAGGGGCTCTGCAAACGCAACATGGCGTCCGATCTCAATTCCAGACAATTCTACATTGAAAAAAACGGCACTCCTTCCCTTCCAAGCTCTGCGGTGCACCCAAACAGTGGTTTACCCTCACATATGGGGTATCTACGTATTCAGGAGAAATCGCACAACAACTTTTGTGGTCTAATTTCTCCTGTTACCCTTGTGAAAATAAGAATTTGTGGGTGAAAAGATCATTTTTTGTAAACAAAAGCGATTTTTTATTTTCACGGCTCTACGTTATAAACTTCCGTGAAGCACTTGGGGGTTCAAAGTGCTCACCACACATCTACATAAGTTCCTTAAGGGGTCTAGTTTCCAAAATGGTGTCACTTGTGGGGAGTTTCCACTGATTAGGTACATCAGGGGCTCTCTAAACGTGACATGCGTCCGATCTCAATTCCAGCCAATTCTGCATTGAAAAAGTCAAACGGCGCTCCTTCACTTCCAAGTTCTGTGGTGCGCCCAAACAGTGGTTTACCCCCACATATGGGGTATTGGCGTATTCAGGAGAAACTGCATAACAAAATTTTTGGTTACATTTCTGTTTTTACACATGTGAAAATAAAAAAAATGGTTCTGAATTAAGATGTTTGCAAAAAAAAGTTAAATGTTCATTTTTTCCTTCCACATTGTTTCAGTTCCTGTGAAGCACGTAAAGGGTTAATAAACTTCTTGAATGTGGTTTTGAGAACCTTGAGGGGTGTAGTTTTTAGAATGGTGTCACACTTCGTTATTTTCTATCATGTAGACCCCTCAAAATGACTTCAAATGTGATGTGGTCCCTAATAAAAAATGGTGTTGTAAAAATGAGAAATTGCTGGTCAAATTTTAACCCTTATAACTCCCTAACAAAAAAAAATTTTGTTTCCAAAATTGTGCTGATGTAAAGTAGACATGTGGGAAATGTTATTTATTAACTATTTTTCGTGACATATCTCTCTGATTTAAGGGCATAAAAATACAAAGTTTGAAAATTGCAAAATTTTAAAATTTTTTGCCATATTTCCGTTTTTTTCATCAATAATTCCAAATAATATCGAAGAAATGTTACCGCTAACATGAAGTACAATATGTCACGAAAAAACAATCTCAGAATCAGCGGGATCCGTTAAAGTGTTCCAGAGTTATAACCTCATAAAGTGACAGTGGTCAGAATTGTAAAAATTGGCTCGGTCATTAAGTACCAAATTGGCTCTGTCACTAAGGGGTTAATTATATAAAAATCATACAATGTGATTTTCTGGATTTTTTTTTTAAGATTCTAACTCTAACAGTTTAAGTGTGCCTACTAATGATGAGTAGTGTTGAGCATTCCGATACCGCAAGTATCGGGTATCGGCCGATATTTGCGGCATCGGAATTCCGATACCAAATTCCGATACTTCCCGCTTATCGGATACCGGAATCGGAAGTTCCCAGAATTCAAACTGCACGCAGCAGCCAATGAGGAATGAATGGAAGTGTGGGCACATCCTGTTTAGCATGGTGGGCATGTAAGTACTGGCAAGGCTGTGATTGGCTGCTAAAATGATGTCACTCTGCACTATAAAAAACGCTGCCGCCATTTTGCGCTCACTCTGCTGTGATTTCAGTTAGGGACAGGACGCTGTGTTCTAACTGAGGGCCAGTTGAGATAGCTAATTGCTTTATTTTGCTTTCTCAAGGCTAATTTAGCAAAACGCTGTGTGTTGTTCACTGTTCACCTTGCTCTTGCCTTGCAGCGCTGTTTTATCAGCGTTCTGCAAGGTCTCTGTGTGTGTGTGTGTGCAGCTCACTCTGTAGTCTGTGTGCAGCCATATACCCGGTTGTATTCAGCTCAGGGGGGGTTCACACTGCCTCATACAGTGCTATCCATTGTCCTTTTTTGCTCATAGTGCAGCCTGCTGCACATTTTTTGTAAAATTTCCTATTAGTGTTCCACCCGTCTCTAGCTAAATTGTGGAAAAACACTACATAGGATAACCTCGACGGGGGTTTTTGGGCCTTGCAGCGCCGTTTACGGCTGTCTGCACGGTCTCCGTTTGAGCGCAGCTCGCCCTGTAGTCTGTGTGCAGCCACAGCCCGTTGTATTCAGCTCAGGGTGCGTCACTGCCTTATACCGTGAAAAAACTTTTCCTTTTTTTCAAATAGTGCAGCCAGTTGAAAATTTTTTAAAAAATTTCCTATTAGTGTCTTTCCACCCGTCTCCAGCTAAATAGTGGAAAAACATTACATAGGATAACCTAGAGGAGGGTTTTTGGGCCTTGCAGCGCCGTTTACGGCTGTCTGCACGGTCTCCGTGTGAGCGCAGCTCGCCCTGTAGTCTGTGTGCAGCCACAGCCGGTTGGATTCAGCTCAGGGTGCGTCACTGCCTCATACCGTGAAAAAACTTTTCCTTTTTTTCAAATAGTGCAGCCAGTTGAAAATTGTTTAAAAAATTTCCTATTAGTGTCTTTCCACCCGTCTCCAGCTAAATAGTGGAAAAACACTACATAGGATAACCTAGAGGAGGGTTTTTGGGCCTTGCAGCGCCGTTTACGGCTGTCTGCACGGTCTCCGTGTGAGCGCAGCTCGCCCTGTAGTCTGTGTGCAGCCACAGCCGGTTGGATTCAGCTCAGGGTGCGTCACTGCCTCATACCGTGAAAAAACTTTTCCTTTTTTTCAAATAGTGCAGCCAGTTGAAAATTGTTTAAAAAATTTCCTATTAGTGTCTTTCCAACCGTCTCCAGCTAAATAGTGGAAAAACACTACATAGGATAACCTAGAGGAGGGTTTTTGGGCCTTGCAGCGCCGTTTACGGCTGTCTGCACGGTCCCCGTGTGTGTTAAAGTCGCTCTGTAGCCCGATCTGTATAAAAAAAAAGTAAAGTTCACCAAACACCACTTAACACTTGTGTAGGCCACATTTTATCAATAATAAAGTCTAGTCCACACTTTACAACATTAGTGTTTCTTACACCTGTTAGGAGGAGCATTTCAGGAATAAGCACACTAAGGCCTTAGTACTTTTCTGCTTATCTTTATCTGTCAACCAAGATGAAGAGGGCAGGGAGTAAGGGTCGTGGGCGTGGAGCAGGGAGAAGAGCAGGGAGAGGACGTGGTGATTCTGTGCCTGCTGCGGGCACCGGTGACTCATCATCACTCAGTTTCAGCAGGGAACAGTCCTTCATGCGCAGCTTTGTCGGAGAGCGCCGTGCACCGCTGCTGCGTGAAGATCAAATTGAAGCCGTTGTCGGATGGATGGCAGCTAACGCATCGGCATTGACTTCAATTAGTGCCACATTCTCTCAGGCACAGACCACTGGAGAGCAGCCATCTGTCTCTTCACCACCTGCCAAATTGGCCAGGCAGTCAGAGAGCCCAGGACAGGAGCTGTCTCTACTTCTGTTCTCTGAATCTCTTGGCTTGGAAACAGGGGGCCAGCCAAGCAGCATTGGAGAAATGGAAGAAGAGGCAGTGTCCAGTGATGCCCAACAGCTTTGTCTCTCTGACTCTGAAGAGGCGGGTGGGCCAGTGCCTGCGGTGACCACAGCGCAGTACGCATCTGATGATGAAACTCAGGTGCCGCTTTCTGGTGCGTACTGTGCTGCCGAGACTACCCAGGAGGAGCAGTTGGTGGCAGAGAGTAGTGGAGATGATGAGGTCCTTGACCCATCGTGGCGTGAGGAACAGGAAGGTGGTGGGAGCAGCTCTGAGGAAGAGATTCCCCTTACGGGCCAAAGAGGGAGAGGGAGGGGGAAGACTGTGGAGCCTGTAGCCTCCACTTCGGCACCCATTAGGAGCCTGTCTCTTTCAAAAGCCAAAAAGGGCACTCCCAAGACTTGAAGTGCCTGGTCCTTTTTTAACACAGTTGCAGATGACATTTGTTTTGTCAAATGCAAGCTGTGTCATCAGAAAGTCAAAAGAGGTAAAAGTGTCAGCAACCTCAATACCACAAATATGTGGAAACATGTGCGGAACAGGCATGCGGTGGAGTTACAAAAACACACTGAAGACCTAGGCCAACCAACAGCGGCAGCTACCACCTCTTCAGCTCGTGTTGCCTCTTCCTCCAGCTCACGCACAGCTGGTTTGGCTTCCTCCCAGGATCGCCATGGAAGAACCTCTGGCACTGTTGTCCAGAGACCTAGTGTAATTCCACCCACAGCACCACACTCCCAGTCTACTCTACAGCCATCGGTAGTACAGGCATGGGAGAAAAGGCGGGCATTCTCGGCCAACCACCCCCGAGCACAGGCTCTGAATGCAGGCATTGCCAAACTTCTGTCCCTGGAAATGCTCTCATTCAGGCTGGTGGAGACTGACAGCTTCCGTGACTTGATGGCATTGGCAGTCCCACAGTACAAGGTGTCCAGCCGCTTTTACTTCAGCAGGCAAGCTGTCCCTGCCCTGCACAAGCATGTGGAGGGACAAATAAAACACGCGCTACTGAACGCCGTCAGTAGCAAGGTCCACCTCACCACCGATGCGTGGACCAGTCAACATGGACAGGGGCGATACATTTCCCTCACTGCCCATTGGGTTAATGTTGTTGAGCCAGGTACAGATCGTGCGAGTGGCGCAGGACGTGTCCTGCCCACTCCAAGGATTGCAGGAATCCAGTCTGTACGCATTGACTCCTCCTCATACTCAAGTTCCTCAGAATCATCGCTGCAGGAGCCGTCACAATCCACCTCCACATGGACCCGTGAACGTTTACCTATGACCGACATGAGCACAGCCGTGGCCAAACGTCAACAGGCCGTCTTGAAACTCGTTTCATTGGGGAATCGAAGCCACACAGCGCAGGAGCTCTGGAATGCCATCAAGCAGGAGAGCGAGTGTGGTTAGTGCCAGCGAATCTCCAGCCAGGCATGGTAGTGTGTGACAATGGCCGAAATCTGGTGGCAGCTTTGGCCATTGGCAACCTCACTCACATCCCATGTCTGGCACATGTGCTCAATTTGGTTGTGCAGAGTTTTCTGAGGGACTATCCGGATCTTGATGCACTGCTGCACAAGGTCCGCCTAGAGTGTGCTCACTTGCGGCGTTCCAGCTTGGCAAGATCCCGCATTGCTTCTCTGCAGCGCCGATTCCGCCTTCCAGAACACCGCATCATATGTGACCTACCTACCAGGTGGAATTCCACGTTACATATGTTGGAGCGGTTGTGTGAGCAGCAGCAAGCAGTAATGGATTACCAGTTGCATCAGGCACTAAAAAGTCGCAGTCAGCGCCGATCAGACTTCACAACCACAGAGTGGGCCACTATGAAGGACGTCTGCCAGGTTTTGCGTCCTTTCGATTATTCCACGCGGATGGCAAGTGCAGATGATGCACTAGTCAGCATGACTGTCCCCCTTATCTGCCTGCTTCAACAAACTTTGCAAGCGTTAAGGGATGATGTTGTGGAAGAGGTGGAGGATGAGGAGTCACCTTTTCCATCAGCTTCTGGAGAGTCAGCGCCACGTGGTTCCTCACAAAGGGGTACGCAGGGGCCACTTTGTGAGGAGGATGAGGAGGAGTCAATGGAGCAGGAAGAGCTCCATCCAGAGGAGGGAGTGAGACAATTGTCCAGTGGTCAGTGTGTACAGCGAGGGTGGGGTGATGACGAGCGGGCAGAGATCATGTCTCAAGCAGGGGACAGCGTTTCTGGGCCAGTTGGCAGTCTGCAGCACATGGTGGATTTCATGCTGCAGTGCCTGAGAAACGACTGCCGCATCGACCACATTCTCAACATGCCTGATTATTGGGTGTTCACCCTCCTCAATCCTTGCTACCGGGACAACGTCCAAAACCTCATCCCAGCGTTGACCCGGGAGCGTAAAATGCGGGAGTACCACGACACACTGGTGAATTCCATCATCTTCTCCAGTCCAACTGAGAGGAGTGCTGCTAGTGCTTTACAAAGCAGCTCAGTGCGTCGAGGCAGTGGGGGAGGCCCTGCACAAAGAGGGAGCAGAAGCAGTGCCTCTGCCCAAGGCAAGCCCAGTATGGCACAACTGTGGCAAACTTTTGTGTGCCCGCCCCAAATGTCTACACCATCACCGGCGGCTCCAGTCAGCAGGAGGCAACGGTTCCGTCAGATGGTGACAGAATACATGGCTTGCCCTCTTACTGTACTCCCAGACGGCTCTTCCCCATTCAAGTTCTGGGTCTCTAAGATGGATACATGGCCAGAGCTAAGCCAGTATGCATTGGAGGTGCTGGCTTGCGCTGCGGCTAGTGTCTTATCGGAACGTGTCTTTAGTGCCGCAGGTGGTGTACTAACAGAACGTCGCATGCGACTATCCTCCGATAACGTTGACCGGCTTACTTTCTTGAAAATGAACCAGGCCTGGATCTCGCAGGAATTTGCCACTCCTCTGCCTGATTAAGTAATTGGGTGTCATCCAGGTCTCCTGATGTGTTCATCTTTCTACCACCTGAACTGCTATTCCTGGGCTCCAACACTGCCAGTTGCGGCTCAGAAGTGCAGGCTGCACAGTCAAAACATACGACCCAGTGTTATTGGGTTTCAGTAACATCAGCTGATCCCCAGCTGTGTAGCCGGCAATGTGTCCTGCGACCGCCACGCTGGCACAACAACCTAAATGTAAGGGAACCTGTCCTTCCCCCCCCCCGGCGTTTGTTACTGAAAGAGCCATCTTGTGCAGCAGTAATGTTGCACAAGGAAAAGGTAGCTCTTTTAGTTTAGCTCCTTGCACACGCAGAACTTAACACCTATAAAATGTGTTCACTGATACCGTTATACCCTCCCGGAGCTGGGACTTTCCTTCATAATGTGACGCAGCACAGCCGTCATTCCTACCCCCTTGGTGCCATGCGCTGCCTCCTCAGCGTTGCTTTAAGCTGTCACAGAGCCAGCGCTGTTCTGTTATCCCTTTGCCATGCCCAATTTGCGCTGCCTGTCTTCTGACATAATTTGGTGTCAGGCTGGCTGCGCCTGTGCGCCCGCGCTGCCCGAGAACCCGCCTCGCAGTGTCTTCTGATTGAATCACACTGCGAGCCTGGGATCCATGGGCATGCGCAGTGCATATCTTCACCTCGGGCTCTCGCTCATCTCCCTCCGCCTTCTTTAGACTGTGTGCCGTCAGCTGATCCCTAATAGCATGCCACGGCCGTGACGCCGCACAGTCTGAAGAAGAGGGAAGGAGGGGAGTGAGAGGCGAGGATATGCACTGTGCATGCCCATGGATCCAAGGCCCGCAGTGGGATTACATTAGACGACACTGCGAGGTGAGATCTGGAGCAGCGTGGACGCACAGGCACTGACAGCCTGACACCAAATTATGTCAGAAGACAGGCAGCGCAAATTGGGCATGGCCAAGGGATAACAGACCAGCGCAGGCTCCGTGACAGCTTAAAACAACGCTGAGGAGGCAGCGCACAGCACCAAGGGGATAGGAATGACAGCTGTGCTGCGTCCCATTACGAAGGAAATTCCCACCTCCGGGATGGGTTTACGGTATAAGGGGACACATTTTTAGTGTTTACTTCTGTGTTTGCAAGGAGCATAATTAAAAGAGCAACCTTTTCCTTTTGCATCCTTAGTGCTGCACAAGATGGCTCTTTCAGCTACAAACGTCTTGGGGGGGGGTTAAAGGTTCCCTTTCAACTTGCTCCAATCAGGCTTCGGCCTACACTCTGTTCCTCTGCTCCTCCTGCTGTCCCTGGGCTCTAACACCGCCAGTTGGTGCCTGGAAGTGCTGTCTGCACAGTCAACAGTCGCTCCTCTGTTATTGGGGTTCAGTAATGTCAGCTGATCCCCAGCTGTGTGCGGCAATACCTCCAATCTGCTCCTTCTGCTGTCCCTGGGCTCTAACACCGCCAGTTGGTTGGTGCCTGGAAGTGCTGTCTGCACAGTCAACAGTCGCTCCTCTGTTATTGGGGTTCAGTAACGTCAGCTGATCCCCAGCAGTGTATCTGGCAACGTGTCATGCGACCGCCACGCTGGCACGACAAAAATGTAAGGGAACCTGCCCCCCCCCCCCCAGGCGTTTGTTACTGAAAGAGCCACCTTGTGCAGCACTAATACTGCACAAGGAAAAGGTCGCTCTTGAAATTATGCTCCTTGGAGACGCTGAACTACACACGCATATAATGTGTCCCCTCACACCGTCCAACCATCCCGGAGGTGGGACTTTCCTTTGTAATGTGACGCAGCACAGCCGTCATTCCTACCCCCTTGGCTCTGTGAGCTGCCTCCTTCGCGTTGTTTGATTCCGTCATGGACCCTGCGCTGTTATGTTATCCCTTGGCCATGCACAGTTTGCGCTGCCCGTCCTCTGACATCATTTGTTGTCGTCCTGGCTGCACCTGTGCGTCCACGCTGCCCGAAATGCCACCTCGCAGTGTCGTCTAATGTGATACCACAGTGGGCCTGGTATCCATGGCCATGCGCAGTGCATATACTAGCCTCTCACTCCCCTTCTTCACGCTTCTTCAGACTAGGCGGCGTCAGCTGATCCCTAATAGCATGCCACGGCCGTGACGCCGCACAGTCTGAAGAAGCAGGAAGGAGGTGAGTGAGAGGCGATGATATGCACTGCGCATGCCCATGGATCCCTGGCCAGCAGTGGGATTACATTAGATGACACTGCGAGGTTGGATCTCGGGCAGCTTTGACGCACAGGCACTGCCAGCCTGACACCTAAATGATGTCAGAAGACGGGCACCGCTAACTGTGCATGGCCAAGGGATACCATTACAGCGCGGGCTCCGTGACAGAACCAAACAACGTTGAGGAGGTGGCGCACGGCACCAAGGGGGTTGGAATGACGGCTGTGCTGTGTCACATTACAAAGGAAAGTCCCACTTCCGGGACGGTTTGACGGTGTGAGGGGACACATTATATGAGTGTGTACTTCAGCGTTTGCAAGGAGCATAATTTTAGGAGCCACCATTTTCCATGTGCAGTATTACTGCTGTACAAGATGGCTCTTTCAGCAACAAATTCCTGGGGGGGGGGGGTTAAAGGTTCCCTTTCAACTTGCTCCACTGCAGGCTTCGGCCTACACTCTGCTCCTCTTTGATTCCCTGGGTTTCAACACTGTCAGTTGCCACCTGGAAGTGTTGTCTACACAGAAAAAACACTAGCTGATGTGTCAGTGGGGTTCGGCACCGCCAGCTGTTCCCCTGCTGTGTAGTCGGCAACGTGTCCAGCACAAGCCACGCTGGCACAACAGACCAAAAGCTGCCACCAGTGCAGGCTGCGGCCTACACTCTGCTCCTCTCCTCCTCCTGCTGACCCTGGGCTCTAACACCGCCAGTTGGGGCCCGGAAGTGCTAGCTGCACAGAGAAAAACACCAGCCAATGTGTTAGTGGGGTTCAGCACCGCCAGCTGTTCCCCTGCTGTGTAGCCGGCAACGTGACCTGCAAACGCCATGCAGGCACCTGAACTGAAATTAAAGGGAACCTGCCCCCCCCAGGTGTTTCTATGTATAACAGCCACCTTGTACAGCAGTACTGCTGCATTTGTACAAGGTGGCTGACTTTTTCTCCTTGCCCACATGGAACTCAACACGTACAAAATGTGTCTCATTACAGACCATTACAGTGTCCCTGAGGTGTGACTTTCCTTTTTAATGATACGCAGCACCCCCCTTGGTAGCGCTGCCCGTCTTCTGACATAATTGGTTGGCTGCCTGTGCCTGTGCGTCCGCCCTGCCCTGACACAACGCCCCTCGTTGTCTCATATATTTTGACTGCGAGGGTGTGATTGATGGGCATGTGCAGTGCATATGTTCGCCTGTCTTAACTCATCTCCTTCCGCCTTCTTCAGACTGTGCGGCCTCATGGCTGTGGCAGGCGATAAGCATCAGCTGAGGCCACCCAGTCTGAAGCAGGTGTAAGGACATGTGTGAGCGGCAAATATATTTACTGCGCAAGGCCACAAATCCCAGCTCTGCAGTGTGACTTTATTAAAAGACACTGCGGGTCTGGGATTCATGGCCATTGGTAACCGCACCGGCCAACATGAAATGAGGTGAGAAGACAGGCAGCGCTCAGAGCGCATGGCCAAGGGATCACAATAGCGCAGACTCCTGTACAGCAAATAACAACGCTCAGGAGGCTGCGCCCAGCACCAAGGCGTTATTTATGTGCACCTGTGCTGCGTCTCCTTAAAAACACAAGTCACGCCTCCAATACAGTTCTACTGTACAATGGGCAAAATTGTGTACGTCTTTCATTCTGCGTGTGCAATGAGCAAAATTTAAAGAGCAACCTCTCACTTGTGGAGCATTACTGCTGCACAAGGTGTGGCTCATCAACATTGTAACACCTGAGGGTGGGTAAAAGGTTACCTTTGAAATTGGTTCAATTAGGCTTCGGCCTACACTCTGCTCCTCCTGCAGACCCTGGGCTCTAACTACGCCAGTTGGGGCCCGGAAGTGCTGGCTGCACAGAGAAAAACAACTGCCATTGTGTCAGTGGGGTTCAGCACCGCCAGCTGTTCTCCTGCTGTGTAGCCGGCATCGTGTCCAGCACAAGCCACGCTGGCACAACAGACCAAAAGCTGCCACCAGTGCAGGCTGCGGCCTACACTCTGCTCCTCTCTTCTCCTCCTGCTGACCCTGGGCTCTAACACCGCCAGTTTTTGCCCGGACGTGCTAGCTGCACAGAGAAAAACACCAGCCAGTGTGTTAGTGGGGTTCAGCACCGCCAGCTGTTCCCCTGCTGTGTAGCCGGCAATGTGACCTGCAAAACGCCACGCAGGCACCTGAACTGAAATTAAAGGGACCCTGAACCCCCCCCAGGTGTTTCTATGTATAACAGCCACCTTGTACAGCAGTACTGCTGCATTTGTACAAGGTGGCTGACTTTTTCTCCTTGCCCACGTGGAACTCAACACGTACAAAATGTGTCTCATTACAGACCATTTCACTGCCCCTGAGGTGTGATTCTCCTTTTTAAATGACACACAGCACCCCCCTTGGTAGCGCTGCCCATCTTCTGACATCATTGGTTGGCTGCTTGTGCCTGTGCGTCCGCCCTGCCCGCCACAACGCCACTCGTTGTCTCATATATTTTGACTGCGAGGGTGTGATTGATGGGCACGAGCAGTGCATATCTTCGCCTGTCTTCACTCCCCTCCTTCCGCCTTCTTCAGACTGCGCGGCCTCATGGCCATGGCAGGCGATAAGGGATCAGCTGAGGCCGCCCAGTCTGAAGCAGGTATAAGGACATGTGTGAGTGGTGAACATATTTACTGCACAAGGACACGAATCCCAGCCCCGCACTGTGACTTTATGAAAAGACACTGCGTGTCTGGGATTCATGGCCACCGTTAACTGCACCAGCCAACATGAAATGAGGTCATAAGACGGGCAGCGCTAACTGCCCATGGCCAAGGGCTAACAAGAGCGCAGACTCCTGTACAGCAAATAACAACGCTCAGGAGGCTGCGCCCAGCACCAAGGCGTTATTTTTGGACACCTGTGCCGCGTATCCTTAAAAAGACAAGTCACGCCTCCAATACAGTTCTACTGTACAATGGGCAAAATTGTGTACGTCTTTCATTCTGCTTGTCCATTGAGCAAAATTTAAATAGCAACCTTTCACTTGTGGAGCATTACTGCTGCACAAGGTGTGGCTCTTCTACATTCTAACACCTGAGGGTGGGTTAAAGGTTACTTTTGAAATTGGTTCAATTAGGCTTCGGCCTACACTCTGCTCCTCCTGCAGACCCTGGGCTCTAACTACGCCAGTTGGGGCCCGGAAGTGCTGGCTGCAAAGAGAAAAACACAACAGTCAATGTGTCAGTGGGGTTCAGCACCGCCAGCTGTTCCTCTTCTGTGTAGTCGGCAACGTGTCCAGCACAAGCCACGCTGGCACAACAGACCAAAAGCTGCCACCAGTGCAGGCTGCGGCCTACACTCTGCTCCTCTCTTCTCCTCCTGCTGACCCGGGCTCTAACACCGCCAGTTTTTGCCCGGACGTGCTAGCTGCACAGAGAAAAACACCAGCCAATGTGTTAGTGGGGTTCAGCACCGCCAGCTGTTCCCCTGCTGTGTAGCCGGCAACGTGACCTGCAAACGCCACGCAGGCACCTGAACTGAAATTAAAGGGACCCTGCCCCCCCAGGTGTTTCTATGTATAACAGCCACCTTGTACAGCAGTACTGCTGCATTTGTACAAGGTGGCTGACTTTTTCTCCTTGCCCACATGGAGCACGGTGGCGCAGTGAATAGCACAGCAGCCTTGCAGCGCTGGGGTCCTGGGTTCAAGCCCCACTAAGAACAACATCTGCAAAGAGTTTGTATGTTCTCTCCGTGTTTGCGTGGGTTTCCTCCCACATTCCAAAGACACACTGATAGGGAATTTAGATTGTGAGCCCCAACGGGGACAGCAACGATAATGTGTGCAACCTGTAAAGCGCTGCGGAATATGTTAGCGCTATATAAAAAATAAAGATTATTATTAAAAAATAAAGATTAACTCAACACGTACAAAATGTGTCTCATTAGAGACCATTTCAATGTCCCTGAGGTGTGACTTTCCTTTTTAATGACACGCAGCACCCCCCTTGGTAGCGCTGCCCGTCTTCTGATATCATTGGTTGGCTGCCTGTGCCTGTGCGTCCGCCCTGACCGACACAACGGCCCTCGTTGTCTCATATATTTTGACTGCGAGGGTGTAATTGATGGGCACGAGCAGTGCATATCTTCGCTTGTCTTCACTCCCCTCCTTCCGCCTTCTTCAGACTGTGCGTCCTCATGGCCGTGGCATACGATAAGGGATCAGCTGAGGCCGCCCCGTCTGAAGCAGGTGTAAGGACATTTGTGAGCGGCGAACATATTTACTGCACAAGGCCATGAATCCCAGCCCCGCAGTTTGAATTATTGAAAACACACTGGGGGTCTGGGATTCATGGCCATCGATAACCGCAATGGCCAACATGAAATGAGGTCATAAGACAGGCAGCGCTCACAGCGCATGGCCAAGGGATAACAAGAGCACAGACTCCTGTACAGCAAATAACAACGCTCAGGAGGCTGCGCCCAGCACCAAGGCGTTATTTTTGGACACCTGTGCCGCGTCTCCTTAAAAAGACAAGTCACGCCTCCAATACAGTTCTACTGCACAATGGTCAAAATTGTGTACGTCTTTCATTCTGCGTGTGCAATGAGCAAAATTTAAAGAGCAACCTCTCACTTGTGGAGCATTACTGCTGCACAAGGTGTGGCTCTTCTACATTGTAACACCCGATGGTGGGTTAAAGGTTACCTTTGAAATTGGTTCAATTAGGCTTCGGCCTACACTCTGCTCCTCTCCTCCTGCTGACCCTGGGCTCTAACACCGCCAGTTTTTGCCCGGACGTGCTTGCTGCACAGAGAAAAACACCAGCCAATGTGTTAGTGGGGTTAAGCACCGCCAGCTGTTCCCCCGCTGTGTAGCCGGCATCTTGTCCTGCAAACGCAACGCAGACACAAAGCTGCCTCCAGTGCAGGCTTCGGGCTACACTCTGCTCCCCCTGCTTACCCTTTGCTCCAACACCGCTAGTTGGGGCTCTAGGAAGACAATCTTGAATAGGCAACGCATCCGGGTTCTCGGGCAGTGTTTTTGTCACGGGTACTCCCTCGTGCCCAGCCTGGTTCCAGCACCGTCAGCTGTTTCCGGGTAGTGTCAAGCTCACTGAGACACCTATGCTTGCCCCGTCATGTTGCGGTCGGGTTAGCCAACTCCAGGGTGCCTCCAGTTTAGGAGCTTCCTATGTGGGCTGCATGAATTGGCAGTCAAGGCTGGTTCTGTAGTGCCAGTAGGCCAAGCTCCCCCTGTAGGACTGTTGGGGTTCGGTAACTGCAGCTGCCTCGCGGCCTAGCTGTTCTCTCCTCTCCTGTGGACCTTCTGGTCCACCACCTGGTTCCAGCACCGCCAGCTGGTTCCGGGCAGAGCCTTTGGCTTAGGTGCCTCCTCCTGGGTATCCGAGTTCCGCCAACGCCAGGCGGTCCTTGGTAGTGCTTTTAAGCACGGGCACCTACAGCTTAGTAACCGGGTTCCAGCACCGTCAGCTGGTCCTCGGTGCCATTGGCTCTTGCACACTGGGGCAACGCATCCGGGTTCCAGCACCGCCAGCTGGTTCCCGGCAGTGTTTTTGTCACGGGTACTCCCTCGTGCCCAGCCTGGTTCCAGCACCGTCAGCTGTTTCCGGGTAGTGTCAAGCTCACTGAGATGTCTATGCTTGCCCCGTCGTGTTGCGGTCGGGTTAGCCAACTCCAGGGTGCCTCCAGTTTAGGAGCTACCTATGTGGGCTGCGTGAATTGGCAGTTAAGGCTGGTTCTGTAGTGCCAGTAGGCCAAGCTCCCCCTGTAGGACTGTTGGGGTTCGGTAACTGCGGCTGCCTCGCAGCCTAGCTGTTCTCTCCTCTCCTGTGGACCTTCTGGTCCAACACCTGGTTCCAGCACCGCCAGCTGGTTCCGGGCAGAGCCTTTGGCTTAGGTGCCTCCTCCTGGGTATCCGAGTTCCGCCAACGCCAGGCGGTCCTTGGTAGTGCTTTTAAGCGCGGGCACCTACAGCTTAGTAACCGTGTTCCAGCACCGTCAGCTGGTCCTCGGTGCCATTGGCTCTTGCACACTGGGGCAACGCATCCAGGTTCCAGCACCGCCAGCTGGTTCCCGGCAGTGTTTTTGTCATGGGTACTCCCTCGTGCCCAGCCTGGTTCCAGCACCGTCAGCTGTTTCCGGGTAGTGTCAAGCTCACTGAGACGCCTATGCTTGCCCCGTCATGTTGCGGTCGGGTTAGCCAACTCCAGGGTGCCTCCAGTTTAGGAGCTACCTATGTGGGCTGCATGAATTGGCACTCAAGGCTGGTTCTGTAGTGCCAGTAGGCCAAGCTTCCCCTGTAGGACTGTTGGGGTTCGGTAACTGCGGCTGTCTTGCGGCCTAGCTGTTCTCTCCTCTCATGTGGACCTTCTGGTCCACCACCTGGTTCCAGCACCGCCAGCTGGTTCCGGGCAGAGCCTTTGGCTTAGGTGCCTCCTCCTGGGTATCCGAGTTCCGCCAACGCCAGGCGGTCCTTGTTAATGCTTTTAAGCGTGGGCACCTACAGCTTAGTAACCGGGTTCCAGCACCGTCAGCTGGTCCTCGGTGCCATTGGCTCTTGCACACTGGGGCAACGCATCCGGGTTCCAGCAACGCCAGCTGGTTCCCGGCAGTGTTTTTGTCACGGGTACTCCCTCGTGCCCAGCCTGGTTCCAGCACCGTCAGCTGTTTCCGGGTAGTGTCAAGCTCACTGAGACACCTATGCTTGCCCCGTCGTGTTGCAGTCAGGTTAGCCAACTCCAGGGTGCCTCCAGTTTAGGAGCTTCCTATGTGGGCTGCGTGAATTGGCAGTCAAGGCTGGTTCTGTAGTGCCAATAGGCCAAGCTCCCCCTGTAGGACTGTTGGGGTTCGGTAACTGCGGCTGCCTCGCGGCCTAGCTGTTCTCTCCTCTCCTGTGGACCTTCTGGTCCACCACCTGGTTCCAGCACCGTCAGCTGGTTCTGGGCAGAGCCTTTGGCTTAGGTGCCTCCTCCTGGGTATCCGAGTTCCGCCAACGCCAGGCGGTCCTTGGTAGTGCTTTTAAGTGAGGGCACCTACAGCTTAGTAGAAAAAGAAAAAGAAAGTCGAGCGGGCACCACCTAAATATTTCTCACCATATATGCCCGGTGCTACCAATGCGCTTATAAATACAGTACTATAAAGAAAGAAGAAAAGAGAAGCGCAAAGAGGTGCACACTGAGCCAATGTAATCTATATAAACAAATCTTTATTGAGACCAAAACTTCAGTGCTAAACTTTAAAAACATACATTAAAAACAGCATAAAACATATGCCTATACACACTACTTTCAATGTCCTCTGTATGGGGACATGATAGAAACCAGACCCCCTAGGAAAAATAATCCTGTGGCGTAGCTCCGTGAGTTGCAAAATAGTATAAAGTCAGAGCAATGCAGATAAGTGTCCTGTGGTGCCGTCCTGACGTGGTTTAATAATGTCCAAAATAGATATCCGGCTCTTGTTATATATAATAATACTATGATATCCCAAGGTTTAGATGACTAATTAAGAACATGCAGATATCCATTTAATATGTCCACTAAGTACTAAACAATGAGCCCTTCATATATTGTGGGCATGGAAATGCACATACACAATATTATGATACATTTAGAAAAAAAAAAAAAAAAAGACAGAAATGGAACCACAGGCATCACCCACTACATGTGAAGATAAATAAGTAATATACTCACTAGGAGACAGGGTCTGGAAGCTCCCTACGCGTATCGCCACTCCTGGTGGCTTCGTCAGGGGAAAAAGATGCTCCCCATCCTGGTTCCAGTAACGTCAGCTGATTCCGGACAGAGCCTTTGGCTTAGGTGCCTCCTTCTGGGTATCCGAGTTCCGCCAACGTCAGGTGGTCCTTGGTAGTGCTTTTTAGCACGGGTACCTCCTGCTTAGTATCCGGGTTCCAGTAACGTCAGCTGGTCCTCGGTAGTTCCATAGGCTCTTGAACCTTCGGGTAGCCATCCGAGTTCCAGTTCCATCAGCTGGTTCTTGGCATTTTCTCAGCCTTCTTGTACCTTCTGCTACATTTCCAAGTTGAAGACCCTAAAGTCGACGACCCGGAAGACCACCCCTAAGATGACGACGACACCAGAGACGACAACCAGTGAGATGACGACGACCCTGGAGATGACGACCCTGAAGACCACCCCGATGACAACGATGATGGCGGAGAAGACGCGGCGGAGAAGACGACGACACTGGAGACGACGACCCTGGAGACGACGACATGGAAGACCGAGAAGCAGAAGAACAAGAGGCTGCAGAACAAAGAGCAGAAGAACATTAAGCATAACACTTAATATCAGAGCAAAAGATATTATCTAAATTATATGCAGAAGAAGACTAAGCAGTGTATGGGGGTGAGTCCGTTCCTCCTCGTGGTGCCCATGGATAAAGCCTGATGCTGTAGGCCAAACTGAACGCGGACAAATGTAACTTTTGTGACAGGCAAAACGGAAGGTGTAATCTTCAAACTTTTATAGATAACAACTACGGGAATGCCTGTCACAAATGAGAATATGATGAAGAAGTAGAATAGGAAGAATAATAACAGTTGAATAAAATGAATATGTAGAATAGGAAGAATAATAATAGTTGAATAAAATGAATATGAAGAATGTAATAAAAAAAATAGGTTGAAGATGAAGAAGAAGATGAATAAGGTGAAGAAGAAGTTGATGTCAAAGATGCTGATGATGACGAAGATGAAAGTGTGGGAAAAGTGAAAAAAAATAAGGGGAAGGGCGTGGAATAGTGAAACATCAATATCTGACAAAATAAAAAATATTTACATAGTCAATATCTTTGTCACTCCGAACGTCTTTAAAAAAAAAAAAAATCATGCTATTCTATTTGATTGGGCTAAACCTCTATGCCTTTAATGTCTCCACCACCTCCCCAAATACATCCTGCATTATTCTTAGTTGTTTTCCTTCATGTAGAATGAACCTACAAGGAAAGAAAGGGTTTATTTTAATTCCGATATTTTGGTCCCATTGACTTGCATTGGGATCGGGTATCGGTATCAGCGATATCCGATATTTTTTGAATATCGGCCGATCCAATCCGATACCGATACTTTCCGATATCGGAAGGTATCGCTCAACACTAATGATGAGCGAATATACTCGTTATTTGAGATTTCTCGAGCATGCCTTGCTGCTAGGGAATCCCCACATGTACTTATGCTGGCTAACAGATTTAAATCATTCAGCTGCAGCGCTAAAAACTAAAATTCTGAGCACTAAAAAATACTCGGAGGACCCCCGAGCATGCTCACGAAATCTCGAGTAACGAGTATATTCGTTCATCTCTAGTGCCTACGAGAAAAATTACAGCCCTCTCCATTGTTTGTAGGTGGGAAAACTTGTAAAATTAACAGGGTATCAAATACTTATTTTCCCAACTGGATATGTAGAGTGGCATGTAAAAGTTTTAGCACCCTTGGTCAAAATTACTGTTATTGTGAACAGTTAAGCAAGTTGAAGATGAAATTATCTCTAAAAGGCCTAAAGTTAAAGATTATATAATAAGAACCTGGCACTCAACTGATATAATGCAAGTAGATTTATTCAGTTCCAAATGATAGTACAGTAACAGAAAACATTTCGGGCTCATAAAGTGACCGTTTTCTGTTACTGTACTACCATTTGAAACTGAATAAATCTACTTGCATTATATCAGTTGAGTGCCAAGTTCTAATTATATATTACTAAGTTCTGGGAACCTACCTTGGCACCATTTTCTTTGGCTGTGCACACGTTGTTCTACGTAAATTTAATGATTAAACATTTCCTTTGTATTTTAGGCACAGAAAAAAAATTATATATATATATATATATATATATATATATAAAGGCTCACTGCATGGTTGGTATCTAGTATCACCCCCTTGTGCAAGTATGACAGCTTGTAAATGCTTTCTGTAGCCAGCCAATGGTCTTTAAATTCTTATTTGGGGGATTTTCATCCATCCTTCCTTGAACATTTATTCCAGTTCTGTGAGATTCTTGGGTCGACTTGCATGCACTACTTTGAAGTCTAGCCACAGGTTTTTAATTATGGTCAGATCAGGGGATTATGAGGGCCATTGTAAAACCTTCAGCTTGCACCTTTTGAGGTGGTCTATTGTGGGTTTTTACGTGTGTGCATCACAAACATTATCCTCTTGTAAAAGCCATTCTGTTTTCAACTTCAGCTTTTTTACAGATGGTGTTATGTTTGCATCAAGAATTTGTTGAAACTTTATTAAATCCATTCTTCGCTCTACCCATGAAATGTTCCCCGTGCCATTGGCTCCAACACAACCTCAAAACATGATTAATCTATCCCCAGCTAAAGCACTGCTATGTATGGCGCTGGCAATTGGACGATCACAGCTTCAAGTCTACTATGGAAACTATTAAATACAGTATAGAGTAAAAAAAAGTTTTAAAAAATAAAAAACACAAAAGTTCAAATCACCTCCCTTTTGAGCCATTAAAAATGACAAAATCTAAAAACAATTGAAGACAGGGTCTCGAGTGTAGAAAAACCAGAGGAGAAAGGGGAGCCCTAGAAAATATAACTTTTATTGACAATTTAAAAGGACTGTACAAGAAATCCCCACACAATCAATACAGAGTGTGTAGCAGGAAAAAGATAGGTTATATGTCAATTCACCAAATAGCACTTATCAATTGCCAAAAAAGGTGTACCCCTATGATAATTAAAATTTAAGCATTTAGTAACTCTATTCCTGTGTATTATTGAAAACCCTAATCGTGAATAAAGTGCAAAAATATTGCAATAGAAGTAACTATTTTGGTTGTTTTGGGCACATATATGGATATAATGCTTATACTCGAATCTCTTAATTAGCTAAGAGCCCTCAAATAAATTCAAGAGTTTGAGCGAGGAAGGAGCCTATATTCACTCTAATAAGCCCTATTGCCTCTCCCTACTGTAAAATGGTATGGCGCACCAAATCAACATTGGCAGGCCTAAACACCTTAGTGAAGCCCTATACAGAAAAATATAAATAGCACATCATGGACCAGTACCCACCACGCTAAAAAAAATATATTGTTTCTTATTTAGTACACAACGGTGAGTTACTCACATATAGAGAACACAGCAAAATAAAAAAAAGCTGCTAGTATATTAGGGGGCAATGAACCTATTTAAGAAAGCAATTTAAATCTGCTCCAATGGGTGATCAGGATGCTGTGGTCACTTAATAGACCAAAAAGTTGTTAAACCAACATATGAAAGTATGCTCAGGGTATCAATATAATAGTTCCAGTCAAAAATGAAGTAGCAATAAATAAGTATGGATATTCAGAGTAAAGTCAAGGATTATCATAGCCATAAACATTCATATCCATAAGAGGTGTACCCTAATCAGAGCAGAGGAAAAAATATCCAGTTTATAATGACACTTGATCCCTATAAATCCTGCTGGGATCACAAACATCCATAAAAGATATGCATGCTTCTCAGTCAAAGCATAAAAAAGTATGCACATGTGGAAAAAAGGGAATCCAGCTCCAAGAGATAAAATCACTAAACTTTAATAGTATTCATTTAAAATAGAAATAGGCTATAGGACATACAAAAACCGGATATACCGGAAGGAGAGTGCCTGTAAAAACTGAACCCATTTTGAACACACAAGTGCAGAGACGTGAATCCGTGCTCAAGATTTCCTGGACTCATAAGGAAATTCATCTAAAGTGTGAGCTGAATATATCTTTTTTTCAGCATAAAAAGAGTATGACACTTATCATAAAAAACATGTTCTAGTGTGTTTCCACCTGCGTTATCCAGGGTTCCTCAGGGGACTGATGGGTGACCTCAATTTCTCTCCATTTGAATATCAGTGTATGTCGTCTATATCTGAAAATGCCAGTTTTATAGAGAATTGTATGTTGGCTTACCACCTCCTCGTTTAAGACACCTCGTCTCTGGAAACCAGAAATACTTTCTTGGAGCACAAATGCGCCCAACGTTAACCGGAAACAGAAGAAGAAGGCAGAGACCAGAAGAACAGGAATGGAGCGTAGATGCACTCCACCTAACCCGGAGTCAACTGGAAGTATATCATTGAAGCATAAATGCACTCCACGCTGACCAGAAGGGGGGCCAAGGCCAGTGGTGTGCTTCACCTCACCTAAGGATCTCATGATTTAGCCTCTGGACCTGGATATACTTGCTGGAGTGCATATGCACTAGTCACTGAAGCTCCGCTCCCAGCATCTCCTCATTTACCAGTAGTTTTCAGTTGTGGTGATCATATCTTGACACTGTCCTGGTTGAAAACTGTATATTCCTCACATATGGATTACTGTGTGGGAAACAACACCGGACAGGTATGGGTATATTGTTGGTTGACTATTTTACTTTTATTACAGGAGTTTGAGGGCGTTGGGGAATTATGTGTGGCAGTAAGTATGGTTTAATTTAGAACATTAAAGGAGTCTGTGTCTTTATTTCAATTAAAGGATTTTTTACTGGGTGTCTGTGTTTTCTTAACAGTTTGACTATGGGGTCAGTATTGGGGGCATCTTATTGACGCCTCTCTTTTTACCAAGGGGGGCAATATCTATGGCCCCTTCCCAGGCTATTAATATCAGTCCACAGCTGTCTCCACAGCCTTTGCTGGTTATTAATTATAATAACTATTGGGGGACACCACACCACAATTTTTGGGGGGACTCCCCTATTTTAGTAGCCAGTAAAGGCTACAAGTATACAGTTGTGAGCTGATATTAATATCCTAGGAAGCTCCATGGGTATTACCCCTTCCCAGGCTATAAACATCTGCCCCCAGTCACTGGCTTTCCCTCTACTGGTTGTGAAAATTGCACGGGAGCCCACACCCTTTTTTCCATAAACTAATCTTTTATTAATTAAATACATGTCCAGTAATTTTTACACACACTGTACTAATTGCCTTTGTCACTGACATCTATATATTTACCTATCTACCTATTCTATATGTATTTACTGTATGTAATCCCTCTCTTCCATTCTGTCGGCTCCTGCAGTGATTTTACAGAAGCCAGCAGATGAATTACCGGCTTTTCTTCTTTCTGTGCAATATAAATACATATATATATATATATATATATATATATTCTAGATGGCAGCCCGATTCTAAAGAATCGGGAGTCTAGAATCCATATAT